>NC_091311.1:11739402-11989836 GCF_038502225.1 Cherax quadricarinatus | reverse complement strand
ATAGAGGCAAAGGGGATAAAAGAGAGTGCAAAAATTATATGGGGATAAGTCTGTTGAGTATACCTGGCAAAGTGTATATATTCTTTCTTTCTTTCAACACACCGGCTGTATCCCACCGAGGCGGGGTGGCCCAAAAGGAAAAACGAAAGTTTCTCCTTTTGCATTTAGTAATATATACAGGAGAAGAGGTTACTAGCCCCTTGCTCCCGGCATTTTAGTCGCCTCTTACAACACGCATGGCTTACGGAGGAAGAATTCTGTTCCACTTCCCCATGGAGGTAAGAGGAAATAAACAAGAAGAAGAACTAGAAAGAAAATAGAAGAAAACCCAAAGGGGTGTGTATATATATGCTTGTACATGTATGTGTAGTGTGACCTAAGTGTAAGTAGAAGTAGCAAGACATACCTGAAATCTTGCATGTGTTTGAGACAGAAAAAAAAAGACACCAGCAATCCTACCATCGTGTAAAACAGTTACAGGCTTCAGTTTTACATTCACTTGGCAGGACGGTAGTACATCCCTGGGCGGTTGTTGTCTACCAACCTACTACCTATATATATATTTATATGTATATATATATATTATATATATATATATATATATATATATATATATATATTTATATGTATATATGTATATATATATATATATATATATATATATATATATATGCAATAAGATTACAGTAAACAGGTGATTTCAGAATATGCAAAACAACCACTGTGAAAAAACTTGGAACTTCTCTATTGTTTCACAGTGGTTGTTTTGCATATATATATATATATATATATATATATATATATATATATATATATATATATATATATATATATATATATATATATATATATATATATAGGAAGTACCACCTCTATATATGTATATATATATATAAATTCGCAGCTGCTCTCAGTGCACATTTAAAGGGAAATATACTCATCATAATACTTGTTAAGTCTGTGCTCTAAGTAATTAATATATTTGTATTTGTTTTAATGTTTCTAAACTATAAGTTGCTTATTTTTACATAAATTTGTATCATTTATATTACGGATTCCTTAGAAAACTGTCCAATGAAAATATTTTACATAAGTTTTTTTAAGTAAAATCCAATCTCTATGTTTTTTCAAGCCAGATTTAATAAGAATTGTGATTAAAAAGTCAACTGAGATTTACGAGTAACTCAAACCAGTTACACCTTGGCTTCATACGATGACTGGACGTGTCAGTTACACCTTAGCTTCATACACTGACTGGACGTGCCAATCGGAACATGAAATAAACGTAATGTTGGAAATTATTGCCTTATCGGCTAATTCAGCGGCAATAATAAACTGAATTTATAGCAAAGTGATGGATGATGAGGGTGACAGAGAGCGAGAGTCTGTGTTTTACTTAGCCTGACAATCAATGCTGGAACAACAAGGCTTTCATAACTCTTCGACGTCGGCAAACATTAATTAGCTACGGGATGAGCAGGAGGTCGATGCTGTCCAAGTTTGTCACTTCGCCTAAACATGAATTTCATATGTAATGTGAATTCCTAATATTGCAATGTAAATAGATTTTCACCAAAAATTGGACTAAGAAAACGATTAGGAAAAACGGGAAAGAAAGAAGGAAGACGCGGAGGATAGTTATAAAGGATGAAAAATGAAGTTTTATGTGATTAAAACAAGAAAACGTAAAGGAAAACAACACACACAAACACACACACACACACACACACACACACACACACACACACACACACACACACACACGTCAACTGCACCGAAACTAACCAACCAAGACTTACGTAATCGTAATGACAAGATTGCAAACAACCCATAAAATGGGTAGAGATCGAACTCTTGGTGAGTGAGTCATAAAACTCCAGGCCAACTCGTAAGCCACTGGCTTTCGAGTTGGCATCGAGTTTTACAACTCACTCGCCACGAGTTCAATTCCCGCCCGTGGTATGCTTTTTCCGAGCAACCAAAATAATTATAACACAAAGGAGACCACCCAACCCTCTTTGTTAGATGGACTTCGCGCAAGAAAACAGTCAACAGCAACAAAAAAAAAGTCGACCACACTCAGAAGGAACTAGACAGACGCAGTAGATCAACACGCACAGTCATCACAAGCATCCAACCTGATCCACAGAAGATTTTATGATTTGTTCAGTTACCTATCCTCTCTACCTCTCTTACTGCCATTAACCAGCATCAGTACTCCAAAATGGAGTTTTCATGAAGATTCTCACTTGTCTCATATTGGCTGTCTTTTTGAATGCTGTCAGTTTTTTTTTCTCAACTCAGTTAGAGCCTCATCAATTAAAAATAAAGTCATATACGCAAACATATTACGATACGTACAAAACTCATCCCAGATCAACTTCATCGAAACAGGTATATTTAAAACGTCATATAACAACATATTAAATATATAAAAATCCTCCTTCATTAAACAGGTATACAAAACATAATACATGAACATAATACATCTTATAAAGTATGCTGCAGCACATATCTGATATTTACACCTAAGCCAACTAGTATTTCCCTAAACCATACTTGATGAAATATCATATAAAAGCATACAACAATACCTATAACATTATAACAAAAATTAAAGCCTTAAACTTTTTTTTTTTTTTTTTTTTTTTATAATTTAAAAAATATACAATACATTAAATAATCATAGGATTACCTATCATTAAATTCATAGTAAGTATAAATACAATTGTCAATATATACACTAGAACGGTTATAAATATTCGTCAGTCCCCTATTCATTATGTACCTATCCTAAGGTAACACAAGAATATACAAATTCTTCGTTACCTTAATTAAAACACTCTTATATACATTATAAACAAAGAGAAACTATTCATCAATAATATGCCTTAGTGATTGATTTTATGTCAATAAAACCTTTGTAAAGACATAATACATAAACAAGTGCATATATAACAAAATGTCCAACAACGAACGATATGTAATGAAACTGGTACTCAATTTACTGGACAACTGCAAAGATACAAAAATATTCAGTACATTACACAAAGGGTTCCACTTAATAGCATGAGATAATTCTGAATTGCCAAACAAGTAACATTATGCAACATACACACACCACATTCTTATCACATATACACACACACATGAGAGATTATGTACACATAATACAAAATTGTTACCCTCATATCTGAACATTCCAAAACATATATCCCAGGAGACCCCAAGCTGAACGTTACCAGGTATCATCCACATGGCTGATACAAGGAAAATATAAAAAGAAAAACTATATATATAAGTTGCTCAAGGTGCTTTTACATAACACCTGTCATGCAGTTCATGAGTTTACTTCACAAGAGACCCACTCTCTTAATCACGTCAATTTAAGAACAAAAATTAGTTTCCAAGCAATAGTATATATATTTGTTTGAATAAAACATCATCCAAACTAACGATCATACCTATCATTTATACATTAAACCGCACCCATACCAATCGTATGCCACCTTCACTCACACATATTCAAGAAGCCAGCCTCGTGTACCCTTTAAGGTATTAACTCCCATAAATCCCTGACCTTGAATCTGCAATATCCCTTTGAAAATAAGAAAAACCATCTATTTCCCGTAATGTCTTTATTTCTCTGTTGTGTACCATAAAATATCGCTACCAGTGCTCTGATTCTCTCCCTCACAGATAAATGCCTATATACCCATGACGTATATACAAAATCCGTCACTAAATATCCGATTGCATTCTGTACCGGTGTTTCGAGCCCCCCCACATCTAAACTTAAAGCTCTTAAGACACTAAACCCACCCCACCCACCATTCTTAACACCTTACCAAACCACAACCTTACGTGTTCCAATCTCTTACAGAAATAAACTGCATGAAAGACCGTATCAGGATCTCCACACACACAACACAGCCCCCCCTCCTGCACGCGCCTATTCGCTAAAACTTCCCCGGACGGCAGTATATTATGTAAAAATTTAAACATTATCTCCCTGACCTTGGCTCGTAACCTTAATGCTTTTAAACGACCCCATATGTCCTTCCATGCATACATTGGATATATTCCCTCCACCTTAGCCACTACCTCCCTGCCCTCTACCAGTGCCAATTTGCCGATCTTGATCTTGCGTGGATCTTTTACATAAATTAACATCCTCAACATGTCCTCACATCTCTTTACATCCGTTCCGGTCAACCAACGTACCAAGTCCCGTCTTATCCAGGTCAAACCCGTGCCGGCCATTCTACCCTCTCTCAAGTAGCTATGCTTGACATACATGCCTAACATCCTATTATGCAGATTCATTAGCCCCAGGCCACCCCGGCCAACCGGGAGCGACACCACATCCCTCGTTAACCAATCACAACCTGAACCCCAAATATATCTATATACACGCGTTAACATACGCTTTTCATCATATGGATGTAACGGATAAATACATGCCACATGCCACAACTTACTGAACAAAATCACATTCACCACAATTGCGCGCTGATGTATAGACAAGCCTCCATCCCTCAGACCTGTTAAACGACCTAAAACCCTCTCTACAGCCTCACTTGAATTCACCTTCCTCGCATCCTGTATGTTATCCCTATGCACAATCCCACACACCTTAATTTGATTTACTAAAGCCCAGCCTTCCCTCTGGCCTAATACCACACCCGCACAATCCCCCACCTCCATAAGCATTGATTTTTCCTTATTAACCGTCATTCCGGTTGCTTTCCCGAAACATTCCACCAATTCGCTCACTTTTCCTAAAACCTTGGCTCCACGAAATAAAACCGTAGTGTCGTCCACGTAACCTATAATTCCTGATTGTACCCCCACCCAACCTTGCTTGTCATCCTGTCGTACAATCCCCCTCACGGCTCTAAAAAACGGGTCCTGAATCAACGCAAAAAGAATTTGTGATATAGGACACCCCTGCCGTAATCCCCTATGCATCCTAACAACTTTTCCCAACCTACCGTTTACCTGCACCCTAAACGTAGCCTGCTCGTACAAAACCTGTGCCCAACTAACAATTTCCTTTCCGAAACCTTTGCCACTGCATAAACTTCCATAATGCATCTCTCTCCAAGCAATCGTATGCAGCGTGCCAATCTAAAGCTAATATTCCACCCTTATTACCCCTCCCGCTTTCCTCAATGAACCTGCGAATAATTCCTTGTCCCACACACATAGATCGTCCTGGCACACCATATTGTCCCTCGTCCAGAACTCTCTCCAAAACCCGTTTTATCCTATTTCCTAATAATTTCGCAAAAATTTTATAGTCCCCACACATTAATGAAATTGCCCTATAATTATGTATATAATTCCCAGATTTTTTTTTTCGGGACTAGAACAACCACCCCTGTTCTTTGTTGCTGTCCCATAATGCCACTACTTTTCATGGCATTAAATAATATCACCAAAAAATCGCGAATACAATCCCAATTGTCCTTGTAAAAATCACAAGGGATTCCGTCAATCCCCGGCGACTTCCCTACACTCATACCCTCCACAGCTAACCTAATCTCTTCTTCACTTATAGGTCCATTCAAAGCCAACCTGTCCATGTACTCTAGATTACAACATACATATTCACCCATTTCTCCCAGCGCCCCCTTAGAAATCCCAGCATTTTTGTATTGCAATTCATACCATGCGTCTACAAAGGTATTCATAGCCTCCGTTGACCGAAGGACCTGCCCCCTACTAAAGTTTCCCAATGACTCCTGAACCTCTAA
Source organism: Cherax quadricarinatus (assembly GCF_038502225.1). Taxonomy (NCBI): domain Eukaryota; kingdom Metazoa; phylum Arthropoda; class Malacostraca; order Decapoda; family Parastacidae; genus Cherax; species Cherax quadricarinatus. The sequence continues at coordinate 11,984,077 of NC_091311.1, read as the reverse complement.
TCCCATTAATTCTGTCGCCTTACGGCGTCTGCCCTGCTCTCGCAAGACAAACGCCGAAGGACGGTCTCCCCATAAAACCTCATCAATTCCACTTGCTATCCGCGCCGCATCAAAAATACGATTGTGAAAGTCTCTAATTAAGCGTTTTAAATTTTCAATTTCAACCACCGGATACACTCCCCCACCCTTTGTATAACATGCTTGCAGTTGATTTTCAAGATAGTTCAAGAGCCCATACTGCATTCTCTTGTCTTCTTTTCCTTGCTGCTGATAAAAATTCCTCACCTTCACCTTACCGACAGTATCCCACCATTCGACTATATCAATTCCCTCCTGCCATTCAGCCCACCATCCTCTCCAAGCACTCACAAAATCTTCCCTCACACCTCTTTTGTGCATTAAACCCACATTCAACTTCCAGAAACCTCTGTAACGCCTCGGTAATCCTACCCAGTCAACATCCGCCATAACACCTCTGTGATCAGAAAAGCTCACATTTAGCACACGTACACTCCTGACGCTGACACCTCTAGAAACGTATATGCGATCCAGTCTTGCCGCATACTCCCTTCTAACGAACGTATGCATGACCCCACCCACCTCATCCCCCCCCCCACATCCGTAACATTAACACTCCGCAAAAGGTCCCCTAAATATCCTGAAAAAAAAACCTCTCCCTCTCGGTTCGACATCCTTGCGACGATCAATGCAATTCCAATCACCCCCAATAATCGTGACGACTGGCAGTGATCTTAAATGGTACACCAACACGTCCCTAAAAAACGCATTTTTTACACGCATGTCACCTTCCGCCGGTCCGTACACCCCCAGGAAGGCCACCCGTACCCCACCCCACACCCCATCAACCCTAACAACCCTCCCCTCCTCTCCCACCTCATATGTTTGCAAAGAAAACGGGCTAGCCTCTTTAACTAACACTGCTACACCACCTTTCAGTCTATTAGAACAGCCCATGTACAAAATATATTCAGGAATCAGCAATTCACCTAAAGATTTATAATTGTGTTCTTGTAAGAATACAACATCGGGTACATAATTTTTTAACAAAACCTCCAAATACTTACGTTTTTCAACAGACCGTAACCCATTTATATTTAAAGTAAGACACTTGAACGTTTCATTGGAGGTTTACCCTTGGATACCTTGACATTCTTGGTTCCCTTGTGTGTATCTCCACTTCTTCCCCCCCCCCCCTGTGTCGTTCTCCTTGACATGCTGAACACATGTAGATTTGCCCTTGACTCTACGAGTCACATCGCACCATGCTTTGTTCCCCGACCGTTGTCCTGGTGTCAAAACATCTTGAGAGTCAGATATCACCGCCACTCTCTTACGAGAACTGCGGCCAGTATCCATCTCATCTTCAGAACTGTTGTTTCTATGAACTTCCACGACCACAACCTGATGTTCAGCAATATGCCCGGCGGATGCCCCGTCCTTCTCCTTCACACTTACATCCTCTAAACCACCGTGAAGCCCCTCAGATGTGGAAGCATCCAATAAAACATTCAGAACTTCTTGAATAGATTGCTCCACGTCAACCTGAGTATGAACGAGATCTTCCTCAGTCGTCGCCGATACCACGCCCACGTCCTCCACTGCACCAGGGAGGGTTAGACATATCGGTGAGTCTTCAACCTCACCCTCTACCTCCTCACTCCATGATTTACGAGGCAATATATGTTGTTGTGTATTATTATTATTATTATTATAATCAAGGGGGAAGTGCTAAACCCGGAGGATTATACAGCGCCTGGGGGGGGGGGGGATGTGGAAGGCATTCAGGCTTAATTCGGGGAACTGGAGCACAGATCCAATTCCCTAAATCAAGAGCCCCTCACCAACATCAAGGAACCTTCCTTGAGGGGATGTTGTTGTGTAGCAGCAGCATATGATCGCTGCTCCGTTGAAACATCAAACCGCCTTACCTCCATCGTTTTATCACGTCTTGTAGGGCATTGCGCCGCCATATGGTCATACATCCCACAAAGCCTGCACGTACGCCTTTGTCCTGAGTACGTAACGTACACTTGCGTACGAAAGTCCTCCATAACCACATACGACGGAATAGGGTGCTTGAGGGACATTTTCAGGGAGAAAGACCCCTCCAGCATACCAACTAGAGGACCATCATGCCACCGTCCCATAGTTGCCGTATGAACCGTGCCATAGCGTGCAAAAACATTCCTCAAATCACTCTCGTCCGCCTCAAAAGGAACGTTTCGTACCTTGATCCAGGTGTAAAAACGGGAGACGTCGTGAAGTCGAACAGTGACACCAGGATTAACAGTTTTGATCACATCCTGATAAGTGGCAACCATATTTTCGTAAGTACTATTTTGTCTGAATTTGACAAAAAGCCTCGAATTTCCGTTCAAAGAGACACCATACAGATCTTCATTATTGATACCATATGTATCTCGGAGTATCGCAGTAAGCAGTAGATGTGTATTCTGATTGTTGAACGAGCCTGTCACCAATTGAAGGCAGACGGTGTTGACTCGCCTACGTGCACCTTCCGCCATTGTGAGTGCACTGAAGAAAACTGCGCAGCAATCAACAGAGTCAGGAGCTACTGCGCAGCCTGTCCGTACGGCCCAAGAGCGATACGAACAATGGCTCCAGGCCAACTCGTAAGCCACTGGCTTTCGAGTTGGCATCGAGTTTTACAACTCACTCGCCACGAGTTCAATTCCCGCCCGTGGTATGCTTTTTCCGAGCAACCAAAATAATTATAACACAAAGGAGACCACCCAACCCTCTTTGTTAGATGGACTTCGCGCAAGAAAACAGTCAACAGCAACAAAAAAAAAGTCGACCACACTCAGAAGGAACTAGACAGACGCAGTAGATCAACACGCACAGTCATCACAAGCATCCAACCTGATCCACAGAAGATTTTATGATTTGTTCAGTTACCTAGCCTCTCTACCTCTCTTACTGCCATTATCCAGCATCAGTTCTCCAAAATGGAGTTTTCATGAAGATTCTCACTTGTCTCATATTGGCTGTCTTTTTGAATGCTGTCAGTCAAGAATCTTTGTCTGAGGCTCTCAACTCAGTGTAGAGCCTCATCAATCTACCAGAAATAAAGTTTCCATTCTACGCAAACATGGATTACGATACGTACAACATACTCATCCCAGATGAACTCTGCCCATCGAAACTTTTATTCCCACCGCCCCACCTTCATCTTCTGAAGACCAAGAGAACGACACATTTGAAGAAATTGAAGTGGACGATCACACCTCTGGTCTCACTTAGAAAAATCTACTCTTCTACACGGCAACAGCAAACTTGAGCTCCATGTTTCCTGACTAACTGCTCACCAGACTCTGCTAAATAACTTTGAAATATAGCTCTGGGGAGGAAAAAGAAACCTCTGGTCTCCCATAAATTTTCAAAGCAAGTCCAAAATTTTGTGAAACACGGCATCAATTACCAAAACAATTTTGCTACCATCACCTGCCTGCTAGAAGAAACGTTCAGGAAGATTAAAATTGGGTCAGCCTCTGCAATCTACCGTAAAGACACAAACAGCTCTGTCTTCAGTCGCCTGCCTAACTAATGCTTCTTCTATCTTCCCCATCAAGTGTTCAACTGCTGGGTTCAGTCCTGGCTCTAATTCAACTATTCAAAATACTCTCTTCAGCTCTATTCTTCACCTGCCTTCATTTGCAGACTCATCCTTATACCTGAGAGTGATTCGATTAGTTTTGGAAAGAGCAGTCCTAACTAGAAAGATATAAGAAAATACATATTATACCGACAAGCCCCAGAAGAAACAAACATTCTCTACACTAGTCTCCACAACGTTGAAAAGTGTCTTACAATCTTGTCCAGTTGTCAGACGATCCCTCCTTAACACCCATCAGCAATTATTATATCGATTCAGGGAAGGTTCCTTCATGTCAACGATGGACTCTTGATCCAAGAAATTAGAACAAACTTCCATTGTTAACAGTATTATACTTGTGTAGTGTAAATGACAGTACAGAAGTATCACACTGTTAACAGCTTGGATCAAACATTACTGCCATTAATTTAAAAAAAAATAAATCATAAAAATAATTATGATGGTGGTAATAATAATAATAATAATAATAATAATAATAATAATAATAATAATAATAATCCTTGTCCCAAGACTATGATCAACCGAAGCAATTAAAGGCAAACCACAAAGATACAGTATTTACAGAGTTATATAATCAGTTGGAGAGTAAAGAGCCACTTATTACAGTCGGTTTTACACCTACGGATAGAGCAGTGAGTATGCGTGTACGCATCTCATCAACATTAGAGAGTTTCTGTTACCCGACCAGGTGGGAAACCATAATCTCAAACTGGCTGAAGGCAAGCTCTAATCCAATTGGTTGGGACCTCTAAATAACGTACTCCTCCTTAACTGCCAGTTGGCTGGTTGAAAGGGCATGCCAGTGGGTGTGTGACGAACGCTGAATAAATTGTAACGTACTCAGCACACGTCACACACCCACCCCTAAAGCATCCCTCAAGTGCGTTGCATAACGCCATGGCATACTACCCAAAAACGAAAAATTAGCTAATCAGATTGAGTTCCTCTCATACCATCCCACTCAGCGGGCAGTGTTCGAACAAAAATAAAATTGAAGTTACTAGCAAATGTCTTTAAGACTACGTTCCTGCTACAAGATGGTACAATAAACAGTAGGGGTAGCAAAGCTCCAAGACACTTGTAGATTGTAGCAAGGTATTCCTTCAACAAAAACAAACATTAGTGTAGGTTGTGCTGAGCCGTTCCTGTTAAAGTATATAGATTCACTCTAAGGAAGGGTCGATATGCCTCAGGAATATCAAATATTACACACACACACACACACACACACACACACACACACACACACACACACACACACACAGACGAGTCACAGGGACGTTAGGAAGTATTTCTTCAGTCATAGAGTCGTCAGGAAGTGGAATAGCTTAGCAAATGAAGTAGTGGAGGCAGGAACCATACATAGTTTTAAGAAGAGGTATGATAAAGCTCAGGAAGCAGAGAGAGAGAGGACCTAGTAGCAATCAGTGGAGAGGCGGGGCCAGGAGCTGAGTCTCGACCCCTGCAACCACAATTAGGTGAGTATAATTAGGTGAGTACAAACACACACACACACACACACACACAGGGATGTTAGGAAGTATTTCTTCAGTCACAGAGTTGTCAGGAAGTGGAATAGTCTATGAAGTGATGTAGTGGAGGCAGGATCCATACATAGCTTTATGAAGAGGTATGATAAAACTCACGGAGCGGGAACAGTGACCGAGCAGCGGCCAGTGAAGAGGCAGGGCCAGGAACTGTGACTCAACCCCTGCAAGCACAACTAGGTGAGTGATTCCGAAGGTGTTTTGTTACTAACCTCTTCAGTAAAACTGCCTTCCACTTCATGATGATGCATCTATGAATGTTTGAGTAAACTTGGTCATCTGGTAACAGTAAACTGACTGATATATTGCTGAATGATAAATTTTGCTTTTCAAAACATAATCACCAAGGTCACAAGAAGCACATATCTATTAATATTATTGTTATTATTATTGTTATTATTATTATTATTATTATTATTATTATTATTATTATTATTATTATTATTATTATTATTATTATTATTATTATTATTATTATTATTATGAAAAAGAAGCGCTAAACAGAAGCACATATTCCTAGGAAAATTTCAACCATCGCCACAAGTGACATGGAGAATGACATGCAGAATGCAGCCAACGCACCATGATTCAAGGGACTTAGTGTACTTACAGAACCTCTGTAGTATATAAGAAAAATAGTTTTTCAAGGACTGTCAAAACCTTTATTGTACGTAAATAACCAACAGTAACGTCATAACTATCTTATCGTTGGGCCTCATCATATTAAAACCATCCTAGAATTAAATACACTGATCAGGGGTATCAACATCCTCACCAAGAACCAGCATCCTCACCAAGGACCAACATCCTCACCAAGGACGAGGTAAGATTAGTGATTTGTGCATCATTTTTTTAACAAATTCGAAATCAAATGGTTTTGGTGTGAACCACGACAGAATTTTTCTAGTATCAGCATTACACTGTAACTTCCATGATCACCAGATTGATACTTCTCTTTGTAATCCAGTTAGGTGGAGGAGAATAAACTGCGCACCTGTCACTGTATTGTAATGCCATTTACTCTGTGTAAGGTTCCGTCACCACTAACTTTCTTGTAGTCGAGTGATGCTGTCGAAGGCATGGTACGCGGCAAGGAAAGGATGATTTTGGAATATAGAACACCCTTGTCAGCTTCAGTCGTCTTTTTCTGCTGGCGAAGCGCTGCGTCCAATTTCTTCAGTACCGAATAAGACACACCATGACCTAATTTATGAGGGATCTTTAACCTACACATTTTATGTCACTGATTTTTCTGTCCATGATAACAGTATGTGTTTTGTAGGAAGCATTGAATCACTATAGAGAGCGTCTACACAGTCCAGACCAAATAAGAGAACCTTTGCTCACCTTGATTATAGTTAGTTTATTTAGGTATACACATATACGTTTATTGTTCAAGTTGATCATGTTGCAGTAGCTAAGGTTTCTTATTCTTTTAATAATTTCTCTTATGTGTAGATATGAATGTTTTATGACCAGATCAATATCATCTGTGACGCTTTAATAAATCTTTCCATTACATTTTCTTCTTTTTCTGGAAGTGCATATCAAATATTCAGTACAGCTGCTTCTCTGTTTAGGTTACATTTAATCACATATTTAGCCAAGTGTAGCAAAAAACTGCATCAATTTTCCCTTTGATACAGGCATTTAATATCCTCTGGATTCATGAAGAGGTTTTTCCTAACATTGTCAAAGAATTGAAGAGCGCGATGGTCAGCAGGATGGTCAGCAGGATGGTCAGCAGGATGGTCGTAGTACCACACATCAGAATCATCATGCTTCAAGACTTGAGACACTTATCCAACATATGTTGCATGTTAGTGTCTCAATCTTCAACATCTCATCGTGCTTAATAAGTGTTTTGGATCTTATTGGCACTTATCCTTTTTTTAATTTCTTTAACAAGACTTGTGGCAGTTGACTTCTGCAACCATCAATTCACATGAAAGATTCCAACAATTCTTCATTTAGTTTGGCAATTTCTGCCTGACGAATCTTTTCACCAGAACTTAATTCTCAGCACTATCATAGTTCTCTTCTTTTTAGATTGTTTTTGCCGTATTTATAATTATTGTTGCATAAAATGCATACTTCTTCTAGCACACGTAATGAACTTTGTGTTTTCTTGAAGTGTCTACAATTCCTTCGTTCATTTGTGCTGGCTGGTGGGAGTTGATCACGTCTTTATAGAAGCCGAAGAGTTTCCTTAAGGGCTGCACAATTGGTTCTGTGACAGGTTAGACAGATGATTCTATTTCTTGGTGGCCTGGAAATAAATGAACATTATGAACGCTGGCTGCTTCCTGCAAGGTTTGCAATAAGTGTTCATCTATCAGTTTGGTCAACTGGATGATAGAGGACTGCTGACCACGTGTGATACATGGTCACGTCACTTCATCATTCTTGTGAAATCGTTTTCTGGGAGTCTTGTTATGCAAGAATACATCAGTAAGGCTTCTTGTTCAACCTGTAATGAAAACATATTTACCTTTAAATATAAAATTTTAGTTGATATTAATAAATATTTATTTTAATATATCAAAATACAGAATTTTCATCAATCGCAACTAATGATAAATGCAATTGCCTTTCTGAGTAGAACAAATATTGAAATAAATGTATGTAAAGTAATCGGATAGAATTTTTAAAAACTGCAAACGATAAAGAATTTAATTCTGTATTCGTATTAAATTATCTGAATAAAATGAAATTATCTCAATGAAATTAAATTATCTCATTAAAAAATATGGTTTTGCATAAGAAATACTGATGAAAGAGGCTTGAAATAAACACATACGTGCCAATAATAATTTTACTGGCATCAGCATTTTTTTAACCCAACCTGAATTATATCTAATTAACAGAAAACGTTATCATGGATTTTTACAGTTCCCTGAGGTTCATTATATATATGGAGAACGTTTTATATGATGCCCTAGATTGGTATCGACATCTCACCTGCATCCTGGAAAATTACCGTTTACCTGGAGTTTACCTGGAGAAGGTTTCGGGGGTCAATGCCCAAGCGGTTCGGTCTGAGACCAGGCCTCATGGTGAATCAAGGTCTGATCAACCAGGCTGTTACTGCTGTCTAACATTAAAATGTTCCCCTGCCAGAACGAAGCTCACGTAAAGCATGAATTGAGATTTTCTGCAACAGAATGGTTAACATACTAACTCAAGTCAGTTATCCAGTTACCCTGGATTATTTTATGTTTCCTTGCTCACACTCCAACAAACGTCAGATACTTGAAGCCATTCCTTCACAATCAACTCTACTTAACTCACACAAGTTTGCTGGATGCTCAAGTCACTAACACTTAAAACCTCTTTTACTCTCCCTCTTACCCTACCCGGGATGACCTTGTTAAATCGCCCTTCCATCCCAGATTTATACATTCATTTGGTTAATAGGTGAAAAAACGCAATTGCAGCGAAGTACTTTACTGCGACGTTTTGTCTGTCTTAAGGCAAAACTTTTCATTAAAGTTTCAACAAATGTCTTTTTTTTTACCACTTGTCGGCTTGTGCCTTTTGTCTCCACCTCTTTGGTCATCCATTGTCTTCTATCCTTCGTAAATTCTCCATCCACCTCACCAACCTCTTCTCCTCCTTCTGAATTATATCTCTCTTAACTCCCACAGATAAAATGTGTCCACATATTTTTTTCAAGGCCTGGTCATGGACCGGGCCGCAGGGGCGGTGATCCCCGGAATACCTTCCATGTAGACTCCAAGAAGCTCGAACATAATAGATCTACAATGCATAAAACTGACTAAAAAAGATTGATGAAGAAATTTTTGAATAGTGATGTAATTATATGTTAATTACTTAGTTTATTCATAAGACAAGCAATCATATAAATCTACAAGATTATCAGAATCTTATTCAGTATCTTGTAGGGAAACATAAATAAACTAAAAAACGATTCGTATTAGAAAACGTGTCCAAATTCAATAACATTTAAAACAATAAAAATTAGAAACATTGCTGCAAGATATTCAGTCTGTACTAAGTGACATAGTCTGTCATTTGCGTAAACGTAAAAAAAATATATGGGAGAACGTTTAAAACCTTGCGGTTGGTTGTAAAGTGAGTGGAGTCTAAAGCATGTCACCGTATTCTGGAGTCTAAAGTCAATACCGAAGCCTGCTAAGATCTCGCCTCCGTCACCATAGCAACTGCCCAAACTAGAGATCTTCGGCAGGGACGCATTGACGCCGGCGTTTTCAGTAGTACTGAAGGCTCGTATGTCTTCACTGCCATAAATACCCCGTTGCGTTTTAGGCCTTAATACACAAAGGCTGAGTAATATAGAGGGAAAAAAACAACATTCACTATTAGTAATTCGTTAGTGGTATTTCCTGAATATCACGACCACTAACAAATCTTCTCATCCAACAGACATCTTTCAGAGTGCAGGCACTGCACGATACACCACCAGAACTCAAATACAACAAACCAGGTTCATCGATGAATTAACTTGTGAATGTAAGCACAGCATTATAATTCAATAAAAGCTCCTTAAATTCTTGGTTCTTCTACACAATAAACACTTTACATTTACAAGCCAGAAATGAGTTGGAAACCGTCAATAATGCTTAACAGTGATAGACAGCGAGTGGTTTCTCACCCTAACGACCTGCATCAGCAGGCAAGTAACTTGCACAAAATGGCTTGCAAAAATCTCCCATCATTGCCCTGCTATCCAATTATCCTACTACTTCACATCTAAATGAAAACTAAGCAACATTGTCTTAATGGAAGGTTCCATTTCAAATCAGAACACTGCAATATTTCTAGCTGCATTTTCCAAGAAGAAAACAAATAATTTTCAGAAACAAGGGACAGAGCACCTTTGTGTTGATGACTTTGTAGGTCAGCGGACAGTTGGTAACGGCCAGGTTGTCAGCAATAAACTCTAGCTTCAAGCTGTATTTCGAGATATGTCGCATTATTTACATACGAATTAATACTACACCTATGAATATATAATTCTTTTGTTTAGTGTGATATTTTCCTCTGTAAAAAAACTTTTGGCAAATGGTTTGACTAACAAAAGGAAAATTTTAAAACAATATAAATTTGAATGAAAATTATAGGTCACATGCAGGATTTGAAGCTGAGCGTGCAGGTTCGAATCCTGCTGGGGATCGAAAGATAAAGTTTCCAAAAAATTGCCCTTCATGCGAAATGTTAAACATTCCAAATCTCTGGTTTCCATGGGTATGGATGTGACAGTCTAGCTTCGGCTAGGCGCCCATACTTACCTGGGATCTATCTGTGTGGCTAAAGTACTGCGTATTTTGATGCAGAGTATATATATATATATATATATATATATATATATATATATATATATATATATATATATATATATATATATATATATATATATATATATATATATATATATATATATATATATATATATATATATGCCTAGTAGGGCAAACAGGCCTGCTGCAGAGTTCGTCCTTTCTTATGAGTCGGGTATCGTCGCGCGTCAGATGTTGATTTGTTGTGGGATGTGATGATGACGTGTGGTATTGACCCTTTATATGCCTTCCTTTGATGTATTGTCCTTATAGTTCCTTGATAATGTGAGAAGTCACGAAAGCACTTGGAATTTCACTATCCTTTGACAGTGGTTGTTTTGCATATTTTAACATTAGCATATTTTAATATATATACATATATATACATAAATATATACATATATATATACATATATATATATACATATATATATACATATATATATATATACATAAATATATATATATATATATACATATATATATACATATATATACACATATATATATATATGAGTGAAATTAACAAGTTAAGAAAGCCTAGAGAACAAATGGATTTGTCAGTTAAAAATAGGAGAGGAGAGTTATTAAATGGAGAGTTAGAGGTATTGGGAAGATGGAGGGAATATTTTGAGGAATTGTTAAATGTTGATGAAGATAGGGAAGCTGTGATTTCGTGTATAGGACAAGAAGGAATAACATCTTGTAGGAATGAGGAAGAGCCAGTTGTGAGTGTGGGGGAAGTTCGTGAGGCAGTAGGTAAAATGAAAGGGGGTAAGGCAGCCGGGATTGATGGGATAAAGATAGAAATGTTAAAAGCAGGTGGGGATATAGTTTTGGAGTGTTTTGGAGTGATTGGTGCAATTATTTAATAAATGTATGTAAGAGGGTAAGGTACCTAGGGATTGGCAGAGAGCATGCATAGTTCCTTTGTATAAAGGCAAAAAGGATAAAAGAGAGTGCAAAAATTATAGGGGGATAAGTCTGCTGAGTATACCTGGTAAAGTGTATGGTAGAATTATTATTGAAAGAATTAAGAGTAAGACGGAGAATAGGATAGCAGATGAACAAGGAGGCTTTAGGAAAGGTAGGGGGTGTGTGGACCAGGTGGACCATCACTGTCTTGCCAGAAGGGTGCTTTACACTACAGTTTTTAAACTGCAACATTAACACCCCTCCTTCAGAGTGCAGGCACTGTACTTCCCATCTCCAGGACTCAAGTCCGGCCTGCCGGTTTCCCTGAACCCCTTCATAAATGTTACTTTGCTCACACTCCAACAGCACGTCAAGTATTAAAAACCATTTGTCTCCATTCACTCCTATCAAACACGCTCACGCATGCCTGCTGGAAGTCCAAGCCTCTCGCACACAAAACCTCCTTTACCCCCTCCCTCCAACCTTTCCTAGGCCGACCCCTACCCCGCCTTCCTTCCACTACAGACTGATACACTCTTGAAGTTATTCTGTTGCCTGATCCCATTGCTCATCCTCTAGTGACAGGTTCAGTGCCTTCTTAAAAGTTGATCTCAGGTGTGCATCATATTCATCGAGTGTTGGGTTGTCAAAAGAGGGTGCACACCTCAAGAAGTAAGTGAGTCTTGGCATAGTAAGACACCTTGTGAGGAGATACAGAGCATCATTGGCATCAAGATCGCTTATTCTCTCCTCCATTCTCATTAGATCATTCAATTTGTCCATGAGGACAGTATCGATGGCCTGGTGACCCAGCGGTGCCCCCAAGACGGTACTGTTGGACGGAGTTGTAGTTGAGACTTCTGGGAGGATTCTTCGCACAGCATTGATTATTTCCTGGTTTGCTGTGATGATTTCACACTTGGAGGGATTGAGCATGAGTCCCAAGTCCTCTCCCTGTATTTTCACCAGTTGTAGGTCCCCCACCAGGGACTCTTCAGTACCTGCCAGAGTGCCGTCATCCAGGTAACAGATATTGAGCTCACTGCGTAGGCTGAAAGTTAGTTCTCTTACTGCCAAGCAGAAGAGAAGTGGAGCGAGTGGGTCACCCTGCTGAACACCCTCAGGTGATTGAATTTCATGTTCTCCAAACAAAAGAATTGAGGGTTTGCTGTAGCCGGCTGAAATGAAGGGAAAAAGACTGGGGAACCGAACCCGAACAGCTGGTAAAACAGCATCTCTCTTCACCATATTAAAGGCATTTCTAAAATCAAGTTTGACTATGGCCTTGTCTTCTGGTAGGTCCCTGATGTAGGCCCTTGCCGCATGAGCTGCAGCTTCACTGCCTTGAGAGACCCCAAAGCCCAGTTGGTGTGGCTGGAGTAAAGTGGCAGCTTCTAGGCGAATGTTTCTCACTGCTGCTTTGGCAACGAGACGGCGAAGAGTGTTTCCAACTGCAATGGGTCTGATTCCCCCATCCCTCTTCTTCAAAGCACATAGTGAGGCTCCAAAAAAGAAAGGTTTAATTTCTTCTGGGATTCGCCCAGCCAGGCAATTGTTGACGAAAGTTGTTAACTCGGTGAGAAGAACTGTCCTAGGGACGCTCATCCTCAGAGAAAAGAATAAACTTGCTTCAAGGAAAACCCAAGGTTCTCCCTGAAGCTGTTTGAGAAATTTCTCCTACAACCCCGTATATTTAATATATATTTTATTTAAAGACAAAATACATTGACAAAACGTTCACAGAAATGCAATAGAAAGTAAAACAACCTAGATAACAACTCGGAGCTACATCTCGAATACCTCGTCTAGCTCCCCGGCTGTGGGCCGCGTGCCCAGAATGCTGCAGGCATTTCCTCTCTGGATCGCGACACTGAGTCTCTGAAAGAGAAAGCTGGTCGCCCTGTGGTCCTTGGTTTCTATGAGTTTTCACCCAGCTCTTTGAGGAGCTTTAAAGCACACTTGGCCCATGCTCCAAGGGTCTCCGACCCTATTGGGATAAAGTTATAGCAAGGGGGATGTTCTTCATATTTCAGTATCTTCTGGGTCTCCCTGTGGCTGGCAGCTCCACCCCCTTCAGCTACGGAGTATGGCAAGTAGGTGTCTGCCAATGTTGCAGCACAGGTGTAGTTCCAGGCAATCTACTTTCCTTCCTTCCAGGGAAGCATAGTGCCTCCATCAGGACGCTTTTGACTTCCGTCAGACTTCTGCACTTGGGGTTCCCGTTGAGCTGGGCAACGGGCTGTGGCGAGGCTTCTCTTTATGATGTCACACACCTCCTTATGTCAGGCATACATCCCTTCTGTTGTGTGACACACGAGACCATGAAGTCCGAATTGATCAGCTGTCGCCCTGTTCGGTGAGTATGGGGGCGGCTAGGCGAGGAGCAACAAAAATCCGAATGGCCTGTGGGGTCGAGTCGAGTGCCCAGGAAGGAATTGGGAACAGCTAGAAGAAAATCTCCTGAGTGTGGTGCCTTCACTGCCAGGAGACGAACTTTGTCCTTTCCTGAAGCGTTGGTGAGCATTGTGTTCGCGATTTTTTCCATGATCGGTTTGTCCCAGTGGGACTGTTTGTTCTTTGGGAGGAGCTGGTCTACTGGAGGAATCTACAAGGGTGTCTTAAGAAATCGTAATGACACGATTGCAAACAAACCATACCCCCGGCCGGGATTGAACCCGCGGTCATAGAGTCTCAAAACTCCAGCCCGTCGCGTTAGCCACTAGACCAGCTAGCCACAATAAGATTCATCCAACTAGGTATATTTCTACACCATAGGTAGGTTAGCACAGGCACCTCTGTGAGATTCGTCTGTAAAAACTTGCATTTGTGGTCACTTGAGCTAGAGTTCGTCACGGCCACGCTAGCTGGAGATTCGTCTGTAAAAACTTGCATTTGTGGTCACAGAGGTGCCTGCGCTAACCTTCCTATAGTGTAGAAATATACCTAGTTGGATGAATCTTATTGTGGCTAGCTGGTCTAGTGGCTAACGCGACGGGCTGGAGTTTTGAGACTCTATGACCGCGGGTTCAATCCCGGCCGGGGGTATGGTTTGTTTGCAATCGTGTCATTACGATTTCTTAAGTCATGTTGACGGCAGTGAAGGGACTTGAGCTAGAGTTCGTCAGGGCCACGCTAGCTGGAGATTCGTCTGTAAAAACTTGCATTTGTGGTCACAGAGGTGCCTGTGCTAACCTTCCTATGGTGTAGAAATATACCTAGTTGGATGAATTTTATTGTGGCTAGCTGGTCTAGTGGCTAACGCGACGGGCTGGAGTTTTGAGGCTCTATGGCCGCGGGTTCAATCCCGGCCGGGGGTATGGTTTACAAGGGTGTCGCAATGCATCGTTCTTTCAGTAAACCTGGGGTCCTGAGCTCCTACCACGTATCTCAAGCGTTCGGGGACAATCTTCTTGACTAATGCACTGGAAGCCAAACACGAAGACAGAAAAGCAGGTAAAGCAACATGCGTTGCTTTGCGCACCCCTATACCTTCCAGTCGCACTGGGAGGGTTGCTTGATCCCATTGCTGATCCTCTAGTGACAGGTTCAGGGCCTTCTTAAAGGTTGATCTCATGTGTGCGTTATATTCGTCGAGTGTTGGGATGTCAAAAGAGGGTGCACACCTCAGGAAGTAATTGAGTCTTGGCATTGAAAGACACCTTGTGAGGAGATACAGGGCATCATGGGCATCAAGATCGCTTATTCTCTCCTCAATTCTCATCAGCTCATTCAGTTATATATATATAGTTATATATATATATATATATATATATATATATATATATATATATATATATATATATATATATATATATATATATATATATATATATATATATATATATAAGGTAGTAGGTTGGTAGACAGCAACCGCCCAGGGAGGTACTACCGTCCTGCCAAGTGAGTGTAAAACGTAAGCCTGTATTTGTTTTACACGATGGTAGGATTGCTGGTGTTTTTTCTGTCTCATAAACATGCAAGGTTTCAGGTACGTCTTGCTACTTCTGCTTACACTTAGGTCACACTACACATACATGTACAAGCATATGTATACACACCCCTCTGGGTTTTCTTCTATTTTCTTACTAGCTCTTGTTCTTGTTTATTTCCTCTTATCTCCATGGGGAAGTGGAACAGAATTCTTCCTCCGTAAGCTATGCGTGTTGTAAGAGGCGACTAAAATGCCAGGAGCAAGGGGCTAGTAACCCCTTCTCCTGTATATATTACTAAATGTGAAAGGAGAAACTTTTGTTTTTCCTTTTGGGCCACCCTGCCTCGGTGGGATACGGCCGGTGTGTTGAAAGAAATATATATATATATATATATATATATATATATATATATATATATATATATATATATATATATATATATATATATATATATATATATATATATATATATATATATACCCTAGGGGGTAAAGGAGGTTTTGTGTGCGAGGGGCTTGGACTTCCAGCAGGCATGCGTGAGCGTGTTTGATTGGAGTGAATGGAGACAAATGGTTTTTAATACTTGACGTGCTGTTGGAGTGTGAGCAAATAACATTTATGAAGGGGTTCAGGGAAACCGGCAGGCCGGACTTGAGTCCTGGAGATGGGAAGTATAGTGCCTGCACTCTGAAAGAAGGGATGTTAATGTTGCAGTTTAAAAACTGTAGTGTAAAGCACCCTTCTGGCAAGATAGTGATGGAGTGAATGATGGTGAAACTTTTTCTATTTTGGGCCACCCTGCCTTGGTGGGAATCGGCCAGTGTGATAATAAAAAAAAAAAATATATATATATATGTATATATATATATATATATATATATATATATATATATATATATATATATATATATATATATATATATATATATGTATATTTATATACATATATAAATATACACACACACACATATATATATATATATATATATATATATATATATATATATATATATATATATATATATATATATATATATATTATAGGTAGTAGGTTGGTAGACAGCAACCACCTAGGGAAGTACTACCGTCCTGCCAGATGACTGTGAAACAAAAACCTGTAACTGTTTTGCATGATGGTAGGATTGCTGGTTTTCTTTTTCTGTCTCATAAACACGCTAAGATAACAGGGATATCTTGCTACTCCTACTTACACTTTGGTCACACTTCACAGACACGCACATGCATATATATATATATACATACATCTAGGTTTTTCTCCTTTTTCTAAATAGCTCTTGTTCTTTTTTATTTCTTCTATTGTCCATGGGGAAGTGGAAAAGAATCTTTCCTCCGTAAGCCATGCGTGTCGTATGAGGCGACTAAAATGCCGGGAGCAATGGGCTAGTAACCCCTTCTCCTGTATACAATTACTAAAAAAAGAGAAGAAGAAAAATTTTATAAAACTGGGTTGCTTAAATGTGCGTGGATGTAGTGCGGATGACAAGAAACAGATGATTGCTGATGTTATGAATGAAAAGAAGTTGGATGTCCTGGCCCTAAGCGAAACAAAGCTGAAGGGGGTAGGAGAGTTTCAGTGGGGGGAAATAAATGGGATTAAATCTGGAGTATCTGAGAGAGTTAGAGCAAAGGAAGGGGTAGCAGTAATGTTAAATGATCAGTTATGGAAGGAGAAAAGAGAATATGAATGTGTAAATTCAAGAATTATGTGGATTAAAGTAAAGGTTGGATGCGAGAAGTGGGTCATAATAAGCGTGTATGCACCTGGAGAAGAGAGGAATGCAGAGGAGAGAGAGAGATTTTGGGAGATGTTAAGTGAATGTATAGGAGCCTTTGAACAAAGTGAGAGAGTAATTGTGGTAGGGGACTTGAATGCTAAAGTAGGAGAAACTTTTAGAGAGGGTGTGGTAGGTAAGTTTGGGGTGCCAGGTGTAAATGATAATGGGAGCCCTTTGATTGAACTTTGTATAGAAAGGGGTTTAGTTATAGGTAATACATATTTTAAGAAAAAGAGGATAAATAAGTATACAAGATATGATGTAGGGCGAAATGACAGTAGTTTGTTGGATTATGTATTGGTAGATAAAAGACTGTTGAGTAGACTTCAGGATGTACATGTTTATAGAGGGGCCACAGATATATCAGATCACTTTCTAGTTGTAGCTACACTGAGAGTAAAAGGTAGATGGGATACAAGGAGAATAGAAGCATCAGGGAAGAGAGAGGTGAAGGTTTATAAACTAAAAGAGGAGGCAGTTAGGGTAAGATATAAACAGCTATTGGAGGATAGATGGGCTAATGAGAGCATAGGCAATGGGGTCGAAGAGGTATGGGGTAGGTTTAAAAATGTAGTGTTAGAGTGTTCAGCAGAAGTTTGTGGTTACAGGAAAGTGGGTGCAGGAGGGAAGAGGAGCGATTGGTGGAATGATGATGTAAAGAGAGTAGTAAGGGAGAAAAAGTTAGCATATGAGAAGTTTTTACAAAGTAGAAGTGATGCAAGGAGGGAAGAGTATATGGAGAAAAAGAGAGAAGTTAAGAGAGTGGTGAAGCAATGTAAAAAGAGAGCAAATGAGAGAGTGGGTGAGATGTTATCAACAAATTTTGTTGAAAATAAGAAAAAGTTTTGGAGTGAGATTAACAAGTTAAGAAAGCCTAGAGAACAAATGGATTTGTCAGTTAAAAATAGGAGAGGAGAGTTATTAAATGGAGAGTTAGAGGTATTGGGAAGATGGAGGGAATATTTTGAGGAATTGTTAAATGTTGATGAAGATAGGGAAGCTGTGATTTCGTGTATAGGGCAAGGAGGAATAACATCTTGTAGGAGTGAGGAAGAGCCAGTTGTGAGTGTGGGGGAAGTTCGTGAGGCAGTAGGTAAAATGAAAGGGGGTAAGGCAGCCGGGATTGATGGGATAAAGATAGAAATGTTAAAAGCAGGTGGGGATATAGTTTTGGAGTGGTTGGTGCAATTATTTAATAAATGTATGGAAGAGGGTAAGGTACCTAGGGATTGGCAGAGAGCATGCATAGTTCCTTTGTATAAAGGCAAAGGGGACAAAAGAGAGTGCAAAAATTATAGGGGGATAAGTCTGTTGAGTGTACCTGGTAAAGTGTATGGTAGAGTTATAATTGAAAGAATTAAGAGTAAGACGGAGAATAGGATAGCAGATGAACAAGGAGGCTTTAGGAAAGGTAGGGGGTGTGTGGACCAGGTGTTTACAGTGAAACATATAAGTGAACAGTATTTAGATAAGGCTAAAGAGGTCTTTGTGGCATTTATGGATTTGGAAAAGGCGTATGACAGGGTGGATAGGGGGGCAATGTGGCAGATGTTGCAAGTGTATGGTGTAGGAGGTAGGTTACTGAAAGCAGTGAAGAGTTTTTACGAGGATAGTGAGGCTCAAGTTAGAGTATGTAGGAAAGAGGGAAATTTTTTCCCAGTAAAAGTAGGCCTTAGACAAGGATGTGTGATGTCACCGTGGTTGTTTAATATATTTATAGATGGGGTTGTAAGAGAAGTAAATGCGAGGGTCTTGGCAAGAGGCGTGGAGTTAAAAGATAAAGAATCACACACAAAGTGGGAGTTGTCACAGCTGCTCTTTGCTGATGACACTGTGCTCTTGGGAGATTCTGAAGAGAAGTTGCAGAGATTGGTGGATGAATTTGGTAGGGTGTGCAAAAGAAGAAAATTAAAGGTGAATACAGGAAAGAGTAAGGTTATGAGGATAACAAAAAGATTAGATGATGAAAGATTGAATATCAGATTGGAGGGAGAGAGTATGGAGGAGGTGAACGTATTCAGATATTTGGGAGTGGACGTGTCAGCGGATGGGTCTATGAAAGATGAGGTGAATCATAGAATTGATGAGGGAAAAAGAGTGAGTGGTGCACTTAGGAGTCTGTGGAGACAAAGAACTTTGTCCTTGGAGGCAAAGAGGGGAATGTATGAGAGTATAGTTTTACCAACGCTCTTATATGGGTGTGAAGCGTGGGTGATGAATGTTGCAGCGAGGAGAAGGCTGGAGGCAGTGGAGATGTCGTGTCTGAGGGCAATGTGTGGTGTGAATATAATGCAGAGAATTCGTAGTTTGGAAGTTAGGAGGAGGTGCGGGATTACCAAAACTGTTGTCCAGAGGGCTGAGGAAGGGTTGTTGAGGTGGTTCGGACATGTAGAGAGAATGGAGCGAAACAGAATGACTTCAAGAGTGTATCAGTCTGTAGTGGAAGGAAGGCGGGGTAGGGGTCGGCCTAGGAAGGGTTGGAGGGAGGGGGTAAAGGAGGTTTTGTGTGCGAGGGGCTTCGACTTCCAGCAGGCATGCGTGAGCGTGTTTGATAGGAGTGAATGGAGACAAATGGTTTTTAATACTTGACGTGCTGTTGGAGTGTGAGCAAAGTAACATTTATGAAGGGATTCAGGGAAACCGGCAGGCCGGACTTGAGTCCTGGAGATGGGAAGTACAGTGCCTGCACTCTGAAGGAGGGGTGTTAATGTTGCAGTTTAAAAACTGTAGTGTAAAGCACCCTTCTGGCAAGACAGTGATGGAGTGAATGATGGTGAAAGTTTTTCTTTTTCGGGCCACCCTGCCTTGGTGGGAATCGGCCAGTGTGATAATAAAATAAAAAAATATATATATATATGTCGTGCCGAATAGGCAGAACTTGCGATCTTGGCTTAAATTGCAACGCTCATCTTGCCATATAGGACAAGTGAAAATTTGTGTATGCAATAATTTCGCCAAAATCATTCTGAACCTAACGAAAAAAATATACTTCACTGTGTTTGTTTAGCATTAAATTACTGTAAACAAATCTAAAATATATTTAGTTGGGTTAGGCTAAAATAAATTGTTCTTGTTATAATAAGGTTAGGTAAGTTTTCTAAGATTCTTTTGGTGCAAAATTAAAAATTGTTACATTAACATTAATGAAAAAAATATATCTTTAAATGTATAAGAGAAAATTTTAGAAAGGACTTAATTTTAAATGAGTTCTTGCTAATTGACCAGTTTTACATATTCGGCACGACATATATATATATATATATATATATATATATATATATATATATATATATATATATATATATATATATATATATATATATATATATATATATATATATATATATATATTGAATGAATGTGTTTTCAACATTAATAAAATATTTAAATATTCTGCAATATACTACTACTACTTAAATAATTTATATTTAGTTAAAAAATAAAGTTACTGTTACCGTTAACGAGGTTCTTGTTGTTATTCAAGCTGCAGCTGCTGATGTTGTTACTGCTGCTGCAGCTGCTGATGTTGTTACTGCTGCTGCAGCTGCTGATGTTGTTACTGCTGCTGCAGCTGCTGATGTTCCTACTGCTGCTGCAGCTGCTGATGTTGTTACTGGTGCTGCAGCTGCTGATGTTGTTACTGGTGCTGCAGCTGCTGATGTTCCTACTGCTGCTGCAGCTGCTGATGTTCCTACTGCTGCTGCAGCTGCTGATGTTGCTACTGCTGCTGCAGCTGCTGATGTTGTTACTGGTGCTGCAGCTGCTGATGTTCCTACTGCTGCTGCAGCTGCTGATGTTCCTACTGCTGCTGCAGCTGCTGATGTTGTTACTGGTGCTGCAGCTGCTGATGTTGTTACTGGTGCTGCAGCTGCTGATGTTCCTACTGCTGCTGCAGCTGCTGATGTTCCTACTGCTGCTGCAGCTGCTGATGTTGCTACTGCTGCTGCAGCTGCTGATGTTCCTACTGCTGCTGCAGCTGCTGATGTTGTTACTGGTGCTGCAGCTGCTGATGTTGTTACTGGTGCTGCAGCTGCTGATGTTCCTACTGCTGCTGCAGCTGCTGATGTTCCTACTGCTGCTGCAGCTGCTGATGTTGCTACTGCTGCTGCAGCTGCTGATGTTGTTACTGGTGCTGCAGCTGCTGATGTTCCTACTGCTGCTGCAGCTGCTGATGTTACTACTGCTGCTGCAGCTGCTGATGTTGTTACTGGTGCTGCAGCTGCTGATGTTGTTACTGGTGCTGCAGCTGCTGATGTTCCTACTGCTGCTGCAGCTGCTGATGTTCCTACTGCTGCTGCAGCTGCTGATGTTGCTACTGCTGCTGCAGCTGCTGATGTTCCTACTGCTGCTGCAGCTGCTGATGTTGTTACTGGTGCTGCAGCTGCTGATGTTGTTACTGGTGCTGCAGCTGCTGATGTTCCTACTGCTGCTGCAGCTGCTGATGTTCCTACTGCTGCTGCAGCTGCTGATGTTCCTACTGCTGCTGCAGCTGCTGATGTTCCTACTGCTGCTGCAGCTGCTGATGTTGTTACTGCTGCTGCAGCTGCTGATGTTGCTACTGCTGCTGCAGCTGCTGATGTTCCTACTGCTGCTGCAGCTGCTGATGTTGTTACTGCTGCTGCAGCTGCTGATGTTGTTACTGCTGCTGCAGCTGCTGATGTTGTTACTGCTGCTGCAGCTGCTGATGTTCCAACTGATGCTGCAGCTGCTGATGTTGTTACTGCTGCTGCAGCTGCTGATGTTCCTACTGCTGCTGCAGCTGCTGATGTTCCTACTGCTGCTGCAGCTGCTGATGTTGTTACTGCTGCTGCAGCTGCTGATGTTGTTACTGCAGCTGCAGCTGCTGATGTTGTTACTGCTGCTGCAGCTGCTGATGTTCCAACTGATGCTGCAGCTGCTGATGTTGTTACTGCTGCTGCAGCTGCTGATGTTCCTACTGCTGCTGCAGCTGCTGATGTTCCTACTGCTGCTGCAGCTGCTGATGTTGTTACTGCTGCTGCAGCTGCTGATGTTGCTACTGCTGCTGCAGCTGCTGATGTTCCTACTGCTGCTGCAGCTGCTGATGTTGTTACTGCTGCTGCAGCTGCTGATGTTCCTACTGCTGCTGCAGCTGCTGATGTTCCTACTGCTGCTGCAGCTGCTGATGTTCCTACTGCTGCTGCAGCTGCTGATGTTCCTACTGCTGCTGCAGCTGCTGATGTTCCTACTGCTGCTGCAGCTGCTGATGTTGCTACTGCTGCTGCAGCTGCTGATGTTCCTACTGCTGCTGCTGCAGCTGCTGATGTTCCTACTGCTGCTGCAGCTGCTGATGTTGTTACTGCTGCTGCAGCTGCTGATGTTGCTACTGCTGCTGCAGCTGCTGATGTTCCTACTGCTGCTGCAGCTGCTGATGTTCCTACTGCTGCTGCAGCTGCTGATGTTGTTACTGCTGCTGCAGCTGCTGATGTTGTTACTGCTGCTGCAGCTGCTGATGTTGTTACTGCTGCTGCAGCTGCTGATGTTGTTACTGCTGCTGCAGCTGCTGATGTTGCTACTGCTGCTGCAGCTGCTGATGTTGTTACTGCTGCTGCAGCTGCTGATGTTCCAACTGATGCTGCAGCTGCTGATGTTGTTACTGCTGCTGCAGCTGCTGATGTTGTTACTGCTGCTGCAGCTGCTGATGTTGTTACTGCTGCTGCAGCTGCTGATGTTGTTACTGCTGCTGCAGCTGCTGATGTTGCTACTGCTGCTGCAGCTGCTGATGTTCCTAATGCTGCAGCAGCTGCTGATGTTGTTACTGCTGCTACAGCTGCTGATGTTGTTACTGCTGCTGCAGCTGCTGATGTTGTTACTGCTGCTGCAGCTGCTGATGTTGTTACTGCTGCTGCAGCTGCTGATGTTGCTACTGATGCTGCAGCTGCTGATGTTCCTACTGCTGCTGTAGCTGCTGATGTTCCTACTGCTGCTGCAGCTGCTGATTTGGCTACTGCTGCTGCATCTGCTGATGTTCCTACTGCTGCTGCAGCTGCTGATGTTGTTACTGGTGCTGCAGCTGCTGACGTTGTTACTGGTGCTGCAGCTGCTGATGTTCCTACTGCTGCTGCAGCTACTGATGTTCCTACTGCTGCTGCAGCTGCTGATGTTCCTACTGCTGCTGCATCTGCTGATGTTGTTACTGGTGCTGCATCTGCTGATGTTCCTACTGCTGCTGCATCTGCTGATGTTGTTACTGCTGCTGCAGCTGCTGATGTTCCTACTGTTGTTGCAGCTGCTGATGTTCCTACTGCTGCTGCAGCTGCTGATGTTCCTACTGCTGCTGCAGCTGCTGATGTTGCTACTGATGCCGCAGCTGCTGAAGTTGCTACTGCTGTTGCAGCTGCTGATGTTGTTACTGCTGCTGCAGCTGCTGATGTTGCTACTGCTGCTGTAGCTGCTGATGTTGCTACTGCTGTTGCAGCTGCTGATGTTGTTACTGCTGCTGCAGCTGCTGATGTTGTTACTGCTGCTGCAGCTGCTGATGTTGTTACTGCTGCTGCAGCTGCTGATGTTCCTACTGCTGCTGCAGCTGCTGATGTTGTTACTGCTGCTGCAGCTGCTGATGTTCCTACTGCTGCTGCAGCTGCTGATGTTCTTACTGCTGCTGGAGCTGCTGATGTTCCTACTGGTGCTGCAGCTGCTGATGTTCCTACTGCTGCTGCAGCTGCTTATGTTGCTGCTGCTGCATCTGCTGATGTTATTACTGCTGCTGCAGCTGCTGCTGCAGCTGCTGATGTTGTTACTGCTGCTGCAGCTGCTGATGTTGCTACTGCTGCTGCAGCTGCTGATGTTCCTACTGCTGTTGCAGCTGCTGATGTTGCTACTGCTGCTGCAGCTGCTGATGTTGTTACTGCTGCTGCAGCTGCCGATGTTGTTACTGCTGCTGCAGCTGCTGATGTTCCTACTGCTGCTGCAGCTGCTGATGTTGTTACTGCTGCTGCAGCTGCTGATGTTACTGGTGTAGGCGCTTTGTCTGCTATTACTGATTCTATTGCTGCAGATTCTTCTACTAATGTTTCTGCTGCTTCCATTGCTGCTGCTGCTGCTTCCATTGCTGCTGCTTTCTCTGCTGCTTCTTCTATACTGAGGATGTAGAAGTTACCGACCACTGAGCTGCTCCTATTCTTCACGATGCAGCTGCACGGGTTGTAGTGAGAGCAGCGGTGTGATTCGTCACTAATTTCCATTTTAATGAGAATGCAATGTGATGGAAGTGTGGCAGAGGCGGCAAAGAAGGTTGATTACGTGCTGTAAGATGCTGGGGTTAGGAACCGGAGGAAGTGAGGTTGAGGACTGAAAGAAGTGGGGTTGAAAACTACGAAATATAAGGTTGGATACTTTATTAAGCAGGGTTGTGTACTGCACGATGTGAGGTTAAGGGCTGAAAGATGTAGGGTTCTGGACCGCAAGAATTGGGGATGAAGAGTGCAAAAAGTGGGGTTGAGGGCTGTAAGAAGTGAAGTTGAGGACTGCAAAAAGTGGGGGTTGTGATTCCAAGAAGTGGGGGTTGAGGACTGCAAGATGTGGCGTTGAGGGCTGCAAGAAGTGAGGGTGAGGCTGCAAGAGATGGGGTTGGGGGCTGCAAGAATTTGGGTTGAGAACTGGAAGAAGCTGGGATGGGGGCTGTATGGTGTACTGGCAAGCCTACCACAAAAGAGATACAAGTAAAGAGATTCCTTTCAGTGGCATATCTCGCGTTCAAAATCCGCGTAATAATAACAGTAAAATTCTGTTATCTGCTTAAAAAAAATCCACTTATTTATGACAGTGATATGTGGAACTCTGTTCATTCCTTTTAAACTTGAAGAAAGATGATGACAAATATGATTATCATCATTCAGGCAGTGTTATGCAGGGTTCTGCATGACATTGTAATGGTCCACTATATGTACATTACAATGTCATGCAGAACCCTGCATAACAGGCAGTCACACTTGTTTCTGATGAAGGGCTCTTCTAAAGGAATCCATTTCTCGAAGAATTCAAGGTTATCATCGTGAGTGAGAAGCGGTAGACATGAACATCCGAGTACGTTCTGGTATGCAATTGCAAGGTAATTCCAGCAACTCTTAATTTGTTGCTAGGGCAAGGAATTATCAGTTGCAGAATCACCATCAGTGGGTGAACTGTTGTGTTAACTTGAGGGAAAGAGAGAGACAGATCTGCTGAGTTGATGTGATATTATAAGTCTGCATGACAGACCATACCACGGGCGGGGATAGAACCCGCGATCAGAGAGTCTCAAAACTCCAGACCGTCGCGTTAGCCACTGGAGTTTTGAGACTCTCTGATCGCGGGTTCTATCCCCACCCGTGGTATGGTTTGTTTGCAATCGTGTCATTACGATTTCATGAGTTCTGCATGACAGTGTGGGGCAGTGAGGTAACATGTAGCACGGAATATTAAAGTGATGTATATAATAAAATTTAAAAACATATAGTAAAAACACTTCTGAAAGCAATTTATTCACCGGAAGGACACGAATCCATATGATAGTTTGCAATGTTGTATTAATTAATTATTCTGTAACTGAGCAAATAAACTGCTTTACGCAAGAGGTATTTCAATAACTGAAGACAAGACTAAATTATTATTCTTTGTTACTGAATATTATTATTATTATTATTATGATTATTATTATTATTATTATTATTATTATTATTATTATTATTATTATTATTATTGTTATTATTATTATTATTATTATTATTATTATTATTATTATTATTATTATTATTATTATTATTATAAATATTATTATTATTATTATCATTTATTATTATTATTATTATTATTATTATTATTATTATTATTATTATTATTATTATTATTATTAATATTATTATTACTATCATTATTATTATTATAATAATAATAATAATAATAATTATTATTATTATTGTTATTATTATTATTATTATTATTATTATTATTATTATTACTATTGTTATTACTATTATTATTACTATTATTATTATTATTATTATTATTATTATTATTATTATTATTATTATTATTATTATTATCAATATTATTATTATCATTAATATTATTATTATTATTGTTATTAATATTATTATTATTATCATTATTATTATTATTATTATCATCATTTTTATTATTATTATTATTATTATTATTATTATTATTATTATTATTATTATTATTGTTGTTGCTGTTGTTGTTATAGTTGTCTTTATAAGAACATAAGAACATAAGAATGTAGGAACACTGCAGAAGGCCTACTGGCCCATACGAGGCAGGTCCTTATCAAAACGACATCTACCTAAAGCTACTCAAGAAACAACTCCCGCACCCCCCTACACCAATCAAACCCAGCCCCTCCCACTCATATATTTGTCCAGTCTCTTCTTAAAGCTACCCAAGGTCCTAGCCTCTATCACCCCACTGGGAAGACTGTTCCACGCATCTACAACTCTGTTAGAAAACCAGTACTTGCCTATGTCCTTTCTAAATCTAAATTTATCCAACTTAAATCCATTATTCCTGGTTCTTACCTGGTTCGACACCCTCAGTACTTTATTAATGTCTCCCTTGTTTATGCCCGTCATCCACTTATACACTTCAATGATATCTCCCCTCATTCTACGCCTCTCCAGAGAGTGGAGATTTAAGGCTTTAAGTCTATCTTCATACGGGAGGTTCCTTACACAGTAAATCATTTTAGTCATTCTTCTCTGTATGTTCTCTAATGAGTCTATGTCCATCCTGTAGTAAGGGGACCAAAACTGAGCAGCATAATCTAAATGAGGCCTCACTAGTCATGTATAGAGCTGTAAAATAACTTTTGGACTTCTGTTACTTATACTTCTTGAGATAAATCCAAGTAATCTGTTGGCCTTGTTGCGCACACTAAGGCACTGCTGTCTTGGCTTTAGATTTCTGCTTACCATGACTCCCAAGTCTTTTTCACATTCTGTATGACCAAGCTCTACTTCACCTAGATTATAGCTTCGAGGGTTATTTTCATAACCAAGGGCAAGTACCTTACACTTATCCACATTAAACTTCATCTGCCATTTCTCAGACCAAGACATTAATTTGTTCAAATCGTCCTGGAGTTGATTGATATCCTCCTCAGAGTGAATTATACGGCCTATCTTTGTATCATCAGCAAACTTACTCATGTCACTAGTAATCCCTTCATCAAGGTCATTAATGTAAATTATGAACAAGAGAGGGCCTAAAACTGATCCTTGTGGAACGCCACTAGTGACTAATCCCCATTCAGATTTCACTCCATTAATGGTAACTCTCTGCTTTCTATTGGTAAGCCATGCCTCAATCCATGCTAGAACTTTACCTCCTATACCATGAGCTGCCACTTTTCTTAAGAGTCTCTTGTGAGGTACTCTGTCGAAGGCTTTACTAAAATCCAAATAAACAATATCATATTCCTTATCACTGTCAACTGCCTCAAATGTTCTATTGAAGAACGTCAGTAAGTTTGTCAGGCAGGAACGACCTCTCGTGAATCCATGCTGAGATTCATTTATCAAGTTATGCTCTTCAAGGTGACTTCTGATAATGTCAGCTATAATTGATTCTAATAACTTGCCCACTATAGATGTCAGGCTTATTGGACGGTAATTTGAAGGAGTGGACTTATCCCCTGATTTGAATATAGGAACCACATTAGCCATCTTCCACATCTCTGGCACAACACTGGTAAGGATGGACGCATTGAATACACTCGTTAATGGCTGACTAAGCTCCATCTTGCATTCCTTAAGTACCCTTGAAAACAACTCATCGGGTCCCGGGGACTTATTTTGTTTCAGTTTGTCTATCTGTTTAATAACCATGTCCCTCGTGACAGTAATATTAGTTAACTTGAATTCATCAGGAACTAAATAATTGTTAATTACTGGAATCTCATTTACATCTTCCTGTGTAAAAACTGACAAAAAATAGTCATTAAATAAGGAACACATTTCCAGTTCATTATCCGTCAGCTGTCCATTCCCAGATTTCAGAGGTCCTACTTTTTCCTTCACCTTCGTCCTATACACTTGAAAGAACCCCTTTGGATTAGTCTTTGATTCATTAGCAACTCTAATTTCATAGTCACGTTTAGCCTTTCTAATCGCTTTTTTTACTTCTCTTTTAAGCTGAACATATTGGTCAGTAAGGTTAACCTCTCCTCTTCTGATGCGCCTATAAATTCCCCTTTTCTCCCCTAATAGATGCTTTAGCCTCCTGTTAACCCATTTGGGATCATTATTATTAGACCTGAAGTTTTGTAAGCAAATATGCATAACATATTGTAAGCATATTGTAAGCACAATATGCATAACAACCACTTTTGTTTCTTTTTTGTCCTTTTTTTGGTCTCCATGGACCGCGGGTTCTATTCCCACCCATGGTATGGTTTCTTTGCAATCGTGTCATTACGATTTCGTGAGTCATGGATGACGTTCTTTGTCTCCTCAGATGCCTCAGTGCATCACCATCCTCTTACCGCTATTCAGTTATGGTTCATAACGTTTTTCAAAACCCATCTACATACAAACTCACTCCCACATATGTGAAAACATTCATTTCTTCTAGTCTCCCTCCTTCTAATCTGATATCTAATCTTTCGTTACGTAATTTTTTTGTTAATCTAATCACCTTGTTATTTTCAATGTTCACTTTTAATTTCCTTCTTTTATATATCCACCCATTTCCGTCTACCAACCTTAGAAACTTCTCTTCTGATTCTCCGAGACGTACAGTGTCATTGCGACACAACAACTATGAAAAGATCTCACTTTATAATATATTCTGAATATTTCAATTGCACTACTCTCCTCAACATCCCAGCATTCACTTCTTATGCAGTTCCAGCTATAAATATGTTAAAGAACAATTGTAACATCACACATCCTTGTCTAAAGCCTACTTTTACTGGAAAATAATTTCCCTCTTTCTCCTACATATTCTAACATGAGCCTCACTGTCCTCATAAAAACTCTTTACTGTTTTCAGTAACCTACCACCTATTTCATATACTTGCAACATTGACACATTCCTCCCCCCTCCCCATACCCTTCCACACTTTCACATTCCTGTTTTATATCCATAAATGCAAAGAAAACTTTCTTACCTTTATGTAAATGGTATACACTTACGTGCTTCAATGTAAACACTTAGTCTATACATCCCCTACTCTTTCTAAAATCTCTTTGCTCATCTTCGATCCTCCTTTTTGTCTGTCTTTTAACTCTTTCACTAATGATTATTCCATACACTTTACCTAGTATATTCAATAGGCTTATTCCTTTATAATTGTTTAACTTTTTTTTTCCTTTTCTTTTATACAGAGGAACTATGCATGCTCTCTGCCAATCCCTAGGTACCTTCCGCTCTTTCATTCATGTATTGAACGTAAGCATTAACCACTCCAAAACCGTATCTCCACCTGCTTTTAACATTTCTCTCTTGATTACATCAATCCCAGCTGCTTTACCCCATTTCATTTTACATACTGCCACACACACCTGCCCACTCTCACATCTGCCTCTTCCTCGCTATTAACAAATTTCATGCCAATGCATGAAATCGTATCCCCCCTTTTTTTCATCAACATTTAAGAGCTCCTAAAAATATTCCCGCCATCTTCTCAATACCTCACACTCCCCATCCAATAACTCAATAACATTGTGCAACGCACTAGAGGACTCCAGGGATGTTGGAGAGCCATACAGTGTTGACAACATGTAACACACTAAAGGAGGCCAAGAGTGTTGTGGGAGCTAACAGTGTTAGCAACACACAGCACACACACACACATATACAATAAGATACCAAGGATGTTGCTTTGTGCTCGCTACTGCAGGACTTCCCTTAAACTTATTCTCGTGCTGCTGGAATTCTTATCAGAACCTACAAAATCCACGAAAGACGCTATTTCTTGGGAAAATTCACTTGGCACTCGCAGGTCTTGCCGATTGTCCGAGACACTCTTCGATTGCTTTAGAAATTCCGGCAGCTGTAGAGTGCGGCTGAAAATCTTAAAGTTTTACCATGTTCAAGGAATTTTTTTTAATGCCTTTTACAAGTATCGTATTTAATTTAAATAATATATGTTTTGAGTACAGTTGTTTCCGTAATTTTTTTTTATGTGTTAACGTGCACATTTTCGATCTATACAGAGACCTAGACGACCCACAGAGTTATCAGGATACATTTCTTTAGTCTCAAGGTAGAAAGTGTATATACATATTACAATTATATAGAGGTGAGGAGACAGATGAAACACACACACACACACACACACACACACACACACACACACACACACACACACACACACACACACACACACACACACACACACACACACACACACACAAACAAACAAACATTTGTACCATCTTATCACCCAAACGTTCTTTAGTATTGTGTGGTGCTCGTGTGTTATACCTCAGCACATTCCGTCATCTGGTGTTTCGTGGTGCTCACTCTAACCTCAACACCCTGAGGTTAGAGTGAACATCCAGAGCTCCTCTAGTGTTGTGTAGTGCTCACTTTATACTACTCCAGCACCCTTGCGTCCTCTAGTATTACGTGTTACTCTTTAATACCTCAGTACCCTTAAATCCTTTAGTGTGTAGTGTGGTGCATCACTTTTGTGACGTCTTCTAGTATTCTTGTTGCTTGGGTTTTACTACCTGAGTTCTCTGACGGCCTCTAGTGCTGTGTTGCGTGCTCTATTACCTGGAGTATAGCTGGAGAGGGTTCCGGGAGTCAACGCCCTGTCTTTTTCCAAGCTTTATGGTGGATCAGTGCCTGATCAACCATGCTGTTACTGTTAGCCGCACCCAACCCGACGTAAGAACCACAGCCCGACAGGTCAGGTACTGACTTTAGGTGCCTGTCCAGTGCCAGCTTGAAGACAGCCAGGGGTCTATTGGTAAACTCCCTTATGTATGCTGGGAGACAGGTGAACAGTCTTGGGCCCCTGATAATTATTATGTTGATTCTTGTCGTGCTAGTGGCACCCCTGCTTTTCATTGGGAGGAAGCTGCATCGTCTGCCGAGTCTTTTGCATTCATAAGGAGTTATTTTTGTGTGCAAGCTTGGTACTAATCCCTCTAGGATTTTCCAAGTGTATATAATCATGTATCTCTCCCGCCTGCGTTCTAGTGGGTACAGGTTGAGGAACCTCAAGCGTTCCCAGTAATTGAGGTGTTTTATCGCAGTTTTGTGTGTCGTGAAGGTTCTCTGTATATTTTCTAGGTCAGCAGTCTCACATGTCTTGAAAGGTGCTGTTAGTGTGCAGCAATATTCCAGCCTAGATAGAAGAAGCGACCTGAAGAGTGTCATCATGAGCTTGGTATCCCTAGTTCTGAAGGTTCTCATTATCCATCCTGTCATTATTCTAGCAGATGCGATTGATACAATGTTGTTGTCTTTGAAAGTGAGATTCTCTGACATTATCACTCCCAGGTCTTTTACATTAGTTTTTCGCCCTATTGTGTAGTTGGAATTTGTTTTGTACTCCGATATAGTTTTAATTCCCTCACGTTTTCTGCAAAGGAAGGCAACGTGCTGTGGCTTACATTCCTATCTATGTCAGATATGAGGATGAGGAACAGGATGGGAGCGAGTACTGTGCCTTTTCACAGTAGCTGCCTCAGACTTGACTCTCTTTACTACTACAATTTGTGATCTATTTGTTCGGGAATTATTGATCCATCTACCAGCTTTTCCTGTTATTCCTTCATCACGCATTTTGTGCGCTATTACACCATGGTCACACTTGTCAAATACTTTTGCAAAGTCTGTGTATAATACATCAGCGTTTTGCTTGTTTTCTAGAGCATCCAGGAACTTGTCATAGTGTTCCAGTAGTTGGGACAGGCAGGAGCGACCTGCGATCTTGCTTCTTAGAACCTCCCTTTCCAAGATTTTTATGATACGGGATGTTAGCGCAGTCAATCTGTAGTTCTTTGATATTGCTTTACTGCCCCTTTTGTGGAGTGGGGTTATGTTCGTTGTTTTTAGAAGCTGTGGGACGACCCCTGTGTCCATGCTCTATCTCCATAGGATTAAAAGCACATGATAGGGGCTTCTTGCAATTCTTGATGAACACGGAGTTCCATGAGTCTGGGACTGGGGCTGAGTGCATGAGCATTTCATTTATAGCCTTTTCCATCCAAGTCATTTGACGTCAGAATAATATCAGATAGGTTTGAGTCTACCAAATTCTGTGTCTCGCTCATACAAAAATCATTTACGTCTTCGACTCTCAGTCTGGTTAGTGGCTCACTAAAAACCGAGTCATATTGGGACTTGAGTAACTCACCTTATTCCATGCTGTCATCTGTTTATGGCCCATCTTGTTTAAGTAGGGGCTCGATACTGGATGTCGTTCTCGACTTTGATTTGGCATAAGAAAATAAATATTTTGGGTTCCTTTCAATTTTATTTATGGCTTTTAGTTCTTCCAGCATTTCTTGACTCCTGTAAGATTGCTTTAGTTTAAGTTCGATGTTTGCTACTTTTTTTTATCAGTGCCTCTCGTCGTATTACAGATATATCGACCTCTTTTAGCCGCTCTATTATTCTTTGCCTTCGCTTGTATAGGGAGCGCCTTTCTCTTTCTAGTTTACATCTCCTCATTTTCCTTAAAGGAATATGCCTTTCCAGACAGTGGTCTATTTTCAGAAGCTGTTCCTGGAATTGTTGGGAAGTTGCATCCGGAGGCTTGTATACAGCCATAATGACCAGGTTTTGGTTCTCGATCTTTACTGCCAAAATTTCAGCTACATCATTTGAGGCGTTTAGTAGTTCCGAGTACATCAGTGACTCTGCGACGAACAAGCTAACCCTCCTCCCTTTTGCCTGTTCACTCTGTCACATCTATATAGGTTATAACCCGGGATCCATATTTCATTGTCAAAGTGATCTTTTTTATGGGTCTCCGTGAAAGCCGTGAAAACCCCAAGCATTGCATTTGACTCTGCAGGCAGCCCACGGATGAAAGGTATTTTATTGGTCGTTGCTGGTTTTAGACCCTGTATATTTGCAAAGATGAATGTCGTCGTATTGGTGGTATGGAAGGGGGGGGGTCTTTTTTCCTGGCACTAATATCTGTTGTTTTAGTGTGGAAGCCATTGACTCTGATTCCACTTCAGAAATGACCGGAGTTGGTGTACGATTTCTATCACTTCCTGCCAGCTTTTGGTCCTTCCTGGCCCTAAAAAAAACTCTCTGGAATGGTTGTGGTTGCCCAGGTTTTCATATGGTCTGAATGTTCAGTATCTTCTCGTTCCCTTTAGGTGGTGTGCCTGACAACATAAATTATAAGAATGTCTTTCCTGTACTGAAGAGTGACACATTTGAGGGTGGGAAAGCTTATAGGAAAGGTTGTATTTTCCTGTCGTCATATGGGTACGGCATTTTCTAGGGTGGTCAAAGTTGTACATCCCATCTGTTTTTCCAGATATTCCATGCCTGCAAATACCTAATGTATAGAATTTACATAGGTCTGATTTCTGTTTGCCTTGGTTTTTCGTGACTGTATTCTCTACTTTTCCTTTTTTTTCCGTCTCTTCACTATCTTCAACACTTATACTAACAATGGTGCCTTCACCAGTATTTTCTGGTATTTTATCTTCACTATTCTTTGGGGCATCCCCTTGTTTACTATCTCCAGTGGTATTGCCGGATTCTTACATGTCCTTTTGCATGTCCTTGTCTACACTGTTTACCCCCTAGAGCTCCTGTCTCCTTCCGGGCCACCAACTTTCATTTCTGTATTCTTACAGTTACTGTCTACCAGGACAACATCTGCACCAGGGGCAATAGCACCGTCTGGCCAAGTCCTTTTATTTTCCCATCTGTTATAGAATGCTGTCAGGTTTTCTGTGAAGGTCGTTTTGATGTTTCCGTCTTTTAATACCAATGTGATTTTTTTCCACAGTTGGTTCTCATTTGGGCATACCCAAAAACACTTCCCTGGTTTAATATCTCTTAAAGATGATTCCTGAATATCTGCACAAGATGCGTGGCCCCATTTCCAACAGAAGTTGCACATAATCCATGCAGAAGCCCTTTTTGTGCTGCAGTTGCAAGCTACACAGAGTTTCATGATGTGATTTTTGTGGTTGTTGTACTCTACATTCTACTAATAACCTCCTTAAAGTGTATAACTGTGTATTTGTATGTGTATCTATTTGTATTTGTACGTGTATGTGTATGAGACAATCTTACCGCTGCTGGCAATAAACTGTTTGGGTGTTTGATAAGGGTGCCTAAAATCCCGTCAGCTTATGAATCAAGTCAGAGGTTACTTTATTTTTCAACGAATCCGGTTGGGTGTTAAGGGCACCTAGAAACTCTGTCAGCTTTTAAATCCAGTTACTGGTTCATTTATTTTTGGACGAATCCAGTTAGTGGATCACTTATTTTTGGACTAATCCTGTCGGCGATTTTTGGACTAACTCGTGAAAGGACTACTGGAAAAGTATTTAACAGAGTAATATGTGTTCTGTTTAATTAAAAAATTATAACTTGTGTGTTGGAGAAACCGGTGACTTCTAGTAACTCCTTCTATGACGAGTTGCCGGTAATCTCTACCACCATTTTTTACAGCCTGAGGTTTTGGGCACTTGTATATCACTGTATTTAACTATCTAGATTTCCATCTTCACCACATCAAATGCTTTTTTATCACTATTATTGGCTGTGGTAGGGTGACTGGTGAAGATTACTGCAAGAATATTTATTTTCCGTCGTGTATATTGCGACCGCCGCCAAATACAAGTACCTGTATACTTCTCGTATTTCAATAAAAGAATAATTTCCTAATTTTCGTCACTCCGCTACACTAAGTACCATTTTGTTACTTCAAGTGGGTTCCTCTGCACTACATCAGCACCATGGTGATCAGGTAATCGGCCCCCACATACTTGAAGAACGTGATCAGTACCTGACTTCCTAATAAGTCCCTGACTTCCTCATCACTCAGTGGCCTCAGTATATGATTTCTGTATTGAATTGAAGAAGCTATTAACTGGCGAAACGTCTCCAAAATTATACAGGTGATGACCTTGCCTCTGCTGCACCATTTTGCCAGCACTGTGATATTCTCTGGACAATGTGAGAGGTTGTTGTTGGCTGACCAAAGCTGGGTCAGCAGGTCACAATAACTATACGATGTTAGTCTGAATTATTCTTACAGTTGTGTCAGATGTGTGTAACGTTGAGGTACGCAGTGGAAGTACCAGGGTACTGAGGTACCAGGACACTGAGGTACCAGGGTACTGAGGTACCAGGGTAGTGAGGTACCAGGTGTGTGAAGTGTTGAGCTGCACAGTGAGGGGTACCAGGGCACTGAGGTACCAGGACACTGAGGTACCAAGGTACTGAGGTACCAGGGTAGTGAGGTACCAGGTATGTGCAGTGTTGAGGTACACAGTGCTGGGTACCAGGGTAGTGAGGTACCAGGTGTGTGCAGTGTTGAGGTACACAGTGCGGAGTACCAGGGTAGTGAGGTACCAGGTATGTGCAGTGTTGAGGTACACAGTGCGGGGTACCAGGGTAGTGAGGTACCAGGTGTGTGCAGTGTTGAGGTACACAGTGCGGGTCACCAGGGTAGTGAGGTACCAGGTATGTGCAGTGTTGAGGTATACAGTGCGGAGTACCAGGGTAGTGAGGTACCAGGTATGTGCAGTGTTGAGGTACACAGTGCGGGGTACCAGGGTACTGAGGTACCAGGTGTGTGCAGTGTTGAGGTACACAGTGCGGGGTACCAGGGTACTGAGGTACCAGGTGTGTACAGTGTTGAGCTGCACATCGACAAAAGTACGTCCTATTGAAAGATACGTTACATTCACTAAAAGAAAATAAATAAGAATTTTAAGCTTCCCAGTGAATAAATATTTATAAAAATCTTAGAAAGCTGCTTGTCTTTCAAATTAAATAAACAGACACAATCTTAGAGACGCAACACAGAGAGACTGAGACGAACGTAACACAAATAAGAGTCAGTTCATAAATAATGGGAAAGAAGCGGTGAGAATGATAGTGAGAGAGATAACCAGATATATATCAGTTAAAAGACTAAGCGATAGCTAGAAACAGAGAGAGAGAGAAATACATGATAAATAGCAGGAAGGAGATAATAGTCCAAGCACTAAATCCCTCGGTATTATACGTCACTTGGGAATTAGGAGACAAGCCGATTTGATGTAAAGAAAGGGGAATATCTCCATTTTTTAAATCACGAATATAGCACAATACAGTGAGTATATAATGGTATCATGTGGTATAAATAAAAAGATGCAAAATAAAGTTATAAAGAACCTAGTCATCTCACAGACATCTGTTTGTGACATGATAAAGTCCATTCGTGGTGCAATGCGTCGTTCCATTGGAGGCTCCATGTAACTGCATGTGTCCCTTACCAGAGCATTAAAATAGCAATTTCGACAGAGTCTTATTTTCCTGGCTGCCGCCGTGATCTCTTGTGTTCTGGTTTTACTGACATCGTCGGCATCTTCCTTTAAGAAGCGTGTGAGTTTCCCTCTCTCCTAATATCATGTTTATTTTTACTCTATAATCTACCTTGTTCATAATTATTATCACATTTGTTTTGTCTGCTTTCGTAAGGTGAAGTCCAGGATCTTTCCTTAATTCATGATATAACTTAACAAATCTATGAGGACAATTGTGTTGCAGAGGTCTGAGTTTTGCTCAGACCTCTGCAACACATGTCTTTATCATTATCATGTGTTAAATTGGCATCTATATTTTCGAAATGTCTCGCCTGCACAGCTGGGTTTTTCCATCGAAAACTATGGTAATTACTGTACTGAGGACAATACAATCTTAATAACTGTATTGTCGTCATACTTCTAATGTACTGTAACTTCGCATCATTGGTTAGGATTTGACTTTCAACACAATACAATTTTCCAATTGCCACATAGCCTCTCTATTCTCTCGTAAACATCCGTTTCTGGCTCTTTTTCTCGCTTCTCTGTTTCTGTTCTTCTTTGTTTCCTATACTGTTTTCATGTTTTTGTGTTGTTAGTGTTTGCCTTTTGGCATCAATGGATGAACTATAGATTCTCTCCGTCCTTACCTCTTCTGTTTGGTATGAATTTCTTCTGTCTCCTGGTACTTTTAATCTAAATACTCCATCATCTCATTCGTTATTTTTCCATTCATTGGTTGTCTTCCTCACATGATGGAACCTAAAAATTTCCATCACCACATCCATCGTTTTAACCTTTCACGTTTCCGGTCCTTCGTGTGGATTCCAATTCTCCAAGTGCTTTTATTTTTTGAGTAAAATCTCACATTATTATTGGCAGTGGTCATATGGGCTCATCTTGTAGCGTCAGCCAAGGTGTTCACTCTCGCTTTGTTGTTGCCTTTGTATTGCTGTCTTGGTCTCCTGGTATTTACTGACGAGCTGTTCTCCCCTGCTATCACCACTTTAGGTCCTCCTGTGTTTTAACACACACATGGCTCTCCAACAAGACATCGCCACACTTGTAGCCTCCTCCTCGCTGCAATGTTTAAAACCCGAGGTTCATTCCTGTATAACAATGTTGATACCACTATACCCTGGGTAATGTTCATTGTCTCTACAGATGCCTCAGCGCATCTCTTCTATTCTGTGGTTCTCATTGGTTTTCATCGACAAAATCATTCCAAATATACGAAGATATTCACTCCCCTCTTGCTCGGTTCAGTCTGATATCCAGTCTTGAGTTTACGTAATACAGAATTATTTTATTACCCTCTGGAAATTCCTCTCGGTTCTCGCAATTCCACTGATTTCTGATTAGCCGTGTAACTTATAGCATTTGCCTGTTGCAATTTTCCTTCATCAGTGTTCAATATTATGCTGTGAACATTGCATCCTGTTTTCATCTCTGAGTGCCTTTTTTTATTTAGCAGCTAAAGTCTTGTGGGGCATTTACTGTTTTTTATTATGTTCGTTTTTCTCGTTAGTACTTCCATTTTCTTTTTATATGTACAATAACTTCAGTTAATTTAGTTCTTCTGTGTTCTGGTTTCCTGTTTCTTTGTCCATGTATTGGGAGTAAACAGGTGGGCAGTTGTAGGTTATGGTAAGAGGTAGTTATACAATGTGACTGAAGGAGGACGAGGGGTAGGTGTGGTGATGTTATGTTTGAGTGGGAAGAGAATCTGGGTCGTGAGATGAATGTGTTTGTAACTGAGAAGGGAGTAACACAAAGATGTTGAGATTTTATTCCTCTTATCATCTCCTAGTTTCCCCTTTTCCTTGTTTATTTGTGTTTTATTCTCTCCCTCAGCAGTTCCATCTTCTTTTCTGTTTTCGTCCTAATCTTCTACCCTTGACCTTCCTCTCTGCCTCACAATCATGCATTTTACAGTTGGTAAAAAGTGTAAACGAGAAATTTTATGAAGATTGCCCCAAAATAAGAAGAAATCAAAATAAAAAATAATAAGTTTTGATATGGCAACACCTGAATACAATTTGTGGCAAATTGTAAATGTTCAAAAAGTTTTAGTTGACTTTACATGAACAAGTCTGAAGAAAAACTGCAGAAAAAGAATTGAACAGAATATCATTATATTGTAAACCCCCAAAATTCTTAATTTTAAAATGTATAAAACATCAACGGTAAAGGCTATTACAAATTTCCCTTCGTAAGGGTGCAAAACCATTATTCCTGAACAGCGGCTTCAAAAATCATAACAATCTCTTCGACTCAAGGTTGAGGGACTGATTACCTCATTCTCCTCCTGTTCTTCAAGATTCTCCTTTGTATGGACTGATGAAGCCACTGTGTGGCGAAACGTTTCCTCAATAAAGATACCCAAGAGTTGCACATGTGTCTAATTTAACAACAATCTCTTCATAAAAAAGAAGACAATTATGCTAATAGAATAATTTACTTCTCAGATGAACAATAAAATGTATTCTAAGGACACGAAATATCAAGAATCAGTGCTTCCTCATTATTCTATCTCTTCCCAGTATAAAACACCGATTTTCCCACTAATTCTACTACTCTGCGCATCACTTTCTCACTGGAGGCTTGACTGCGGCTGACAAAAACAGATGAATCCTCCAGAAGCTGAGTAGTGAATTTATTTATACTTTTCTGCAAATAGTTAACTGACGCATTGATTTTCTGATATAATGTCAGTTATGTGTTCTTACTCGTTAATACACAAAAGTTGAAAAGTATTTATCTGCTTAATTACAAATGATATTATAACAAGCTGAAAAGGCGTAAACTTGAGTTTGAGAGGCTGCTTGATGCACCATTAAGCAGTTAGTGCAGAAAAGTGATGAAGTTTGGATAATTATGTTTGGTCAAATTGTTTTTTGACAGCAACTGGGAGGCTGATAAAATTAAAGTTTGCCAGAGTTTGCTTGACATGATGATTAATATGAAATATAGTGAGGTTGTGTGTGTGTGCGTGTGTGTGTGTGTGTGTGTGTGTGTGTGTGTGTGTGTGTGTGTGTGTGTGTGTGTGTGTGTGTGTGTGTGCGTGTGTGTGTGTGTGTGTGTGTGAATGTGTATGAATGTTTTGTTTGAGTGTGTATTTTGACTATCTGTTTTTTCCTTGTCAATGGGTTACTGTTTTATTTTGTTAAGATGCAACTTTGCTTTAGCCCTCCCGAAGCGATCTAAAAAATTAAAGCTATTGCTAAAAAAAAAGAAAAAAAAAGAAAACTGGCCGTTTTAAGGGAGGCCGCACGAGTAGGCAGAGACAATGAGAACTTGACAACAAAGAGACACTCTCGCCTCCAGCCCAACGCTAAAATTTATCCAGACTCTAGAGAGTAACTCGTTGCGATATTCTGGGATGGTGACTCGTGTATCTGTCCATTAGGTCTAATCAAAACTGAAGCTGTCAATAACCTATCACATTCTGATTAATAAATCGAGAGTTGTTGAAAACTGGACAGTGCAGTTTGTGTGTGTGTGTGTGTGTGTGTGTGTGTGTGTGTGTGTGTGTGTGTGTGTGTGTGGGTGTGGGTGTGGGTGGGTGTGTGTGTGTGTATGAATATGCATATGTGTATCCACCTGTGTTATTACGAACATAAGAAAAAAATAATTAAATAATATATTAACACTGCAACAGGCCTGTTGGCCCATATTAGGCAAGTTCTTCTCAAATCCAACGATTCCCACCGACAAATTTGTCCATAATACCCAAGCATTTAGCTTCAATACCTCATGATAGGCAGATTAAAATCATACCCATCCCTTTTCACTCAAACATTTCTCTAACCAAAGTTTCATTTTTATATTTCAGCTTGACAGATTGTTCCTCTTATCAACAACTATGTTTAAAAACCAGTACTTTCGTACATCTTTTCTAAATATAAATTGATCTAGTCTAAATCCTTTATTTCAAGTTCTTTTTTTATTCAACATCCTCTGTAATTTGTATATGTCGCCTTTGCTTATGCTTGTTTTCCTCGTTCTACGTTTCTCAAGAGAGTGAATGCTCAAGGATCACAATCTTTCCTTGTATGATAGATTTCTTATACAATGGATTAATTGTATCATACTTCTATGTTCTTCAATTCATTTATATCCATTCTGTAGTATGACGACCAAAACTGAGCTGTATAACGAGGCGGCTAAAGTCACAAATGCAATATATCGGGAACTTTTTACTGTATTATCCTTATTCCCGAACTCTCAGGAAATATTCTGTGTTTTAGATTTGTGATCAATGTGCTGAGCTCTTCAGTAATCTGTAGAGTCCTTACTAGGATTTCCTCGTAAAAACTCTAGAGATTACTGAAGATTATTCTCTTTGGTAGGTTCTGTTAAAAACGACTTCAAAAAGCAGTCCTGAACTACAAGGACTGAACTCCATATTACTGAGTTTGACTAAAGCTAAACCGGTTCTCCTAAGTTATGATATCGACATGTCCTAACAATTTCGTTGCAAGAAAGTCTTATCTGTTGCTTTGTAAGTTCGAGGTGTCATGATGAAGGAGTCTTGAGGAAAGTGTTAAGAAGGTGTCTTGTGGGAATCATCATGTGAGAGACGTTGTGAGGGAATATTCGTGAGAGTCGTCGTGAGGGAGGCATCGTTAGGCAGGCGTCGTAAGTGAGGCGTCCTGAGAGAGAGGTGTCGTGAGAGAGGAGTCAGCAAAACCGGTTTTCAAAGGTTGATGTATGATGTGACTTTTCCCAGGGGCTCCTCCTCCACCCTCCGCTTACCCCCCATCCCCTCTCCCCGGACTCGTCCACACGGTGGTCATTCCATATTCATGAATCACTTCTGCGTCAATTAAGAGATTCCAAGGCGCCTTGCAAGGCTGTTACAGTTCTCAGAGAGAAGATTACTCGCTCTCTAGATGACAGTGTGGCTAGATCCCTCTTATCTGTGTTCATGTTTCTATGTTTCTACATAAGCTGGATTTCCTTTCTCTTGGGACTTTTCTTGCAACCTCAGAATCGTATGTATCAGCTGTTGCGATGTTGGACTCTCAATGAATATTAATCGACTCAGGTACTTTAGTCTTGCCATACCTACTTTTGAATCTATGGAGAGTTAATCTTTAGCTTACTTGAGCTCTGTATGTCAGTTTTCATCAGTCATGGTTTTTATGCGAAAAACAATCAATTTATATTTAACAAGGTATTATGCAATGTATTGCAGATAATATTGTGTATAAAAAACGTTCTATAAATAACGTTTCCGAGATTAGTTCTGAAACCGGACGCGTATTATTCCTGGTCAGTCAGAGTGGCCAGGAGAGAAGAGTTGTGTATTAGTACGAGAAGAGCGGGGGCTGGAACAGGTCGTCATGGTACTGGTATGTGGGTAGTATTTTTGGCCAAGTCTAGGCCATTGGTTATTTTATTGTTGTTACGCTCTCGCGATTTTCCGTAAAGGCCCTAGTGTGTGCATGGGCCTGTGTTGTGGAGAGTATATATATAATGTTTGACTGCAGGCTAAGTAGCCGGCAGGAGAGGGAAAGGGGGGGGTGGGGTCATAAAGCCTCCGTTTATATATTTTGATTTACTCATTACTAGCATTGTGCTAGTGAGTAAAGATGATGTTGTAGTAGAGTACATTGTAGGTTGGATATATTACTTTGCTATTAATATATATATATACATGTATATGTATATATATATATATATATATATATATATATATATATATATATATATATATTATATATATATATATACATACGTATATATATATATATATATATATATATATATATATATATATATATATATATATAAATATATATATATATAATATATATATATATATATATATATATATATATATATATATATATATATATATATATATATATATATATATATATCCTGTATACAATTACTAAAAAAGAGAAGA
The DNA here is from genome assembly GCF_038502225.1 of Cherax quadricarinatus. Lineage (NCBI taxonomy): Eukaryota > Metazoa > Arthropoda > Malacostraca > Decapoda > Parastacidae > Cherax > Cherax quadricarinatus. Next base: position 11,941,528 of record NC_091311.1, on the reverse strand, counting down.
AGAAAAACTTTATAAAACTGGGTTGCTTAAATGTGCGTGGATGTAGTGCGGATGACAAGAAACAGATGATTGCTGATGTTATGAATGAAAAGAAGTTGGATGTCCTGGCCCTAAGCGAAACAAAGCTGAAGGGGGTAGGAGAGTTTCAGTGGGGGGAAATAAATGGGATTAAATCTGGAGTATCTGAGAGAGTTAGAGCAAAGGAAGGGGTAGCAGTAATGTTAAATGATCAGTTATGGAAGGAGAAAAGAGAATATGAATGTGTAAATTCAAGAATTATGTGGATTAAAGTAAAGGTTGGATGCGAGAAGTGGGTCATAATAAGCGTGTATGCACCTGGAGAAGAGAGGAATGCAGAGGAGAGAGAGAGATTTTGGGAGATGTTAAGTGAATGTATAGGAGCCTTTGAACCAAGTGAGAGAGTAATTGTGGTAGGGGACTTGAATGCTAAAGTAGGAGAAACTTTTAGAGAGGGTGTGGTAGGTAAGTTTGGGGTGCCAGGTGTAAATGATAATGGGAGCCCTTTGATTGAACTTTGTATAGAAAGGGGTTTAGTTATAGGTAATACATATTTTAAGAAAAAGAGGATAAATAAGTATACACGATATGATGTAGGGCGAAATGACAGTAGTTTGTTGGATTATGTATTGGTAGATAAAAGACTGTTGAGTAGACTTCAGGATGTACATGTTTATAGAGGGGCCACAGATATATCAGATCACTTTCTAGTTGTAGCTACACTGAGAGTAAAAGGTAGATGGGATACAAGGAGAATAGAAGCATCAGGGAAGAGAGAGGTGAAGGTTTATAAACTAAAAGAGGAGGCAGTTAGGGTAAGATATAAACAGCTATTGGAGGATAGATGGGCTAATGAGAGCATAGGCAATGGGGTCGAAGAGGTATGGGGTAGGTTTAAAAATGTAGTGTTAGAGTGTTCAGCAGAAGTTTGTGGTTACAGGAAAGTGGGTGCAGGAGGGAAGAGGAGCGATTGGTGGAATGATGATGTAAAGAGAGTAGTAAGGGAGAAAAAGTTAGCATATGAGAAGTTTTTACAAAGTAGAAGTGATGCAAGGAGGGAAGAGTATATGGAGAAAAAGAGAGAAGTTAAGAGAGTGGTGAAGCAATGTAAAAAGAGAGCAAATGAGAGAGTGGGTGAGATGTTATCAACAAATTTTGTTGAAAATAAGAAAAAGTTTTGGAGTGAGATTAACAAGTTAAGAAAGCCTAGAGAACAAATGGATTTGTCAGTTAAAAATAGGAGAGGAGAGTTATTAAATGGAGAGTTAGAGGTATTGGGAAGATGGAAGGAATATTTTGAGGAATTGTTAAATGTTGATGAAGATAGGGAAGCTGTGATTTCGTGTATAGGGCAAGGAGGAATAACATCTTGTAGGAGTGAGGAAGAGCCAGTTGTGAGTGTGGGGGAAGTTCGTGAGGCAGTAGGTAAAATGAAAGGGGGTAAGGCAGCCGGGATTGATGGGATAAAGATAGAAATGTTAAAAGCAGGTGGGGATATAGTTTTGGAGTGGTTGGTGCAATTATTTAATAAATGTATGGAAGAAGGTAAGGTACCTAGGGATTGGCAGAGAGCATGCATAGTTCCTTTGTATAAAGGCAAAGGGGATAAAAGAGAGTGCAAAAATTATAGGGGGATAAGTCTGTTGAGTGTACCTGGTAAAGTGTATGGTAGAGTTATAATTGAAAGAATTAAGAGTAAGACGGAGAATAGGATAGCAGATGAACAAGGAGGCTTTAGGAAAGGTAGGGGGTGTGTGGACCAGGTGTTTACAGTGAAACATATAAGTGAACAGTATTTAGATAAGGCTAAAGAGGTCTTTGTGGCATTTATGGATTTGGAAAAGGCGTATGACAGGGTGGATAGGGGGGCAATGTGGCAGATGTTGCAAGTGTATGGTGTAGGAGGTAGGTTACTGAAAGCAGTGAAGAGTTTTTACGAGGATAGTGAGGCTCAAGTTAGAGTATGTAGGAAAGAGGGAAATTTTTTCCCAGTAAAAGTAGGCCTTAGACAAGGATGTGTGATGTCACCGTGGTTGTTTAATATATTTATAGATGGGGTTGTAAGAGAAGTAAATGCGAGGGTCTTGGCAAGAGGCGTGGAGTTAAAAGATAAAGAATCACACACAAAGTGGGAGTTGTCACAGCTGCTCTTTGCTGATGACACTGTGCTCTTGGGAGATTCTGAAGAGAAGTTGCAGAGATTGGTGGATGAATTTGGTAGGGTGTGCAAAAGAAGAAAATTAAAGGTGAATACAGGAAAGAGTAAGGTTATGAGGATAACAAAAAGATTAGGTGATGAAAGATTGAATATCAGATTGGAGGGAGAGAGTATGGAGGAGGTGAACGTATTCAGATATTTGGGAGTGGACGTGTCAGCGGATGGGTCTATGAAAGATGAGGTGAATCATAGAATTGATGAGGGAAAAAGAGTGAGTGGTGCACTTAGGACTCTGTGGTATATATATATATATATATATATATATATATATATATATATATATATATATATATATATATATATATATACAAATATATGTTACTTTGCTATTAATAAATATATATTAATATACGTTACTTTACTATTAATATATATACTAATATATGTTACATTACTATTAATATATTATATTTTTGAATAGGTGAGTTTTTGTGTCCTTCCTTTAATATATTTAATATTGACTAATTAACGTTCCACATTTAATATGAAGATATAAGCTGGCCCTAGAGTGGTTTCTTTTTATATTTTAAATAATATAGAAGCTCTTGGTTTTTATATTTCTGTGTATCTTACATCTTTATCATAAAGCGGAGTTTTATTCAGGTCAGTGACTTAAAAAAAAATCTCAGACCATTTGAAAATTAACAACAAATCTCTTTTTGTGGAGGACAAAATTAGATTAATTTTTTTCAGGATAAGCGAGTCTGAAACTAATTATATTAAGGGATTAATATTATCCAGAGATGACTAATTACTGTTCCAGGGAGATGAAAGGGAAGTCATCGTTGTCTCGCCTTCAGTCTCCAGCGCGTGTCCAGTAATTACCTTCCTCATGCAATGTCTGGATCTGATGTTTACTCTTATACGTTTATCCTTTAACCTCCTTTCGAAAAATTTCTTTCCAGAGTTTTACCGCATGTTAATAATATTTTTATTAGTTTATTGTCTTAACTTTATGCTAGAGCATAAAATAAGAAGTCTGCAGGGAATCAAAAGAGACATTCGTAAATCATCTAATGAAAACTAATATTTAGAATTTTTTAGTAAAATTTGTAAAATTCGGGCATTTACAGTCCGAATCTAATTTCAACGTTACAAAGAGTCAGAAGGAGATCAGTGTCCTAAAATTTACAATTATATTAAGCATGAAGCGGCCACAAGTTGCAAGACTTGAAGTTATATAGCATGAAAAGGAATATTTTGTTTTTAATTTCTTCCATAAAAGACAAACGGGACCTTTGCAGGCTAAAGGGAATCCAAATTTACTCTAAGGAAGATTAATCGGTTTCAGACAACAGATGTTTTATGTAAGCCTAAAGTACATTAAGTGTTTAGGAATTGTCTTGAAGACATTTATATCTACACATTAAAGATTATTAACTTGATCTAACCTAAGATAATCAAATAACGTTAAACACCGTCATCTATTTAAATTATTTCACAAAAAAAATTATTAATAAAACTGGTTTATTTTGACTTATACATTCTATTTTCAGTAAATTCTTTCACCTGAGGAAAGTACACCGCCACTGTATGTTTAAATCCCACCAACAGATGCAATTTCTATTAACTAAAATCCAAGAAAATTTGTGCCTTGAAAGCCTTAATCAGTGAAATGTCCGATATATTTCATATGATGTATAAATCACTGATGATTGATGGCGTACAAAATTTTTTATTTTCATCAAAGAAAATCGCTAGACCCGTTGAGATAAAATATCGCCTGTTCAGTGGAAGGTATTTTTATTCTATGTCATATTTTCTTCATCGACAAACTTAGCTGCGCAACAATCAAACTTAATACTTACTATCCTGGCCCTTGAAGTGTCGCAAACATGGTAGTTAACTGTAATATATAACCTATATAAGTTATATCCTGTCAGGAATCGTCATATAACAGCCGAATGTTCTTCCATTTTGATTAATATAGCGAAAAGCAATTTTGTTATGCATCTGACACTATCCTGACATCAACGCCATGTTATTTCACTTTCTTAAACTCACAGTTTAACAAAGTTAGGGTATGGATACCTAACTGTATTTACAGGCTAAGAGCTGTTACCTATATCAGCTCATTTAAAAACATTTTTATTACTATGAGATATGCATATAGGGAACAGGATGAAGTTGGAGCCATCTGTGGGCCAGCGATCTGGGATTTTCTGTTATTCGTATGTAAATATTTAATGACTTATATCCGCCAAAAAGAACAACAGGCAAATCCCGTGACTGGAACAATACATAAATGACTCGTACATAGGAGAGAGAGGATTACGACGACGTTTCGGACCGACTTTAACTATTTACAAAGTCACACTAACGGAAAAGATTGAGAAAGCCAATATATATATATATATATATATATATATATATATATATATATATATATATATATATATATATATATATATATATATATAAATATATATATATATATATATATATATATATATATATATATATATATATATATATATATATATATATATATATATATATATATATGTATGTATATATTCGGGAAAAGGGGCGGGAACAAGAGAGGAAGAAGAAGTAGTGGTAGAGGTAAGGTAGGTAGTGGAAGCAGCAGTAGAAGAAACAATATTCTATGATAAATAATGATCTATTTTCATGTATATTTATTTTCAGTAATTTTTTCTGTCATGGGATTGAAATTAAGTGGAACGTTAAAGGCGAAGGATTTGTTCTAATAGGTGTAATATGTCATTATATTTTGTTTCTATTATGATATAATTTTTCAATGAACTGTATAATAAGATGACAATTACAGTATTTGTGATTTGTATATTAAGAGAAAAACTGACCCAACAACACGAAGGTTTGTGAAAGTAGAAAGTCGTTCAATAAAGGATAAGAGAAAGACTTGAAGATTAAGAGAATAAGACGAAAACGTCAAAGATCCAAAAAAGGCATCACCTGCCTGAGGTCACATACAAGGCAATAACGAAAGTGGATTGAAGTAAAGAACCACAGAAGCAGGAATCCCAGCAGTGCATCAGGACACAAGTAATCTTACAACATTGCCTGAGATCTCATACTTCCTATTATAGAAAGTTGCGACACAATCTTGGAGATAGCTTGAAATAAATTTGTTGTGTGTTCGTTGGCTTCCCAGGAGGAGTTGTGTGATCTCTGGTCTCTGGACTGTGGTCATGTAGGTGATGCAAGACCGTCTTTAAATTTGATTGCTTGCTTTACTAGCTCCAGGATGGAATACTTTGTATTTACTCATCCGAGATTCAAGAAGATCATGAATACTGTTCCTTACCCTTCCATATTACCTGGAATAAGTCGTTTACTGCTTTCATGACTTTATCGATGGCTCCTGAAATATTTCTTTCTTCATCGTCTTACTAAAATCCTTCATTTTAATTTTTTCTTGGCAGCCTATGTAAAGTTGTTTTGTCTGCTCTGTTAGTTGTTGCGTAAGTGTTGCTATCCAAATATTTTCGTATGCTGTCATAACTACTGAAATGTGTCTGTGTCTTATTAAGATCAGAATATACACATTTTTCTGTTAATTCGTTTCATTTATCGTCGATCAGTGGATCCTTATTCTTCTTTTATTTTAATATTAGTAGAGACTTTACTTAATACTGTGTGGAGGACAGCATCCCTCCTCCCCTTCAAGAAACAGAGCTCATCTCAGCAAGTTACATGTCATCCGCAGACCTAAATACATTCCAAACATCTGGCACCAGTTTTCTTCCCCCAACTTCAAAACCAAGTCGCTTACTTGCAACGAAGAATTTCATAGGTCTTCTTAAATAATTTGAATGATGAGTCATTTATACTTGAAACTTAAGGAACTATCAAAACATAAAACATATTCTTCAGTTCAGATACTTTGATAAAACTGTGAGAGAAAGAGATTAGAATTCGGTTTTCTCAGTGCTCATTGTATCAATATGCGATTACTCAGATTAGACAACCTGATCAGCCTTCCATACAGTGTAAGAACCTTCCCTGGAAGACGTAATAGAAACTTCACTGAGCAGAACCTGCAAATGATTACCAGAACCTTTACCTTTCTTTTTTTTCCTTCGTCAACTTTTTGGTTTTCTTTCGCTAAGCCTTAACAAATCCTCATCCGATCGGCTTTACCTTTTCAGTGTTTGTGTACGGTAACTCTTCTTAAAGCTTGTGTACAGTAACCAGTGCCAGCTGTTCTAACGACAGGCATGTGCAAGTGACCTATGACTAAAATTACTGAACCTATTCCCAGTATCTTGGAATCGTTCCAATAACTTCTAAACCCTCAGCTCCAATAATTATAATTTCTAAACCCTCAATTTCAAACGTACAAAAAAGTGATGATCCACTAATTCGATGACGGTGAAGAGTGAAAATGAAGTGTGTAAGGGCAGATTCAACTATTTTATGTGTAAAATAATGTGTAATTTGTATTCCTGTTAAATTATGTTACAGAAATTTCAGTTTGTAGCTTCTGAACACCTGTACATAACGGGTGCTGCAGTTTTCAGCCAGGGTAGTACGTATTAAGTTTTCTATTTGTACAGGCACTTTCCTCAGTATAGTGAAATAGTTAAACAAAGGTTGGAATTATAGGAACCCGAGCCATAACTGGAGAATGCCTCTTCCGATCTGCTTCAAATTTCCACCACTGGTGTGGTTTATATTCTAGGTAATTTGCCGGTATGTATCCCGGCCCGGGTCTCTTCCAATTTGGTGACCCGGCATTGGCTCCCCGGGTACGGCAGTGTTGTTTATCTTTTCTCGTACATGCGTGGCAGTGGTGTGATTTCCTGAACTCTGAGTTATTACTGGATACCATAAGTACAATTTGCCAATTTTATTGAATAAATACTGATATTCATCTATATTAAATAACTAGAGAATGCTAGTTTTGATGGTCTCAAAATGTTATTGACGTTACATCCTGTAAGATGGATAATAATCCATAAATTTAGTATTAGGTGCAAATTTGAAATTTAAACGAAAAAAACTTGGCGTTGTAGGATACGGAATGTTTCTTTAGATTGGCTTCAAACTTACATAGAGAGACAATCACAATTTATACTTAATTTGGACTGTATGATATCATTATTAACAGTTACTTACATTTAAAAAATAATTAAATACATACAGTAGAAGATCAAGTTTTCCTGCTCCCAGGTACTACCTTCCCCTAAATCCAAAATTTCATTTTGCCACAGTGCTCCTTCCTTCTGGAGCGGGTGTGACTTGGACATGGACGACGGGAATTATTTGTTGACTGGTTAATGCATCATTTCATTCCTGAATTTATGTTTTATTTGCGGAGGAAGAACCTCGCATTCAAGATTCTCATAACTACATAATTCCCGTGTTCGTCCTGACAAGTTGCAGAATTTGAACTCAAAAGTTAAGACAGTTTATTCCACCAAATATTATCTCACTGATATAACCACTGAATCAAGATGTAATGAAATTCTTCAAGTGTATCTACACATGCAGAGTGGAGCAGAAACTGATTGCTGTAATGAACGATAACGCTAACCTGGGGGTGCCAAAGCTCTTGAATAAATTCAGCATTTCGGATGCCTTACCTCACGTCAAAGGTGCATGGGATAATATGCCTAAATCAACAATAAATACAGACTCGAGTAAATTATGGCCTAGTGTGGTAAATAATTTCACAGGATTTTTTTCAGTTGAGAGTCAAGTCCAGGAAATGATTCAGTCGGCAATGAGATTGCCGACTGAGCCGAAATCCCAGATAGAAGAGAGTCAGAGAATTGAGGAGGATGAGGAAGAAGAGCTTGCAGAGAAAGAGTTAACACTTCAACAGTTACGTGAGCAGTTCATGTTGCTGCTAAACTTGCAGACATTTTCACTGAAGACGACCATAACACGTCTAGAAGTGTTACTTTCAAACGGAAGCTGAACCAAGTAATGATGCCCTACTACCATCCACTTCACCCCATGAACCCTACCCATCCACTTCACCCCATGAACCCTACCCATCCACTTCACCCCATGAACCCTACCCATCCACTTCACCCCAAGAACCCTACCCATCCACTTCACCCCAAGAACCCTACCCATCCACTTCACCCCAAGAACCCTACCCATCCACTTCACCCCATGAACCCTACCCATCCACTTCACCCCAAGAACCCTACCCATCCACTTCACCCCAAGAACCCTACCCATCCACTTCACCCCAAGAACCCTACCCATCCACTTCACCCCATGAACCCTACCCATCCACTTCACCCCATGAACCCTACCCATCCACTTCACTCCATGAACCCTACCCATCCACTTCACTCCATGAACCCTACCCATCCACTTCACCCCATGAACCTTAGCCATCCACTTCACCCCATGAACCCTACCCATCCACTTCACCCCAAGAACCCTACCCATCCACTTCACCCCAAGAACCCTACCCATCCACTTCACCCCATGAACCCTACCCATCCACTTCACCCCATGAACCCTACCCATCCACTTCACCCCATGAACCCTACCCATCCACTTCACCCCATGAACCCTACCCATCCACTTCACCCCATGAACCCTACCCATCCACTTCACCCCATGAACCCTACCCATCCACTTCACCCCATGAACCCTACCCATTCACTTCACCCCATGAACCCTACCCATCCATTTCACCCCATGAACCCTACCCATCCATTTCTCCCCATGAACCCTACCCATCCAGTTCACCCCATGAACCCTACCCATCCACTTCACCCCATGAACCCTACCCATCCACTTCACCCCATGAACCCTACCCATCCACTTCACTCCATGAACCCTACCCATCCACTTCACTCCATGAACCCTACCCATCCACTTCACCCCATGAACCTTAGCCATCCACTTCACCCCATGAACCCTACCCATCCACTTCACCCCAAGAACCCTACCCATCCACTTCACCCCAAGAACCCTACCCATCCACTTCACCCCATGAACCCTACCCATCCACTTCACCCCATGAACCCTACCCATCCACTTCACCCCATGAACCCTACCCATCCACTTCACCCCATGAACCCTACCCATCCACTTCACCCCATGAACCCTACCCATCCACTTCACCCCATGAACCCTACCCATCCAGTTCACCCCATGAACCCTACCCATTCACTTCACCCCATGAACCCTACCCATCCATTTCACCCCATGAACCCTACCCATCCATTTCTCCCCATGAACCCTACCCATCCAGTTCACCCCATGAACCCTACCCATCCACTTCACCCCATGAACCCTACCCATCCACTTCACTCCATGAACCTTAGCCATCCACTTCACCCCATGAACCCTACCCATCCACTTCACACCATGACCCCCAGCCATCCACTTCAGCCCATGAACCCCACCCATCCACTTCACCCCATGAGCCCCAGCCATCCACTTCAGCCCATGAACCCCACCCATCCACTTCACCCCATGAACCTTAGCCATCCACTTCATCCCATGAACCCCAGTTATCCACTTCAACCCATGAACCCCCACCATCCACTTCAGCCCTTGAACAGCAGCCATCCAATTCAACCCATAAACCCCAACCATCCACTTCAACCCACGACCCCCCAGCCATCCATTTCAACCCACGATCCCCAGGTATCCGCTTCAACCAACGATCTTCAGCCATTCACTTCAGCTCACGATCCCCAGGTATCCGCTTCAACCAACGATCTTCAGCCATTCACTTCAGCTCACGATCCCCAGCCATTGTTACGAGAATATGTTGGCGCCTAGGGGAATAAAAGCCTTGTCTATGGCATATGCAAAATATTAGCAAAGTATCCCACTCTAGGGTCACACATGTAACTTCACTAAACAGATGGTCAATACTTCATGACTGATTACCAGGAAGGACAAATAAACTCACCATTATAAATAAACAAAATATATTAATCAGTAACAATATATACAGAACAAAAACCTGCCTTCAACACATTTCACAAAAAATACTGTAGTACACCGCTACTAGTTAATTAAAATAGTTTGGTTAAATTTTATAACCACAATAGTGGGTCTCCATGACTCAACTTTCTGTAGGTAAAATTATCCCTTCAGTCGGTTGCACAGGTCCCCACATAAATTTCAGGGCCATACCCAAGCTAAAGTCATACCCAATGCTAGGGTCAACTTAAGAATATTAAAAATATTTCCAAAAACAACTTATGGCCTAAAACTTCCAAAAACAACACCACACACTACTCCATCACCTCTCCCACCAACTGTTACATTAGTGATGCTACACAGCTCTCTCAATCTCAGATCATTACCTGTCTCATACACGTACACCTGCTGTTCAGTTTGCGTCCACTTAAGCATTGAAACTATTTTTATGGTTCTTCACTACACTACAAACACTCCACATTGCAAATTTATTACAACAATGCAGTGTGCTGCATAACAGCCATACATTGCAGCCCACAAACCCCATCCATCCACTTAAGCCCATAAACTCTCAGGCATCCACTTCGTCCTCCTCATCCATCTCATCTGAGGCCCAGTTGGGCCACACCTCTCCAGTGACGCAGGTCTTTAATGTAAGTGAAGTAGGATAGCAGCTACTAGCCCACAAGTTTCACTCAGGAAAATATATAAAACAAAGATAACTAGAGTGTAATGAATACATGTAATTGCTAAATAATAACCCACCTGAAGACAGAAACATAGAAGATTAATTGGTCTGTATATTTGGATCCCTCTCTGAGATTTACTGAAGAGAATCCCTGAAGGGGATCGAAATGTACAGTCCAATTAATCTTCTAAGTTGCTGCCTCCGTGTGGGTTATTACTGAACATATACAACAACTTCATTATGCAGAAGCCAATTCATTCGTATAGTCGGTGGCTGTCACATTCAACTTTTTAATTCAAGACACAAACTATGTTTACTTCCATTAATTCTGTCACAAGTTTCTGCGTTTGTCTACACATGACCTCTTCCATCCTCGCCAGTGTGGTTTCTTGACTCAGCTCTCGCAACATAGACCAGCCAGGTTTAGCTTACTTAGAGCCCGGCTTCTCCGCTTACCACCTGGCCACCCCACATATCTTCACAAATGCTGCACTAAATATTGAAACTCAGGTCATGCACCAGCAAATTTTTCGCCGATGAAAAGTGGCACAAGGACTCTCCCGTAGCGCACTCGGCTCACACAATGAGGTCCGTGGCTCGATCCCCGGTACTGGTAGAAATATTTGAAGGTGTGTTTCATTAAGACACCTGCTCTCCCATTTCGCCTAACTGTAAATAGGTACCTAGGTGCTAGTCGACTGGTGTAGGTTCCCCGAAATTCTCTGCATAAACAGGGGCTTTCTACATAATGTATCACTGATGTCAGTTAGGTCTGTATAAGTTGTATCATGTACTTCTAGAAATAAACATTATTATTATTATTATTATTATTGTTATTCCTGCACACAGATTACTCGGAACCTTCCTGCCAGTAGACTGATCAAGATCGTGCCTGCCATGAACGTTGTTCAAGGCAGCGCCTGTCCATAGCATACACAAGGCCATGCATGTCCGCAGATTATTTAAGATCATGTACATCAGTAAGTTACTTATAACAATGCTTGTCTATAGGATGTTTAAGATTATGCCTTTACATGGGTCACATAGTAAATACCTGATTATAGGTTGCTCATGACCATGCCTGTCATTTAACCTGTTCAAGAATATGCCTGTTGGTAGGTTGCTAAAAAAAAACATGCCTGTCCCCGTGCTGCATAAGGCTCTCTCTCACTGTTGGTTCCTCAAGACCAAAATAACAACCACAAATATTCGGTGGTTGAAGAAAATTTTGTCTATTTGTTGGCTGTACATAACTATTCCTGTTCCTAGTCTTCAAAAATCCTTGCTTGTTCACAGGCGCCATATAATAATGCTGTCCATAGACTGAAAAAGATACATGTTCAGTGACTAGCGCATCGGTCTGGAGTTTTATGACTCTGATCGCGGGTTCTAACCCTGCCCGTGGTATACTTGTTTGCAATCTTGTATTACGATTTCGTGAGTTATACCTGTTCACAGTTTGTACCAAACCTTGCTTCTCCGCTTGTTATTCAAGACCATTACTATCCATAGGATATTTAAGAGAACACTTCTCTGTAGGTTGGTCAAGATTATGCCTGCCAGAAGAATGCTCAGCACAACGTCATCTTGTAGGCTGCTAAGCACCGCGCCTGCCAGTAGGCTGCTGAAAACTTTGCTAGGTCCATAGGGTGATAACGACCATGGATATATCAGGAGGTTGCTAACGTTTATACCAGTATATCTGTTGCTCAAGACAATGTTTGCCTCTAGTCTGCTCCTTGACGACGTCGATATTAACACTGAAACCAGCACCAATGTTCTTAAAATAATTGATATTGTACAAATCAAAAACTCAACAATTTACAGAGCAAGTTCCTACGCAAATGGATTTCTCAGTATTTAATTAATAAAAAAATGCTAATGAATGTATATGCAAAACATATTTATTTTTACTCATTTAATTTCATCATGAAATGAATTATTACTACTAAACCGAACAAAATTATTTTTTCCATAAACTTGGAAAAAAAAATGCATTGCCACCAGATCAGTCTCATACTGTCTTTACGGATCAGTACATGAGCAGGAAACAGCCAGTCCATGTGACTGGAGCCACCAGTACCCCAGACTCAATGAGACAGTCAGTTAACTCAATCATCTATGACACATATTTTAAACTCGTTGGGTTTTCTTGACAATCCTTGACAAATATTGTTGTACACTGAAATCTAACTGTAAATTAATTAGTGCCAAACACTACGTATGTGCCTGATACTATTACAGACAGAGAGATCAAACCAATCACGACTGTGATTATTATAACAGACTCTGTAGCTAAATATAAGTTACTTGAGGTTACCAATACGTAGGAAACATGTGAAAATACCTGAAAAAATTAGCTCTAGAGTGAATCGAGTAATGGAAGGAAAAATATAGACTATATTATTGCATCGTACAAGTGCTCAGATGGACAGTCTTCTTGAGCACTGGTCGACTGAACTTCTATAGTGTCATTTGACAAGAAGGACTTTAACCGACTTTGATAAACATTGAAGTATATTGATAAAAGGCTATGTGACCATAGAATGCGAAAAGGCTGGCCAGTGAGACATGCATGTATATTAAACCATACCACGGGTGGAGTTTGAACCCGCGGTCAGAGACTCTCAAAACTCCAGACCGTCGCGTTAGCCACTGGGCCAGCTAACGCGATGGTCTGGAGTTTTGAGACTCTCTGACTGCGGGTTCAAACCCCACCCTTGGTATGGTTAGTTTGCAATCGTGTCATTACGATTTCGTGAGTCACGCATGTATATTTTTATTAATATAATAAAAAAGAAGCGCTAAACCACAAGGGTTATACAACCATGCACGTATAAACATCCTCTGATACCCCGACACGTGAATATATGGCCAGGATAGAAGCAATTTTTTTTCGTGCTTACTTTTATGGATGTACTGCATAGGAGGCTCGGTGACAGATGTCTGGCATACTTGTGCAATAATTTCAAGCGGTCCGTTGTTCGGCCGTTAATGTAAAGGCCATGTCAACCAGAACTTGACAGGAAAAAGTCGTATTAAGGATTAAGTATTGTGCGGGGTAGATAGTACCGCCACTACTGTAGTTGAACTAGTTTACGTTATTAAAGGGGTTGAATTTGCAAAAGGCAACATAATGGGGATGAACATTGAAGCTGTGGATGGGTTCAGATGGAACCTAAATTGTATGTTTTCAAACATAATGCCTTGAATGATGCGAGATTCCAGTTGCACGAAGAGACTGGGAACTAGATGATCTTGTAATGGTGAAATTCTCGCGATACTTCCTATATTTTGGTCTGGAGTGGCCTTGGCTGCAGCCAGTGAAATTATTTACACATTACCTCACACAATAATTAGACTCGAACCTGCATACTCTCCTTTATGATAAGTACAAAACCACACACCCATACCTGATATAAATATGGGCATTGGTACTCATACTCAGCCAGGACGAGACGAACTGGGTTCGATTCTCAGCCGGGATGAGACGAACTGGGTTCGATTCTCAACCGTAACGAGATGAACTGGGTTCGATTCTCAGCCGGGATGAGACGAACTGGGTTCGATTCTCAGGCGTAACGAGACGAACTGGGTTCGATTCTCAGCCGTAACGATATGAACTGGGTTCGATTCTCAGCCGGGATGAGACGAACTGGGTTCGATTCTCAGCCGGGGCAAGATGTATGGGAGACTCTCCTTTCATGTCGTAGCTCACCTAGAAGTAAATAGGTACCTACATTTTGTGGATATTTGAGTGTCATCGACGGATGTGGTCGTATACTTCAGCTACAACTAGACTTCAAATTTAAGAAGGGTAAAACAGCTACTCTATACCTATAAATTCTACTACGTAAATTGTATACAACATATTTAGTTATGCAAAACTAAATTTAAGTATATAATCGATGGCTGTCACTTTTAACGTTTAACTTCAAGACACAAACTATCTTTACCTTCCAAAAACTCCGCAGAAGTTCCAGCGTTTGTCTACAAATGACCTCGTCGATCCTCACCAATGTGGTTCCTGGACTCAGAACTCAGAACACAAAACACCCAGTTTTTGCTTACTTAGAGCCTGGCTCCAGCGCTCACAGCTTGGCGGACGCGTCTTTCTTTCTAAATGCTGCACTGCAAGTTGAAACTCAGGACATGTACCAGCAATTTTTTTACCCTTTTTGAAAAGTGGCTCGAGGGGAGGGGGTGACTTCCAAGAATCTGCTATTAGTAGCAGGAGACAAGACCAACTTGCTCGTTGGATGCTTATCAAGATAAACAATGGCTTTTGCTGAAGAGAAAGTCGGCTCTAGCTTAAAAGCAGGCTTCTCCGAAGTCATCTCTGCTCATTGGCTTATCTGCACGACATCATCAATCGTTGACTTCTTCTAAATATCATCTCCGTCCACACATTTTTCATTGCCAATCCTACGTATTGCGTTTTGTTTTTTACCAAGATAACAGCCGTGGGTTCAACCCCACCCGTTCCGTGGTCTGTTTGCAATCGTGTTATTATCTTTCCGTGAGTCAAATATTCTGTTTGACTCTGATCCTAAATTTTAGGTAGATTTTTGGAATGGGTATTTCGAAGCCAATTTACAGAACTTCGTCTGTCTTACAACCGGGTTTTAATAAAATGTTGTTTGTGCCCATCAAATTTACTATTTCCTCACTTCAGTAATTTAAGTTGTAGTTTGTCATGTACATTGTTGTTTATTTGCAATTCAGTGAGGCTTTTGATAGTTTTACAGATGACTGATGAAGAAATTGGCAATACACGGATTTCAAGAAAATCTTATTTTCCCAGGGGTCGATGACTGCGTTTATGCCACGGATCGATCTTTGATGCATAGCTTTATGCCATGCATCACAGATCGCATTGTTAGACAATATTCAGAATAAATTCAATAACAAAAAAAATAACTCGATATGTTAAATATGAGGCAGATACCAGAGAGTTTCAGAATAATTTGGATAAGATTATTTGGATTATTTGGATAAGATTATGTCAGAAAAGTGTTAGTTGCATTTCTCTGCAGATAAATGTGAATTTTTATCCGTTAAAGCAAAATAGAGCTCAACCAAATTGGACTAGAAAAAAGACTTTCAGAGTACACAGCTTTACAGTTAGGTAGGAAACTCTTAGCTTCATATAAATGAGCATAAATATAGATTATATGTAGCACAGAAGGAATACAAATGCGATGATAAAAAGAGAAAGCTGACAAAGATTTTTCCTAGTATTAGAGCCTTTTAACTATGAAGTTAATTGAGAACTCTGTCCATAATCTCTTTTTGAACCGTTTGAATGACTGGGAATATTTTTGAAAGAAAATAACTGAAAGATATTAAGCGTGAGTTTGCTTACATTTATGAAGGGATTCAGAGAAACTGGGTAGCCGAATTTGAGACCTGGAGATGGGAAATACAGTGCCTGCACTCTGAATGTGTTGGGGAGATATTTACAGTTTTGAACTGGCAACACAGTGATGGAGAGAGAGATGGAGAGTGTTTCTCCTTTTTTGTGTCACCTTGCCACGGTGGGAGTCGGCCGGTGTTAAAAATATAAGCAGCCCCTAAAAATACTTAATACTTAACTTTTAATAATGATTTAAGTTGAGAATAATTAGCTTAAGAAAGGGTGATAGAAACTGTTGTTTTAACAATAAATTAAAAACGAAAGGAATAAACAGCCCTGTTACTTTATTAAGCATATACTGTATCTTAGAGTAAAAAAAGGGAAAATATGAATCGGAATGATTCCGTATGTGAAGAACATGCCCTGTAGAACAGCCTTGTTGATCAGGCCCTAATCAACGGGGAGGCCTGGTCGTGGACCGGGCCGCGGGGGCGTTGATCCCCAGAATACCCTCCAGGTAGACTTCAGGCAGGTAGAAACTATTAGACCTAATATAGTGATCCTTTCTTCGTCAGTTCTTGTGTTGTAATTAATATGTAGACTGTATCTGGAGTTTATCTGGAGAGAGTTCCGGGGGTCAACGCCCCCGCGGCCCGGTCTGTGACCAGGCCTCCTTAGGTCAGTGTCCCAGGATGCGACCCACACCAGTCGACTAACACCCAGGTACCCATTTTACTGATGGGGAACATAGACAACAGGTGGAAAGAAACACGTCCAATGTTTCTACTCTGGCTGGGAATCGAACCCAGGCCCTCGCCGTGTGAAGCGAGAGCGTTAACCACCAGGCCACCAGAGCAATATAATGTTTGCATACAGAAAACAGAATATGAAAGACTACAGAGAGAGAGAGAGAGAGAGAGAGAGAGAGAGAGAGTTATTGCCACGAATTTAAACTAAATTTGCACTTGTATATGATGCCATGAATAATTCTTCGCTGGCCTAACCCTTGGGCACGACTTACTGCCACATTGAACAAATGTGACACCACCTTCGACTGCTTCACCTCTCCTGCCTACGGTTTATAAGCTCCTTCTCCACACTTATGCCGTATTCTATTCAAGATTGATGGACTGACCACATCGACTCAAGGTTGAGGGACTGATTACCTCATTCTCCTCCTGTTCTTCAAGATTCTCCTTTGTATGGACTGATGAAGCCACTGTGTGGCGAAACGTTTCCTCAATAAAGATACCCAAGAGTTGCACCTGTGTCTAATTTATCATAAATCTCATTACTTGGCCTGATTCCAGCGGCCATGATTTCACTCAGTTCATTTTGCATTATCAATAATCTTTCTTCGAAATCTCTTAAAATATTAACATTTATTTTCTTTTAAGTGAAGGCAGGGTAGTGAGATGTGGGACGCAAGGTAAACTTCAATAATCTCTAAACCAACCATCCACATATTGCAGACAGCTGTTCCGTACTCCACTGGAAGGAGACGCACCTCAACCCATGATCCTGACTATTTAAGCTCAAAGGTAGAAAAGGTTATTGTTGGGACCGAATTTTTGCAGTCTCTGTTTACTGTGCTTCAAATTTTCTTATGGTTACCATACTAAGGGCCAACGACTTCGCCCTCTTTTGTCCTTAAAGACGAGAGAGGTTCATTATACCGCATCTCGTACTCGTGGAGATCAGGGAATTTTTAAGTTGATTGTTTTAAATAAATTTTAGGATGCATCCTCTTTTCTCAATTATAAATTACCATATAGTTAATTTCTTGTGATTCATCCTGTAACTCATTTACTGTTTGTCATGAGGCATATTGTGCAACAGCTTTTAGTCTGGTACACAAAACACTTAGGATTTTAGATAGGAAGATCCCTTCACTGTATCCACTATTCTGAAGTGAGATCACTATCTCGGGAAAAGTTCAAAGAGTGACTTGATGCAGTGTATTTTGCATTTGCCCTAATTACAAATGAGATACCTGTGCAGTGAACCTCCTGTTCATAGTTCAGCTTATATCATTTTTGTCCTTATTACAACTTGCAAAATACACTTATTTTTATATAATTATACCTTATTATTATAAAGTAAATAACTAGACGTTTGTAATACTTAAGTATATATGGAAGATCTTACCAAGGCGTCTTAGTTTAGAATTTATGGTACAAATAAACTCTCTCTGCCTCACTGTTATTAGAGAAGCTTGTGAGCACCAATGTGATCTATAATAATAATAATAATAATAATAATAATAATAATAATAATAATAATAATAATAATAATAATAATAATAATAATAATTGTCGTCATCATCGATTTTATTTCTTTGCAACACCGGATGCTCCTCACTATGGCAGGGTGACTATAAAAACAGAAACACAATCAATTATTCAATAATTATTTTCCTAAAGGACCGCATATATCACACTTCAAAGGACACTTTGTGTTGAATCATCAACACACGCCCTTGAGGGGTGTATTGATCCATCAACACACACCCCTGAGGAGTGTGTTGAACCATCAACACACACCCCTCAGGGGTGTGTTGAACCATCAACACACACCCCTCAGGGGTGTATTGAACCATCAACACACACCCCTCAGGGGTGTGTTTCTCTCAGCGTATACATACTGAGGATTTACTTTAACCGGTATTTTAGGGATTAAAGTATTTTCGTCAGGTAGTGAAAAGGTTACGTGCAAACATATTCTCTTGTAGTCAATGGCTTTAAACTTTCATCAGCCTGCCCAAGCAATCATCCATCTTCAAAGTGCATTCACTCTACTTGTCACCACGAAGACTCATGTCATGTTGATATCTTTCGATTAAAATTCCTTTAAACATTTTACATTTCGATAGTTCCTAAAGCAAATAAAACTATGACATATTCTTTGGTAATATTAACTTTGAATTCTCATCCTAACATATGCCTTTTTGGATGCTCAAGCCTCTACCTCTGAAAACCTCTTGGACCCATTTTTCCTTCTTTCCAACCCTTCCAGGAACGAACCTTATGCCTTTACTTCCAGTCTCTCATTTACAGGATGCTCGTCTGCTCTCTCTTTCTAAATCATTAGTCTTTTTAACTACGACTCTCTGGCCTCTAAATTATGTCTCATGGAACCCTGTACTCGCTTCTAATTTCTGTGATACTGATGTCTGCAAAATATTCACAACACACATGTCTCTCGATCGTGATATCTCCACTACCTCCAGCCTCCACCTCGCTATAGTGTTTAAAGAGCGTATCTCACACACATATTAACGCAGTGACACTACTTTGGTATATTACCTTTTGGAATTAATAAATAAACTCTCCTCAGATGCCTCCCTCTTTTCTTTTAAGTCAAACCAAATTACTAACTCTCATAGTCCCAGGAACTGTAATAATCTCACGACTTTAGTGCTCCTTTATGAAGATAATAATAACACTGGTCCACAATAAAAAATTCGATGACAAAGATATTTGAAGGTATTTATGGTATTTTCGGGTTGCTAAATTCGAAAATATCAGTAGATTTTTCAAATTCGCTCTGGTTTGTGAGATATTGCATACCTTCTTTCTTATGTTCTTATGTTTTTAATTAACGGGGAACTTAACCATAACGCGTGTACATGTATATGCCTTCACAGTTTGTACAGACAGTATTAATAATGATTAAAATTTTATTTTTAAATAATTTAATATTTAGCAAAAGGACATACATAAACAACAACCACATGACAGTACTGAGTTAGATCTGGTTTGGTTTAATTATAATAGGTTGGTCTAGCTTAGATTAATTTAGATTGTATTGGGTAAGGTTAGGTTAATTTTTTTAGTTAAGTTTAATTAGGTTATGTTAAATTTTTTAGTTAAGTTTGATTAGGTTAAATTAGTTTAAGTTAGGTTAAATAAGGTTAGGTTAGGTTAGGTTAGTATAGGTTAGGTTAGGTTAGGGTAGGTTAGGTTAGGGTATGTTAAGTTAGATTACGGTAGGTTAGGTCAGGGTATGTTAAGTTAGGTTACGGTAGGTTAAGTTAGGTTAGGTTAGGCTATGTTAAGTTAAGCTAGGTTAGAGTAGGTCAGATTAATAGGTTAAGTTAGGGTAGGTTAGCTTAGGAAAGGGTAGGTTAATTTAGGGTAGGTTAAGTTAGGTTAGGTTAGTGTAGGTCATATTAGGGTTAGGTTAGGTTAGGTTAGGTAAGGTTAGGGTTAGGGTAGGTTAAGTTAAGTTAGGTGAGTGTAGGTCATGTTAGGGTAGATTAAGTTAAGTTTCTTACATGGTTACGTTGATGCTATAATAACCCATAAAACACTTATTTAAAGACAACCCGCACATAGGAGAAAAAACCAATAACGTTTTTACGGTCTTGGTTCTTTGTATATTGTTCCGTTCAGGGTATTGTGCCTTTATATTCTTCAAAATTAGGTAAATTACAAAACATGTGCGCTGTACACGTGGCAGCGAGGTTGTCCAATGTAACATTGAAATAATCAAATATGTGATAATGGAATGATTTGTTTTTGCGTCCAACTCTGGTAATTTGTTTCTTCCTCTTTATGGCTGTATTTAACTATTGGTATGTAGTGATATGTCTGCCTCTTAGTGAGTGTCTCGGGCTGCCTGTCCTTGACCTTCTGTTTTGACCTGCCGGTGTCTTTCTGACTGTCTAAGAGTGTCTGCATCTAAATGTTTATCTCTGGGAACTGTATTTAACTTTTTCTGGCAGTGTCTGATTGTCTGTATCTGCTGTCTGTCTTACTAATGTCTGCTGTCTTTCTGCATCTGACTATCTTTTTATGTCTGAGTCTGTCTTTGTCCCTCATTCTCTCTCTCTCTCTCTCTCTCTCTCTCTCTCTCTCTCTCTCTCTCTCTCTTTCACACACACATTACAGTCTTTTCCTGTTAATTGCTTTCGTTCTGGTATATAATAATTCGTTCATTATCTCTCTAGAAGATAAATATAATAAATGCTTCAGTCGTATGTACAAAACACCTCTCCCTTTTACTTCACGTACTACCATAACATCTCATTTTGCTTGCTACATAAACGAACACATTAATTCTCTCACTGGGTAAACAAAAACAATCATGTGCCAGGAGACTGGAAATGCTCTTTTTTTTCATCAGTTTTCGAATACATTCAATTTCTTTCCGAAGCTTTGATCATGGCGATAAAATGTAATTTTTAGGTTATCGTGTGGATAACATGCATGACTGGCACTGCATGGGCTGCCATATCTGCCTCTTCATCCATTTTGCTGGTAAAAAATGACATGTGTCGTCGTAAGCGAGTGTGATTGATAACATTGTATACGGTTTACCAACCGTATACAATACGTATACCAGACGAACCCGTCAATAAATTCATAACCGAACTAAAAGAGAAATTAAAAGTAGACTAAATGCTCTTAGAGATGATGATGGCTACCATCCTAAGTATGCGAATAATGAACAATAATGAATAAGTGAGAATAATGAACATAGCCTATATTAGATCCTGCGCCAAATAACAGTTAAGGAATTTTTTTCCGGCCTTTGGAGCAAATGCAAAGCGAGGCCATCAGAGCTATTCTTGGCTGTCCTAAAAATATAAATTCCTAATAAGAGGAAGAAGTTTGGTATTTCTGGTATTTGTAAAAGGATTACTGAGACTAACTCTGCAGTTAAAATCAAAATATAAAGATTTGTAACGACAAATCTTACTATACATCAAGAAGTAAATAAACTTAGCTATAAATGGGTCTTTAAAACGTTCAGTTATATTGTTTCATAACCAGCATGAACTAACTTCCTCTTTATGCTTTGATGTGATGCTGGTTGCCCTTCATCAGCATCAGCCTCTCAAAGTTTCCATTTGACAGGGTGGCTCTCTTGGCCCTCAAGATATCTTGCCTGGATGGGATGGCTGTGTTGTACTTAATGCTTCAACCACAGCCGCTGCAGACTCCTCAGCAACACCCTAAGGCGGAACAGAAACGTCTCCCCTGTTCATAACGATAATTAACAACGCACCCTGGTGATCGCTTACACTGTGAGACTATAACAATGCTGCTCAGATGCTGCTGGGTTGACAAGTCACGTTTACACGTAGTCAGCCAATAGCGTGCCTGACTGACTGTTGGAAAAACGCCCACAACAGACAGGAACAAACACGTGCGCCGCTAAACAGGCATTGCTTTCCGACTACCAACAACGTATGAATTTCTTTTTAGCGGACTCAAAGTAAACGGAACTATATTTAGCGGAAGCAAATTGATCAGCTAATGGTTTCCGAAGTTAGCGGAAACGCTAATGCCCTGAACAAAAGGATAGTTCCACTAATTAGCGGTTAGCGGATTAGCGGAACTGTGTCCACCACTGACTATATGAAAACACTACTGTATACAATGTATGAAGAAATATATTGCAATCTTAATACACAGGTACTCAAAGGAAAAAAAAAAACACGTGTGCAGAACAGCAGAGACACAGCAGTCTGAAGAAATATGTACAGAGGAAGATAAACAGGAAAATTCAGAACACTCCACGGTAAACAAACCAGTAATCATAACACTGGAAGCCATGATGGAAGAAATATGCAAGTACTCTGCCTGGGGTGTCAGTAAATATGGAATATAATATAAAAGTTAACACACACAAGAAAGTACACAGGTAACTTGCAAATAGGAGACTAAAACTTATGACGACTTTCGATCCGGCTTGGATCATTAACTAGCCATACAGAGAAGTGTGAAAGGGAGCCAGAATGTATACGAGAGGGGGGGGGGGGATGGACGGGAGTGGTAGATTAGGAAGTGGAAATAGTATTTTTGTAGTAGAAATTGTAATAATAGTAGCAATAGTAGTAAAAGTAGTGAAATTTGTTAATTACTTCTTTTCCCGGTCTAGCACTCCCGTCCATTGCTCCTCTCTACTATATATTCTGCCGCCCTTACCTTCGTGCGTTTCTGAAAGGCTCGTTAATGGTCCAAATCGAAGCGAAACGTTATAATAATTTTCAAAAACCAATGTGAAGCTTATATGTGTATTGTTCCAATCATGGTATTGTGCCTTTTTATTTTTTACAAAAAAAAAAATAAAAGGAAAAACTGTTCTTATATCTTACGGAAGGGATGTTGTTGTTTTAACAAAGACTTCAGCACTCTTATGACAAAGATTTTTCAGTCATCACTACAGACAAGAAAAAGAAAGGATCGAATGGCCTGTCATAACAAACAATACAATTGTAAACCAACAATACTTTTAACTTTTTGATAAAGGTAAAGTGTGATCATTAATAAATTTAAACATAATTTTAAACATAATTGAATGGAAATATTCATGGTACTCAAGAAAATGTTACCGAAGAGAGTTGAGAGCCTGATTTGGCTCCCACCTGCAGCTCATCAGCCTTCCATCCCCACGAGCCCCTTCGGGGCGGGGCAGATGGCAGACCAGTGGCCTAGCTTCTCCCTATGAGCCCCGTGAGGGCGGGGACTGTGGCTAGGCCTGGAGAGAGTTGGTCCCAAAGATGAGGGGGGTACTTGTACCTCCTCCCATGGGAGACTTAGGTCTCGAGACACTCCCCAGATAGGGAGCCAAGGCCGGGTCACCACTATTGGAAAAGACCCGGGCCGGGAGAGTACCGGCGAATGAAAAATTTTTTTACCATTTTCTTTCTATAAAACTTTGTTCTTCTCTCACGATTTTCATTCTTTTTTAATATGACTAAAGGGATAGATAGCCTTTGCAATCATTTTTTGAACTGAGAATTTTAAGAGAAGGTTTAAATTTGTTTCAGAGTCGAGAAGCTGTCCTCTACAGATGAAGTTATTGATGAAACTGCATCAAATAATTCACAGAGGCCTACTACCTCACTGTAAGACTTCTACTGTTACAGTTTGTTACTTAACCCTCCCTCACTTGGTCTCTTATTCAATATTATTATAAAATCCAAGAAAAGCGAGCTAGAAATTAAATGTACATATATCAATAAGAACTGTATTCCTAAGGTCTAAATTCTATTAACAGTTATTAAAATAATATTTCTGTATTATTTATCAATGAGAGTAAATCTTTAGAAATAGTGGTGAAAACCTAGTATATAATATCAGAAAGTATTTAGTTATAGCTACATGTGGCTGTAAACCAAAAATTAATTCTCCCAAATACCGGGTGAGCAAATGAAATATTCCTCAAGGCATAACAAAATGGCATCAATATTAATCTCATACTTTAGATATAAACACCCAGCATTACACCATGTTAATGTGAATGGAATATATTATTTTTTGAAATTTTAAACCTAAAGTACCCATTATTTTCACTTTTATAGAAAGATCTGCAGATCCAGCCAATAAAAAATCTCTTCAAGGCTGTTTGTGAGATAATGTTGTTTTAACGCCTGAGGAAGTGCTTATGGACTAGTAAATTCCACCGCCAAGTCTCATTAACCAGAAGCTTTATATAAAGCATATCAGTAATGTCAACTATTCCTGGATCACTTGTAAATTTTATCTTTATCTTTGGCTATCATTGTTTCAAGGTCTTTCTTGGTCAGGTATTCTCAGCCTCTTATTTAAATGAGACTCTTGTGCAACTTTCTGAAAACGTTTCGCCTCGCGGTGACTTCTTCAGTCCAATGCAGAGTAAAGTGAAGCATGAGGAGGAGTTTGAGGTAATCTGTCCTTCATCCTGGAGTCAAGGTGTTTAGTCCATCTATCTCGATAATGCTGCAGCATATTCGTGGAGATGGGGCTTATATACTTATAACATATGAGGTGGAGCAGTGGTAGGCTGTCATCAGTGGACAAAACCACTAGTAGAAGTAGGTCGTGTCTATAGGTACAACCTATTTCTAATAGTGGTTTTGTCCACTGGTGACTCCGCTTACTACTACTACTGTTCCTCCTCATCTGTCAACTGTATATAAGCCCCAACTCCGAGAAATTACTACACTTTTATCAAGACTGATTTGACTGAATACATCGACTACAGTCTGAGGGACTGAAAACCTCAAATGCCTCCTCATCTTTCACTTTTCTCTGCATTGGACTGAAGTAGACACGGCGTGGGAAACGTTTCCAGACTGAAGATACTCAAGTGTTGCACAAGTGTCTCATTTATCAACTTACCTGCTTTGTAAACTATTTATTCACAACTTATTTAAATTCCCTCTATTTTCCATCATTAAAAAAATTATTTCAGATTATTTAGTTATCATTTGAGTTTGTGTTCATCGCGGTTCTTCTCATTTGTAAAGAGAAGAGAATCCACTCACACCATAACAAATACTGTAGCGATAAGCGAAATTAGAAAATTCCAGACTCCAGCTGCAGAGGATAGGTATAATCACCCCGATTGTATTCCAATTCTGAAGAGGAAATTGCATGAGTGTATAATGTCATTACCGTGGAGATATGAGCTCCATACATGACAACTCATTCACGACACAATACCCTCTTCGAGAGGACAAAGGATCTGATGGCTGCTCTCTCACGTGTAGGTGTGTAATACTGCGGGAACTGTAGGTAGCTTAATACTTGAGTAATGAAGTTGCACTCATCTTCAAGGAACTGTGAGCTGAAAATCTTATATGAAAACCTCTGACTTCATTTCCAGCCATCTCAGGTGCAGAATGTACACCGTTCACATCATTAACATTACTACTCGTGGGAGAGCAGCTACCAGATACACAGAGTTCCACAACTGCAATGTAAACAGGAATATCCCTGGAGTACTAACTAATTATATTCTCAGTGTACCATCGCCCCCTTATAGAGAAAACACATGGTCAAACGGAGGTTAACGAGAAAAGTCAAGATTTGAGCTTGTACACAGAATCTTCTATGAGGGTATGTGGCATGCAAAGAGAATATTACAATTTATTTGGTGTGTGTCACACTCTCATATAGGCTGCCTCCCAACCAGTGAACCGGGTGCTATGGGTTTAACGAACGATAGGGTACTCGTCGTTAAGTCAGTACCTTGGTTCATTGACCAATCACAGGCAAGCCCGCCAAAACTGAAGCAACGTAGTTCATTTGCGGTAAGCATTGGCAGACTTGCCTACATGCTGGTTGAGTATGGTACACTCTCTCTGGCTTCTGCTTTGCCATCTGCCACCGTGGTACACAATTATTATTTCATCTGTACATACTGTACATACTGTACATACTGTACATACCTGTATATAGTGAGCGAGGTTTGCTTCAATTCCCATTACGGCCAGGTTTCGCAGTCCATTTACTACCTGTGTTCGTAACAGGGTAAAATATGGTACACAGATGAAAGACATCGAATTAATTACAGTCGTTCTTTTGTTACAGTAACAATCTGAGCAAAGCATGTATGTTACATGTAGCTCACACGAGCATCCCATGAAACGAGTTGACGCTAATTTGTTAATGAAAGAAATTGACTGACAAAGGTAGCGCCTGTAAAAGTAGCATTGACAGAAGTATTTAAAAAATGTACAAAATTCGTGGAACTTTAGCACTTCTAGTATACTCAAAATGATGAATTTTACCTCAACAAGATTCTGCAGTAAGTGTCTTTGCTCACGTACCACACACACTGTCTCTTCATGACATGACCTCTCCCGGCTTCATTCCTTGTTTTGTATAAGATAAAGTGTTATCGCCCTACTGGGCGGTTCTTTTCCATAATTATTTATTCTAGGCAATGCGCGAGCATCAACAACCCAGATTCTGTTAGCACTGGGTGTTAGTACTGGGTGTGAGTTGGACCTGACTAGCTTGTACTAATAGGTCTGATGCCGTTCTCCTCCCTTAACTGAATGCGACTGAACTGACTAGGTTAAGGCATAGGCTTAAGCCGATGGGAGAATTGAACCTGCCTCACATGGGCCAGTAGGCCTGCTGCAGTGTTCCTTCTTTCTTATGTTCGTAATAGTGCCGATTAAGTTGAACAGACGAGTTTGGCCTATAAGCAGAATGAAAATTTATTTTTTTCCATAAATCAGCTGAAATCTTGTATGAACATAACGAAAAAAAATATTCTGCTGTATAGCAGAATCTAGCTAAAAATATTACGCAAGTTTAAGTGAGGTTTCTAACTTAGGTTTGGTCCAAAATTAAAACATATTTCATCATCATCTATGATGATGTAAAATATTCGGCAAGTTCGAATTATTAGGCAAGGCATGATATATATATATATATATATATATATATATATATATATATATATATATATATATATATATATATATATATATATATATATTCAATAAACCGACCGTATCCCACCCAGGCAGGTGGCCTGAAATGAAAAACGAAAGTTTGTCTTTCTAAATACAAAAATTTTATTCAGGAGAATGGGTTACTACCCTCTTGCTCCCGGCATTTTAGTCGCCTCTTATCACATGCATGAATTAGAGAGGAAAAAAATATATATTCTTGCTTTTTAATATTAAAATCCGGGATTATATGCGACAATGGTGTTTGTTTCTGCTTTTTCTTTGTCAACACTTGCTACTAAAATTTTTTTTTTTAATGTTCGTTACTGAAAACTGAAATATTTTCTTGCTTCTAATAAATTTTTGCTGTGTCAAAAGTTAGACCTCAAATTTGGGTTAATTCAAATTAAATTTTGGATACGTGTTACGCCAGTGGTAAGGACCAGAAAGTGGGTGGAGAAGCAGGGTAATACTTCTCACTTCAGTATCACGGGAGAATATGACGCCAGGCATAACAGATTGCATTAGCAGAATTAGAGCAAAGCGCAACATCCTCTGTAAATTTGCATACAAGTTTACGATATTCCGCGTGCGTGTGTTTAGAGAAATACATTTAATTCATTTCGGCTGTTTATCAGCTGGATCAGCAGAGCCGGGCTCGCTAATTCGTTATAGAGCCGGATGATTAACGAAGCGAATAATTCATCAGACTGCTAATGTATTCCAAACACTTTCATGTATTCAGTTACATGAAGCCTATATTCATTACATATTCAAATACCCATCATAAATAAAATAAATTGATCGTTACTCAAAGCAACGAACGATGTTTTAAGACACGACTCATAATTTGAATAAGGTGTAGAGCTATAATTAGTCTTGTAATTATAGTAATATAATAATAATAATAGTAATAATAATAGTAATAATAATTACAAATATATATTAGTATTAATAATTACAAATATATATTAATATTAATAAAAAACAATTTATTTTCATTATTTTAAGGGAAAAACCTCATATTACCTGAATTAGGAAGATAATGGGGTGACAGGTGCGTTTTTTGTTCTATATAATTTTCCTCTTTTCTTCATGCTCTAATCTCATTGTTTTTTAGCCAGCTGTATTGCTAATGCAATGCCGCTTAATTTGGATATGTTTGTTTTGCTAATTCATTTTATTCCTGATCTTTATTCTATATTCTGTGTAGTCTTAGTGTGGCTGTGGCATGCAAAGATTATGTTACTATTTATTCGATTGTGAAAGCTTACTCAGCCCTGTAATAACTTCAGACAGTATTACCAAGGCTGGCTCCTCCTCAGGAAAAGTAGTGAATAGAAAAAGAAATAATAACAAACATAAACACTTTATTATATAGAAAATATAAAACACTTGAATATGAAATATTAATCCTACATTAAAGAAAATGAAAAATGAAAAATATAAATGATAACTGAATTCAACGCTAATTTAAAACTTGGGTGTCTGGTGTTGGTGACACTGTGTTGTTGAAATCGTAGCCGTTGCTGATGATGGGGGGGGGGTCGCAGGTGTTGGTTACAACCCACCGGTTCGTTCTTCACAGTATAGCCGTGAGTATTATATCCCGATGACAGGAAAGCAGGTTCTTTACCACTGCAAGGATGAGGGGTTACGTCCTGCAATTTCATACAGGTGCACTGGTAATTAAATCCAAAAAAGGGGAAGTCTCAGGACGTTAGTCCATCTCCATCAGTTCTGCTCGTTGATTGATAGGTGACCCTCTCTGTCATCCAAGCTGGAAAGATAGACAGGTTACCCACTGCTTAAGAAATTACTCTCCATGATAAGTGCAGTACCTAAAAGATGTGGTGATTATTACAACAGTCAACCTAGAGCAAAAGTGAAAGGACTAAGTTTATTATTGGTCAAAAGTAAAGCTTTCAACCAATAAATCCACTAGAATACAAGGCAGGAATGTACTTACAGTAGTGCTGGGAGCTGTGAGTCTAGTGATTACACTTTGGACCGGAGCCCCACACGTCACCTTTCGGGTGGGGGGGTAAGAAGGAGGGGAAGGGATAGCGGGAGCTAGACTGACCCTACCTTAACAAGCAGCCGGCAGTCAAACTATCACTTTCGGGGTGGGGGAAAAAAGGCGGAAATAGTGGGAGCTTGACTGACCCTACCTTAACAAGCAGCTGGCAGTCAAACTATCACTTTTGGGGTGGGGGAAAAAAGGCGGGAATAGCGGGAGCTTGACTTACCCTACCTTAACAAGTAGCCGGCAATGAAACTATTGTTACTATATACTCCCTCTCTACTCCTATCTATTGAACTTTTCCCTCACACTCCCCCATACCAAGACTTACAGACAAGGAGTATAAGAAGAATAGGCGAGGTAAAAAGTTCTAACATGTTGAAGTCGCATAAGGCAACAAATCTTCTACTGACTGTCACTACTTAACCAGTCAGAGAAATAATTGCATGAACCATTGATATACACAATATGGAACTTAAAAGCCTGGAGTGCCAATGTCCACCTCAAGAGGCGACTGTTGGTTCCCTTAAAAGTTTCTAGGTATATCAAAGGTTTGTGGTCCGTTTCTAAAATGAATTCTTTTCCCAGCAAATAAAATTTAAGTTTGAAGATACCCCACACAAGGGCTAAACATTCCTTTTCTATTGTGGAGTATCTCGTTTCTGCGGGAAGGAGTTTCTGGCTTAGAAAGCATACGGGGAAGGGAGTACCATCATGGTATTGTAGTAACACTACACCTAAGCCAGTATTGGAGGCATCAGTTCTTAAACAAAATGTTTTATTAAAATCTGGAATCTCAAGTATACTGTCTTTCGAAAAGATACTTTTAATCTCATTAAACTTTTCCCGAGCTACGTCGGAAAGTTCAAGAGGTTCCTTCACAGACTTTTTAAGGAAGGCAGATAAGATGCCAGTAAGATCAGTAAGGTTCGGGATAAACCGTGCATAAAAATTTACAGAACCAAGAAAGCTACGCATGAGCTTCTTGGTTTTGGGGAATTTAAATTCTAATAAAGCTTTGATCTTACTGGGGAGAGGCTGCAGAGAGTTATTAGAAAGTATCAGTCCAAGATATCTAATCTTGTTAGACCCAAGGAAGCATTTCTTCGGCTTGGCAGTGAGGCCATGTGAACGTAATCTACGCAAAACTGATGTTAATGTTTGGATATTTTCGCCCCACGTGGATGTCATTACGTAAATGTTATCAAAATAAACTGAAACATTTGGCATATTACCCAAGACCTTTCTCATCAGTCTCACGTAGGTAGCACAGGCAGTTCCCAAACTGAAGGGCATAGTTCTATATTGCATCAGTCCTTGGTGTGTAGGAAAAGCGGTGTACTGCTTAGAAGAAGGATCTAACATTACTTGATGATATGCCTGCGCAATATCAATCTCTGAAAAGAAGGAAGCGTCATAAAATTTGTGTAGATCGCTATCTATTAAGGGCATAGGCTCATCATCCCACCGAGTTATAGCATTAAGGCCTCTGAAGCCAATAGCAAGTCTATATGAATTATCCTCCTTCTTAACCATGACTACTGGTGAACAATATGAAGATACTGAAGGTTCAATGATCTTTAATTTTAATAATTTGTCTACCTCTCGGTCAAATGCATCCCTAAGGAGAACTGGAACTGGGTATAATTTTCGTTTGATAGGATTGTCCGTCACTAAGTCAATCTTATGGACTACCGTGGAGGTAACACCTGGAATATCAGTAAAGACGTCTGAAAAGTTACTCACACATTGAAGTAGTTCATGTCTCTTATGGTCATCCAAAGATTCATTAATATTAATGTTGGTTGCGCCCGAGTGGTCAAGAGTCACCAAGTCATGTAGTTCTTCATCATAGTCTAAGTTAGAGGTGTCAATTACACACACCTTACATTCTTCAGCTGTCGTATCAAGTTCGTGTGGAAAAACTAAGTCAAAGTTATTAAGGTAGTTAACCGAATTTCTTCGGTAATATTTCTTAAGGATGTTGATATGATAAAGCTTAGGTTTCCCCTTGACTTCTATGAGGTAGTCAGCTTTCCCACAAATATTTAATACTTTATATGGACCTTTCCATGCTACTAATAATTTATTCGACTTGATAGGCAAAAGTAACAGAACTTCATCTCCTACTTTAAAACTTCTCCTTTGACTTTTGGAATCAAAATAGGTTTTGTACTGGTCCATTGACAAGCTTAAGTTTTTCGAAACTATGTCAGAGGTCTCCTCAAGTTTGGATCTAAGGTCAAGGAGAAACTGGTAAGAAGACTGAACCTCAGCACTCACCTCCTCATTAGTCCATAAGTCATGAAGGATGGACAGTGGACCTCTCGCCTGTCTACCATAGAAAAGTTCAAAAGGTGAAAACCCCAAAGAGTCACTGGGAACTTCCCTCATGGCAAACAAAACACAGGGTAGGTAACGATGCCACTCCTTAGGTTTAAGGGAGCAAAGTTTCCTTAAAATGGACTTGAGAATATAATGCTGGCGCTCAATCCTCCCATTTCAGCTGGGATGATAGGGTGTGGTGAAGAGAGGCTTCACTCCCAGAAGTTGGTATAGATGTTGCATTAAGTCAGATGTGAATTGTGTCCCACGGTCAGACAAAATTTCTCTAGGGATGCCCACTCTGGAGAAGATGGACAAAAGGGCTTCAGCCACCTCTGTAGTGGTTATGGTCTTTAAGGGTATGACTTCAGGGAAACTCGAAGCATAATCAACTAATGTTAATATATATCTATGTCCCCCAGATGAAAGTGGAAATATAGGACCAACGATGTCAATAGCTACTCTTTCAAAAGGTACCGTAAAGATTGGCATTTTGACCATAGGTACTCGCCTGGTACCTCGGGAGGATGACAGTTGGCAAACTTTACACAATCTACAATAGGTAGTGACATCTGAGGACACTTTTGGCCAAAAATAGGTTTCCCTAATTTTATTTAAGGTTTTACGATGC
Source organism: Cherax quadricarinatus (assembly GCF_038502225.1). NCBI lineage: Eukaryota > Metazoa > Arthropoda > Malacostraca > Decapoda > Parastacidae > Cherax > Cherax quadricarinatus. Next base: position 11,909,200 of record NC_091311.1, on the reverse strand, counting down.
GAGAAATGTCCGGCCACTGGCAGGTCATGAGCCATTTTAAGAACAGTCTCTCTGCATTGACTTGGAACAACTAAGATGGAATAGTCTATCTCATCTGAATTTAATTTGAATACTGACTTGTACAAGATACCTTTTATATATTCAAATTTATATGAAAAGTTTTTCCTTTGGACAGCTTGATTTTGTTTAGCGGCATTATGGCAATTCTTAAGAGAAGGGCAATTACGTTGTAAATTTACGAAGGAGTCCTTCGATATATCTAAAGGCTTAAAGTCAGGGAAAACCAAAGGATGGATAGTAGGAGAAGCCTGGGCTTTGGTCTGAGCCCTAGCCAAGACATTTATGGTATCGGAGGCGATATCTTCACTTTCATCTAACAAGTGAACCGGTGATCCTACTACCTCGCTTTCGAGAGTATCATCACTGGTTTTTAATCCCACATGAATATCGCGAGACATTGTCTCATCTGAACTTTCGAGGGGCTTCTCTGACTCTACAGAAAGAGGATTTGAAACACCTATGTCCATCTTTGGTGATGAAAGGTCAACCTCAGAAGGAAGAATGGCACCTTTTACATTACCTATTAGTACGGAGCAAGAAGTGATGGGAGCTAGTACGGCTTCAGACCAACCTGTGAACCATTTAGACCAAATGTAACAACGGATGGTAGGAAAAGTGTCTGTACGGCCTAAGTAGTCTGAAAGTATAGCAGAGGAATGAGTTTCTTTAAGGTTAGGGAACAGCTTATCAGAAATGACTATACATGTGCATCCAGTGTCTCGTAAAATGGTAGATACATTAAGTCCATTAACTGTTCCTGAACAGAAGGGTGCTTGGTCATTACAGTCTTTAAAACATCTTCCAACTTTTTGGACCTTCTTAGAAGGACAATCTGGACGTTTATGTCCCTTAACACCACACAAATGACAAACAGGAATAAAAGAAGTCATTTTACTTTCCACTAGAGGCTTTGATTTCTTAAGGTCTGATGAACCCTTGCCCTTAGGGTTCGATCCCTTTAGGTCTTTATAGGAATTGTGAGCCTCAGCATACAGGTCAGCAGCCTCAGCAACTTCCTCAGCTTTAATCAGGTTACGTTCTCTGATGAATGTTCGTATCTGATGGGGAAGAGCTGTCAGGAACTGGTCAGCAACCATGAAGTCTCTAAGAGATTCATAATTGTGATCAATTCCTGAACTCTCTATCCAAAAGTCGAACAAACGAAAGAGTGTTACCTGTAACTGCTGAAAGTTCTGGCCAGGCTGTAAGGTGGCATACCTGAAATCTTTCCTGTAAGAATTAGTGGTTTTTTGATATGCTTTAAGGATTGCCTTCTTCAGTAGGTTATAATTACATATGATATCCTGCGACAAAGTTGCATAGATATTCAAAGCGGTACCAGAAAATAACATTCCTAACCTGGTAGCCCAGGTGTCAGCAGGCCATTCACAGAGGGTAGCGGTATTTTCAAACCTGATAATGTATGAAGTTATGTCTTCCTCCTCTGTGAAGGGAGGTAAATTAGGTGTTGGAATATGTGCACTAGCTGCACGTTGTTCCATTACTCCTTCATCTAATTGCTGTTGTGAGAAAGTTAACTTTTTATTCTCTAATTCAAGGCGAGCTTGTTCGAGCTCGCCATCCTTTTCTCTCTCCCTTAACTCATATTCTCTGTCCTTTGCTCTTTCCTCAAGTTCCCTTAATTTAACTTGTTCCTCACGTCTATCACGCTCCTTTTTGTCTTCTCTCTCTCTGTCTTTCTTGGATTTCTCTCTCAATTCTCTTTCTCTCCTTTTTCTCCTGTCTTTCAAGGTTCTCTTCCTCCTTTTTCTCCTGTCTTTCAAGGTTCTCTTTCTCCTTTTTATCCTCTCTTTCTCTTTCTAACTGTCTTGATTCTCTCTCTCTATTCTTTCTCTCTCCTTATTCTCTTCTCTTTCAATTCTGTCTCTCTCTCTTTCAAGTCTTTCCTGGATCTTAGCACTAATGAAAGATTCTAAATTTTTCCCTGTTATTCCTAACTTACTTCCAGCATTCATCCAAAACTGGTATTCCTCCATGCTTGCAAGAATAACTTAAACTATCAGGGGAAATGAAACGGGTATTAAAGAAAACGGAGGGTTCAATTCCTGCTCCGCTCAAACTGTAAATAAACCAGAGGGCTCGATCCCTGCTTCAATTAAGCAATATGTATTAATTAAAACGAAGGGTTCTATGCAGGCTCCGAGCAAACAGTAAGTAGAATGGGGTCACTTGACCATCCAATCTTCTCACCAACAAATCAAGAGTGCCCTATGACAGTTCCCTTGATATAATAAAGAGCTCAATGAAACAAATTGTCACTGGAAAATCTCGGGTCCCTAGAGTCTAATCCTCCAAAGTGTTTCAAGCTCACACAAAAATAGATGGCAGAATTAACTAGTATTCCTGCCTTGACTTGACTTACAATAAATTGAGACCATAACAATCACCAAATCTTTTAAATACCTGTACTGTAGTCCTCCCATAGAGAATGATTACTCATGGCTGGTGGTAACCGTTTGTGGTATGCGGCGTTCAAGTTCCAATGGTAGATTCGAGATGGAATTGAATCTTGATTCGGTAGAGTTGATCCTGGCAAGGTCGCCACTTGTGAAGGCTTACTCAGCCCTGTAACAACTTCAGACACTATTACCAAGGCTGGCTCCTCCTCAGGAAAATTAGTGAATAGAAAAAGAAATAATAACAGACAAACATAAACACTTTATTATATAGAAAATATAAAACACTTAAATATGAAATATTAATCCTACATTAAAGAAAATGAAAAATGAAAAATATAAATGATAACTGAATTCAACGCTAATTTAAAACTTGGGTGTCTGGTGTTGGTGACACTGTGTTGCTGAAATCGTAGCCGTTGCTGATGATGGGGGGGGGGGGTCCCAGGTGTTGGTTACAACCCACCGGTTCGTTCTTCATAGTATAGCCGTGAGTATTATATCCCGATGACAGGAAAGCAGGTTCTTTACCACTGCAAGGATGAGGGGTTACGTCCTGCAATTTCATACAAGTGCACAGGTAATTAAATCCAAAAAGGGGAAGTCTCAGGACGTTAGTCCATCTCCATCAGTTCTGCTCGTTGATTGGCAGGTGACCCTCTCTGTCATCCAAGCTGGAAAGATAGACAGGTTACCCACTGCTTAAGAAATCACTCTCCATGATAAGTACAATACCTAAAAGATGTGGTGATTATTACAACAGTCAACTTAGAGCAAAACTGAAAGGACTAAGTTTATTATTGGTCAAAAGTGAAGCTTTCAAACAATAAATCCACTAGAATACAAGGCAGGAATGTACTTACAGTAGTGCTGGGAGCTGTGAGTCTAGTGATTACTGTTTGGACCGGAGCCCCACACGTCACCTTTCGGGTGGGGGGGGTGAAGAAGGAGGGGAAGGGATAGCGGGAGCTAGACTGACCCTACCTTAACAAGCAGCCGGCAGTCAAACTATCACTTTCGGGGTGGGGGAAAAAAGGCGAGATTAGCGGGAACTTGACTTACCCTACCTTAACAAGTAGCTGGCAATGAAACTATTGTTACTATATACTCCCTCTCTACTCCTATCTATTGAACTTTTCCCTCACATCGGCGATCCAGCTGCTAAAGGTTTAACGATCAATTGGGTACCCGTTGTTAAATAAGTGCATTAGTTCATTGACCAATCACAGGCAAGCCTGCCAAAGCTGAAGCAACATGGTTCACTTGCCGTAAGCATTGGCAGACTTGCCTACCTGCTGGTTGAGCACGGTGCACTCTCTGTGCCTTCTGCTTTGCCATCTGTTACTATAGTGTATTTATTATTTTATTTGTACATAGTGTACATATGTGTATATAAGTGGGTGAAAGCAAAATATACATTATAGTCTACTGCTGAGTTTTGTTTGCTCCAGTTCCCATTATGACCAGCGTCTCAAAGTCATTCTTTACCCGTGTTCGTAATAGTGGCTAATTATTCACTTGTATCTTCCCCTCTAATAAACCTCTTAGTCTTGTTTGTTTACCAGGCGTAAGCGTTTTATTTATTGATATAACTGGTGAGTAGTTAAGCTTTATCAGAGGTGCAAATACTTCTTTGGAACCCCATCCAGATCACCATTGACAGTGGAGAGGCTTCAGCAGCACCGACTGTGCTACACACCAGGTGTTTTCTTATCTTGTATTTAAGTAGCCTCTTTTGACTTTGGTACAAGTACTGGGTTTAAACACCTCAAGAAGTACGCGAGTGATTGTACATCTTCGTCCTTCAGTGGTGCTTGTGACCTGCATACAGGTGCTTGCTGTAGTTTTGATAATCAAGCAGATTTATTAACCCTCGCATGAAGTCAGACAATGTGACCTCGATTTTTTCAAAGTTAATTCACATTTTCATGTGTTTTATATTTAATATTTTATTCTATCTTTAATTAACTGTAAATGTTGGTGTGACGTTTATTCATGATTATATTTCTTACTGACTGCGATTTTAATTTTATTTTATTTTCTAGTATGCAAATTTTCTTTACCATAAGTTCAAGCTTCCCATTACAAGCGTAAATTATTCACCTTCTTGCAACATAAATATATAAGTTTTTGTTATATGTTTTAATTTTGATTATTCATTGCTGTTTATTTTTATCAATAATATAAGAGTGAAAATCAGGGTATTAATACTTTGCAGTCACTCCTCTGCAATAAGACGCATTCTGAATGTCTGAATTACACCTATGCGTTTAACATTCACATTAATGATGCCATTGTGAGTCTCTCACTTCGTTCCTGAACTTTCTCAACAGATTGTCTATAGAACATTTTCAATAATTAAATAGTATAAATCATGTGATTATAATCTGAAATTTACTCTGCCAAAACAAATCTGATGAAGTCGTTACATTTCCCGAATTTTTACTGAGATAATTATTTTCCCTTTCAGTCAATGTTTATGACACGATTGACATGGTAATCACAAAATTAGCACAGAAAACATATCTGGAATATGTTTACAGCGAACAGACTGGCAGAGAAGTTAATAATTCAGAGTTCTGAGATATGTGTCCACCTGGACACATATCGCGTAGTTTGGCCTACAAAGCAAGGCCGATCTTTACCTAAGTAGCAGAAAGAAAATTTGTTTATGCCATAACTTTGAAAAATTCTATGTGAGCATAACGAAAAAGTACATATATACTTGATTTTAAATAATAAAATTAAATTGACCTATAATATATATCGCAGAATTTTGCTTAAAAACTTTGTTAGTTAAGGTTAGGTTAGGTAAGGTTCTAAGTTAGGTTAGTTTAGGTAAGGTTCTAAGTTAGGTTAGTTTAGGTAAGGTTCTAAGTTAGGTTAGTTTAGGTAAGGTTCTAAGTTAGGTTAGTTTAGGTAAGGTTCTAAGTTAGGTTAGTTTAGGTAAGGTTCTAAGTTAGGTTAATTTAGGTAAGGTTCTAAGTTAGGTTAGTTTACGTAAGGTTCTAAGTTAGGTTAGTTTAGGTAAGGTTCTAAGTTAGGTTAGTTTAGGTAAGTTTCTAAGTTAGGTTAGTTTAGGTAAGGTTCTAAGTTAGGTTAGTTTAGGTAAGGTTCTAAGTTAGGTTAGTTTAGGTAAGGTTCTAAGTTAGGTTAGTTTAGGTAAGTTTCTAAGTTAGGTTAGTTTAGGTAAGGTTCTAAGTTAGGTTAGTTTAGGTAAGGTTCTAACTTAGGTTAGTTTAGGTAAGGTTCTAAGTTAGGTTAATTTAGGTAAGGTTCTAAGTTAGGTTAGTTTAGGTAAGGTTCTAAGTTAGATTAGTTTAGGTAAGGTTCTAAGTTAGGTTAGTTTAGGTAAGTTTCTAAGTTAGGTTAGTTTAGGTAAGGTTCTAAGTTAGGTTAGTTTGGGTAAGGTTCTAAGTTAGATTTGGTCAAAGCATATAAATCTTTATATCATTATTAATGAAATATTTTTCGATCATTCTGTAAAATAATTTAGTTCGGGTGCTTATTAGGCACGACATACACATACGAACCTACGAACCTTGGAACAAGGTCCGTAGTGCTTTACCGACCGTACCAAACTGGACCAATACCTTGGCGTCCAGCTCACGCTAGACGTTTTCATCCAAGGCAGCCAGCTTCAAGGCAGGTGGCTTACAAACACTGATCTCTAGACAAAGGAGACTCGAACCTATGAACCTTCGAACAGGGTATCGCAAGTTTTACCTATTCGGCACGATATATATATTTACATATTCGTATATGTACATATATATTCATATATATATATATATATATATATATATATAGATATACATATATATATATATATTTACATATATAGATATATATATATATATATATATATATATATATATATATATATATATATATATATATATATATATATATATATATATATATATATATATATGTATTCATATATATTCATATACAAGAAATGAGCATGTTAGCAGTTTATTTAAAATATGAGTGTGTGAAGGCTACATATAATTAAAATAAATAAAATGTGTACAAAAGTGCCAACATGATGGACGACGTCTAAAAAAAAGCCTCAATATTTAACGTTGCTAATGACAGATGTCACTTGTTAATACAGTAAAAGACTTAATTAATATATTTTTATTAAAAAACTTTATCTTGACTTTAATTACGTCTTTTTAAATGCATACTGCTCTATACATAAAATACTGTTTATTATTTTCTTTTGAAGTTAAAAGTAAATTGAAACCTTGTTAAACGTAAAGTTTAATGTACTTAAAACAAAAAATTTTTTATATGCAACAGAGTTAATTTTCCTGAAATTTTAAAAATTACACAACTGAGTTACTCTTTGCTCATTTTATTTGTATTTTGCTAAATAGTTCAATATTAACTTAATTATTATTAATATTAATAATACTATTATTAGTAGTAGTATTAGCAGCAGTAGGATTAGTGGTAGTAGTCGTAGTAACAGTAGCATTACCATCATATACTGTGGAAGAACTAAAACTCTGGAGGCGGTAATCAGTTTCGATCGAAGGACGAGGATAACAGATCTAGTTCTTTGGATCAAGAGTCCTTCACTCTCATCTAGGTACCTTCCTTATGGATATGATAAATATGAATGATTGACAGCCACTTAGGTGAGTTGAAATGCTGGCAACACAGGCCAGTGTAGTGTGTGGGTACTCAGGTTCATCTCATGATGCCTGCTACCTACTTTCCCAGATTATCTTTCCCGGCGTGAATGCAATGAAAGCTTTTCTTTCTACCACCTTCTGTTTTCTCACCCTACGGCACAGCAAACATCGATAATTTCAGAATCCTTTAAACAAACTCCTTTTTTCCACAACACATGCACATTCAGCACATTAGTTCTAGCTCAGACGAGGCCTCCAATATAACGTAAACAAGTACTGTTACGTCTCGTAAATTCTCTTTAGGATATCAATTTCTGTGTTTAGTGAACCACTAATCGGTCTGAGGATCGACGACCCAAATGATTTCTTCATGAATGAGCCTCAAAACTCCATAAATGTATGCCAGATTTCCGACATTACCCTAACTCCGATAGATTTCGAAAAAGCCATTGACAATATGCCTATGCACTCAGCCCCGGGCCCAGACTCGTGGAACTCTGTTTTCATTAAGAACTGCAAGAAACCCCTCTCGCGTGCCCTAAGTACACTATGGAGGAGGAGCTTGGACATGGGTGAAATTCCACAGTCACTTAAAACAACGGATATAGCCCCACTCCATAAAGGTGGCAGCAAAGCATTAGCTAAGAACTATAGACCAATAGCTCTGACGTCCCACATCATAAAAATCTTTGAAAGAGTGCTAAGAAGCAGGATTGCAAATCACCTGGATTCCCAAAATCTGCACAATCCAGGGCAACATGGGTTCAGGGCAGGTCGCTCCTGCCTCTCACAACTACTGGATCACTATGACATGGCCTTGGATGCACTGGAAGAAAATCAGAATGCAGATGTAATATACACAGACTTTGCAAAAGCATTTGACAAATGCGATCATGGCGTAATAGCCCATAAAATACGTGCTAAAGGAATAACTGGGAAAGTGGGGAGATGGATCTTCAACTTCCTAACAAATCGAACACAAAGAGTAGTGGTCAACAGAGTTAAATCGGAGGCTGCCATAGTGAAGAGCTCTGTTCCACAAGGCACAGTACTCGCCCCCATCTTATTCCTTATCCTCATATCAGACATAAACAGAGATATACACCACAGCACCGTATCATCCTTTGCGGATGATGCTAGGATCTGCATGAGGCTGTCATCTGCTGAGGACGCGGTTAACCTCCAAGAAGATATAAACAAAGTTTTCCAGTGGGCAACGGTAAACAATATGATGTTCAATGAGGACAAATTCCAACTACTCCGTTATGGAAAACTGGAGGAGATAATAACTAGAACAGAGTATACTACTGACTCCGGCCATACAATAGAGCGGAAAAATAATGTAAGGGACCTGGGAGTAGTAATGTCTGAGGATCTCACTTTCAAGGATCACAACAGTGCCACGATCGCACGTGCAAAGAAAATGATAGGATGGATAATGAGAACTTTCAAAACGAGAGATGCCAAGCCCATGATGATCCTTTTCAAATCACTTGTTCTCTCTAGGCTGGAATACTGCTGTACATTAACATCTCCATTCAAAGCAGGTGAAATCGCAGATCTAGAGAGTGTACAGAGATCCTTTACTGCACGTATAAGATCTGTCAAGCACCTTAACTACTGGGAACGCTTGGAAGCACTTGACTTGTACTCGTTGGAACGCAGGAGGGAGAGATATATCATAATCTACACTTGGAAAATCTTGGAAGGAATGGTCCCAAATCTGCACACAGAAATCACTCCCTACGAAAGTAAAAGACTGGGCAGGCGATGCAAAATGCCCCCAATAAAAAGTAGGGGCGCCATTGGTACACTAAGAGAAAACACCATAAGTGTCCGGGGCCCAAAACTGTTCAACAGCCTCCCATCAAGCATTAGGGGAATTGCCAATAAACCCCTGGCTGCCTTCAAGAGAGAGCTGGACAGATACCTAAAGTCAGTGCCGGATCAGCCGGGCTGTGGCTCGTACGTTGGACTGCGTGCGGCCAGCAGTAACAGCCTAGTTGATCAGGCCCTGATCCATCGGGAGGCCTGGTCATGGACCGGGCCGCGGGGGCGTTGATCCCCGGAATAACCTCCAGGTAACCTCCAGGTAGTTAACAAAATCTTGCCATTAGCATAGTTTTGTTGTGGCTTCACACTGGTCACAGATAACAGCTATTTATTTCCCAATTAAAGTAGATATTTGGAACATCTCTTAAGTGTTGCACGTCACTGCCTTACAAACTATTTGATGAACATATCATCACACTTAAATTTCTTCAATATCAAGTGTCCAAAATTTATTTATTTGCGAACAGTTGTTGGTCTCCTTATTATGCTTGCTTTCATCGATATCAAACTGAAAATATATTTCATAACTTCGCTGTGAATAATGTGTCATTAATTTCTCCATGAACCACCACTGTTTTTTTCTGATCTGACCTATCATTTCCTCTGAGAATCTTCAAAGTTACCATGCCTCTTTTGGTTCGTTATTCCTCTACGGTTGTCAGGTTCAGCTTTCGGACTTTCCTTGTTGATCAGCCTCCTCAGGGCCTGAACCTCTTTTGCTATAATTCTCTAAATTTGTCTTGCATTTTTACGTGCTTGATTTGTGGAGGAGGTGAGGCTCCATAATGGTGTGCGCATTCTTGTGTGTGATATAGAGTTTTGAATAACTCTTTGGTAAAGATCTGATAGGCATTATTGTACTGGAACGCTACCAAGAGAAGTTGCGTATCTCCAATAAGGTTGTGTATAATGAGCAGTACTGTTCCCAACATTGATTCACTTGGACCTCCACTAGACATATAAGCAAATCTTAATATGTCCTTCCTTACCTCCACGCTGTGTCTGCTCCCTTAGGAATTCATGATACATTGTAGCATCTTCCAAAAGATTCCTACCTTCTTGTCTAGTGTGTGGTTCAACCTCCGATGTAGGACAGTATATTCTTTCATTCAAGTAATATGCAGTCCACCTACTCCTCTCTTGCGTTCACTCTGTTGCCCTCTCAGAGAACTTTAATAGGTTCACCAGAAAGGACATTGTCTAAATACATGCACAATGTCCGCTGTGAATTTTCCGTATTTGAACTTCTCCATCCTCCTCCTTCAGCTTATATTTTCCATTATCTTTCACTTAACGCAAGTCTGAGATAAAAGTAAGAAGCTCAGCACTGTTAATCTGTCGATTTATTAAAATAATTGTATTATATTAACCGGTTTCCAACTGCTTGTTAGTTGTCTCGTTCAAATGAACTTATAACAAATCACTAGTGATTCACTCAGAACTTCTGTCCCTTTCTTCAGATTTATAAAGACATAATTACCAGGTGTCAGTGCATTTCTTGCTTCATGTTAAGTCAAAATTTCTTGACTTTATTCATTAATGTGACAATGTTATTATTTGGCTGCTCAGTTACCTCTTGTATCCAGAATTATATTTGATTCCTTCTGATTTTTGTTATTTTTAATAAATTTCTGCCCCTGCTTTCTTTAACCTCATTTATCGGTCCACTGCGAATATCTCTCATATGTGCCTGAGTAAAAGTTTTCTCATTCTTATTTGGTCGTTATCATTTTGTCATTCTCATATAATCTCTCTTTTTCTCTTCTCATCCATGCATATTCATTTATGATAATTGTACTTGCTTCTTTGTTCTGTGCTGTCCTCTGCTTTCAGTAGTTTTTCTCTCCCAACTCTGAGACTTTCTGATTTACATCTCTGTATCTTTCTATGAACAAGAGGCTCCCTCAGTTTCTCTTTAGCACTGGATTACTACTCTGCATCTCTGCACTTCCTAATTAGGTACTACGACATCTCCTATGATGGTTTTCAGTACATTTTGTCCAGACTATACTCTTGTAGTTTGGCTTAACTCCTCTGTTGATACTCCTCCCGTATTTACCTCTACAAAATATTCCCTTCATCTTCCCAGTACCTCCAGATCTCCATTTAACAATTCCCTTTGTTTAGTTTTAACTCTTAAATCCTTTATTCATTAGGCTTTCTCATCTTAACGATATTAATCTCGTTCCAAAACGTTTTCTTATTCTTTCCAAAATTTCTTGAGAAAACCTCACCTGCTCTCTCATTTTCTTTCCTTTTACATTCCTTCACCACTTTTTAACTTGTGTTTTACTCTTCATATACTCCACCCTCCTTATATAACTTCTGCTTATTAAAAGTTTCTCAAATGCTAGACTTTTTATCTCGTCATTCCACAAATCGCTCCTCTTACCTCCTGCATCCTCCCATAAATATCCATAAACGTCTTCTCACACTAAGAATTCACCCTTAAATATATCCCATATCTTTTCGACCTGCTCCTCATTATCTGTACTCTCTCTAGTCCACATTTCTTCCTGCAGTTGCTTACATTTTTCCCAAACTTTCTCTTTTAATAAAGTTAACTTTATTTCTCTCTTACTAAAGACTTTCTCCTTGAACCCCAAACACCGTTTACTCTCACTTTAGCTACCACTAAGTAAGGAACTGATATATCTGTTGTCCCTCTATTAACATACTTGTCTACAGATCAACCTTTTATCTGCTAATATGTAGTCTATCAGCCTGCTGTTATTACGCCATTAGTCGTGTCTTAATTACTTAATTATCTCGCTGAACTTCAGTTTCTCCCACACAAGTAATTAGGTCCCAGAAACAATTACTTTCTCAAATGGTTCAAAATTCCCTAAACACTCGCCTAACATCTCCCAAAATCTCCCTCTCTCTCCTCTGCACTTCCCTCTTCCCCACTTTTCGCCTCCCACTCTAATTTTAATTTACATAATAGTTGAAATTAAACATATATATTCTGTTGTTTCCCCATTGAAATTCATATTCCTCTACCCCTTTGTCTCGCTTAGAGCCACGATATCCAGTTTCTTCCCAGTCATAATGATATCAATAAAATTAACAACTTCAACAACTATGATAATAATAATAATAATAATAATAATAATAATAATAATAATAATAATAATAATAATAATAATAATAAAATTAATAATAATTAATAATGAAAAAGCACAAACACACTCGTAAATGTTTAACGAAGGGTAACAAAAATGTGATGTCTAATAAAGACCAATGAAAATGATAGTTTTCAACACAGTAGAATGACAGTGTTCAACACAGTGTAGTGAAAATGTTTAACGCGGTGTAATGACAGTGTTGAACACAGAATAATGACAGTGTTGAGCACAGTGCAACGACAGTGTTCAACGCAGTGTAATGACAGTGTTCAACACAGTGTAACGACACTATTCAAGACAGTGTAATGATAGTGTTCAATACAGTGTAGCGACACTGTTCAATAGCATGTAACGACAGTGTTCAGTGTTACGACAGAATTCAACAAGGAGGTATACAATTTTTTCAACTTAGCCAAAATACGTAACAGCTACAAGAGTTAAACATCTTTACGAATGCACGACACGGAGGGTACGTAAGACACGAAAGGCACGGAAGGCAGGGAAGGTACGAAAGACACGGAAAGCACCGAGGACACGGGAGGCAAGGAAGGCACGGAGGACACGAAAGGCACGGAAGGCACGGAATGCACGGAAGGCACGGAAGGCACGGAAGGCACGGAAGGCACGGAAGGCACGGAAGGTACAGAATGCAGAGGTAATCAGCTCTAATATACATTATTTAGGTATGCATTCTGGTCAGAAAACCCGTCGTAAGTCCGAGTCTCGGTAAACGAGTACGTCGCTAAGTGAGGAGAGACTGTAATTTATAGTCACGTATCACAGATGCAAGAGATCGTTATCTGAAAGTCAATTAAAAAAATGTTTATATTTTTATTTGGAAGATGGAAAATGTGATTTTATATTGTATATATAATGACAACTTTTTCCAAAGTGTGTCAGGAGTCGTCGGTGACGTCGATGGCAGAGCCAGGAACAGAATCATGTCATTAAAAAGACGTAGAAGTTGAAACTCTTACCTCGGAACGACTGTAACGAGCCTATTCCTCAGTTCATTCTGAAAATAATGGAGACTTATACAATGCAGTGAATTAATGAACCTACCTACCCTCCCTCTTTCTCTCTCTCTCTCTCTCTCTCTCTCTCTCTCTCTCTCTCTCTCTCTCTCTCTCTCTCTCTCTCTCTCTCTCTCTCTCTCTCTCTCTCCCTCTTCCTCTCTCTCTTTTTTTTTCACAGAGTTTGACAAGGTTAGGTTAAGGATCCCTAGCTTTATTGACAAGGTATTTACAGGTTAAGGATTCCTAACTTTATTGACAAGCTAAGAGCTGTTACCTACATCAGCTCATTTGAAAGCATTTTTATTGTTATGAGACATACAAGTAGGGAACAGGATGAAGTTGGAGCCATCTGTGGGCCAGTATTTTCATTCGATCAACTGACTTTATCTTATTGACATCATTATGCTGTACGAATGTGTTCCATACTCGAGTCATCCTGGGGATAAATGATCTCAGATGAAGTGATGTTCTGGAGAAGGGTACATCCAGAGTGAAGTTGCTGATTTCTGCCCGTCTTGTGGTATAGAGGCTTGCTTCACGCTGTCCTCGAAGTGGATCCAAGTGTGGTACTTGGACAATATTGGAATGTACATAACAGTAAGGCCACCCACATTCCTCCTACGTTGAAGGCTCTGATGAAATGACAGATCTATCCAGGATTGGTCCAGGCGAAAGATGTCTTGCTCTGTTCTCTACTCTGTCAAGCAGTCTCAGATGAGAGGGGGGGGAGGCAAACCAAGAAAGTGGAGCATACTCAAGGTGTGAGCGTACTTGTGCCTCGTATATCTTGCAAACTCTACTATCAAGCAGATGTGAGATACGGCCAAGTGCTGTAAGCTTCCTGGCTGCCTTGTTTACAAGATTTATAACGTGGTTCTTCATGGTCAGTTTGGAGTCAAATTTCACCCCAAGGATATCAACTTCTTCCCCAGGTGCCAGCACCCTCCTTTTCATATTTACTACTGCACCTGCGTCACCATCATGGTGCCTAGAGACCATCATCATTTGTGTTTTCTCAGGTGCAAATGTTACTTGCCATCTATTTCCCCAAGCTGATATAGCTCTCAGCTGGTGATTGATGTAGCTTAGAACAGCTGGCATTTCTTCTCTTGGATAAGTGAATGTCAGTGTACAGTCGTCTGCATATGCATGGGATTCTGGGATGAGATGAAGAAGGTCATAGAAGTAGACATTCCATAACAATGGACCCAGCACGCTTCCTTGTGGAACACTTGCCCCAGTAGGATGTCTTGCTGATTCCGTTCTATTGAGAACTACCCTTAGAGATCTACCATGAAGGTAATCACTGAACAGACATAGCGTAGAGCCTGCAACTTCCAGAGCTTGCAGTTTTGCTAAGAGGCCCTGGTGCCACACCTGGTCAAAAGCACCAGCAATGTCCAGTGCTACCACACAGCTGACTTTGGATTCATCCAGTGACTGGTGCCACTTAGAGGAGAGGTTTAACAACAGATCGGCAGCAGAATAACCTTTTCTGAAGCCATATTGGCGGTCACAAAGTAGTGAGTGGTAGTCAAAAAACTCTGTCATTTGTCTCAAGGATCTTGCTAGTGACTGACAGGAGTGACACTGGTCTGTAGTTGCTGATTTCTGCTTTGCTCTTCTTTTTGTGAACAGGGATTATATTTGCCTCTTTCTCCAGAGAAGGTCATTTGCACTGTACTAGGCAGTGCTGAAAGATGCAAGTTAGAGGTGCTGCTAGCTGGTCTGCACATCTTCTCAGCAATCTTGGGCTCAACTTGTCTGGGCCCACAGCCTTTTCTTGGTCAAGCGATTTAAGAAGGAAATGCACCTCCTCCTTCCTTATTGTCACCACTGACAGTTTTGACACAGTTCTTGCAGCTAGCCAAGGAGGGTCCCTTGCTGGATCAGCAACTTGCATTTTGGTAGCAAAGTGTTCGGCAAAGAGGTCCGCCTTCTCTTGACTACTAGTAGAGGTGGTCCCATCCTGTCGATTTAGAGGTGGAATAAGTTCATCAGGCAGCATCACTCTCTCTCATAAAATTTAGCTCTGACATCGTTCAACATAACGAATATAAAGTACATTACATACTCATTAATCTTAAACTAACAACAATTTTCAAGTAACAAATTACTTTCTTTGTCAGAAGTACAAATCGTCCTAACTTAAAATTAGGCCGGATAAATTAGATGAGGTTTTTTTTAGAACTGGTATAAAGTACCAACAAGTCGAAAGTGAGTATGATAATGGTACACAATACCAGCAAGTTCATAAGACACATATATGCAACATTTAAGGATCTTGTGAAACTTATCGCAGTATATACGTAAAGATATGAGCAGTAGATATGTAAAGATGATGTAATCAGTCCATCGTCCTTGAAGAGACGAAGTTATGAGGTGGTCAGTCCCGCCGCAGCCTGGAGATGAGTTCCGGTCCACAGTCTGCAACAATATGAAGCTGAAACAATAGTGAGGAGACTTATATACTGTTAAAGGGGAGGCACAGATCTGTAATTTTTTGGAGAAAGTCCAATTTTTAAGGGAGCTTATCCTTTTCGGTAAATTAAGCTTATTAGGCACAGCAGACGTATATGCAGAACAACCACTGTGAAAAGATAATGAAATTCCAAGCGTTTCTCACATTATCAAGGAACTATATATCTTTGATGTCACGAAAGCGCTTGGAATTTCACTATTTCTTCACAGTGGTTGTTCTGCATATTATATATATATATATATATATATATATATATATATATATATATATATATATATATATATATATATATATATATATATATATATATATACAATGGACCCCCGGATAACGATATTTTTTCATTCCAGAAGAATGTTCAGGTGCCAGTACTGACCGAATTTGTTCCCATAAGGAATATTGTGAAGTAGATTAGTTCATTTCAGACCCCCAAACATACACGTACAAACGCACTTACATAAATACACTTACATAACTGGTCACATTGGGAGGTGATCGTTAAGCGGGGGTCCACTGTATATATGGAGAGAGTATGGAGGAGGTGAACGTATTCAGATATTTGGGAGTGGACGTGTCAGCGGATGGGTCTAATGAAAGATGAGGTGAATCATAGAATTGATGAGGGAAAAAGAGTGAGTGGTGCACTTAGGAGTCTGTGGAGACAAAGAACTTTGTCCTTGGAGGCAAAGAGGGGAATGTATGAGAGTATAGTTTTACCAACGCTCTTATATGGGTGTGAAGCGTGGGTGATGAATGTTGCAGCGAGGAGAAGGCTGGAGGCAGTGGAGATGTCATGTCTGAGGGCAATGTGTGGTGTGAATATAATGCAGAGAATTCGTAGTTTGGAAGTTAGGAGGAGGTGCGGGATTACCAAAACTGTTGTCCAGAGGGCTGAGGAAGGGTTGTTGAGGTGGTTCGGACATGTAGAGAGAATGGAGCGAAACAGAATGACTTCAAGAGTGTATCAGTCTGTAGTGGAAGGAAGGCGGGGTAGGGGTCGGCCTAGGAAGGGTTGGAGGGAGGGGTTAAAGGAGGTTTTGTGTGCGAGGGGCTTGGACTTCCAGCAGGCATGCGTGAGCGTGTTTGATAGGAGTGAATGGAGACAAATGGTTTTTAATACTTGACGTGCTGTTGGAGTGTGAGCAAAGTAACATTTATGAAGGGATTCAGGGAAACCGGCAGGCCGGACTTGAGTCCTGGAGATGGGAAGTACAGTGCCTGCACTCTGAAGGAGGGGTGTTAATGTTGCAGTTTAAAAACTGTAGTGTAAAGCACCCTTCTGGCAAGACAGTGATGGAGTGAATGATGGTGAAAGTTTTTCTTTTTCGGGCCACCCTGCCTTGGTGGGAATCGGCCGGTGTGATAATAAAAAAAAAAAATATATATATATATATATATATATATATATATATATGTCGTGCCGAATATGTAAAACTGGTCAATTAGCAAGAACTCATTTAAAATTAAGTCCTTTCTAAAATTTTCTCTTATACGTTTAAAGATATATTTTTTTCATTAATGTTGATGTAAAATTTATAATTTTGCACCAAAAGGAACTTAGAAAACTTACCTAACCTTATTATAACACGCACAATTTATTTTAGCCTAACCCAACTAAATATATTTTAGGTTTGTTTACAATAATTTAATACTAAACAAACACAGTGAAATATATTTGTTTCGTTAGGTTCAGAATGATTTTGGCGAAATTATTGCATACACAAATTTTCACTTGTCCTATATGGCAAGATGAGCGTTGCTATTTAAGCCAAGATCGCAAGTTCTGCCTATTCGGCACGACATATATATATATATATATATATATATATATATATATATATATATATATATATATATATATATATATATATATATATATATATATATATATATATATATATATATATATATATATATATATATGTATGCAATAAGATCACAGTAAACAGGTGATTTCAGAATATGCAAAACAACCACTCTGAAAGAATAGAGAAATTCCAAGCGCCTTCGTGACTACTCACATTATCAAGGAACTATGATAGTTCCTTGAACCATAGTTCCTTGATAATGTGTGGAGTCACGAAAGCGCTTGGAATTTCTCTATTCTTTCAGAGTGGTTGTTTTGCATATATATATATATATATATATATATATATATATATATATATATATATATATATACATATATATATATATATATATATATATATATATATATATATATATATATATATATATATATATATATATATACATATATATACATATATCATATATGTAATAAGATCACAATAAACAAATGATATCACAATATGCTGAGCAACCACTGCGGCGGGCGATCCGCAAGCCGAAAAATATGGTCCACATGGTTTTAACTCTTCCAAAACCATGGGCTGGCACTCAAAACACAGTGAAGTCAACGACATCATAAAGAGAACCCTTGCTACAGCTGGATGCCCAGCCGAGAGGGAACCCCGATCACTAGCAGCCAGCAATATCCACAACCCAGCAAACCGTCCCGATGGGATCACCATCTATCCTTGGAAGAATGGCAAGCTCTTAGCGTGGGACTATACCTGTGTGTTGATGCTGGCTGGCACCTACATCCGTCATATATATATATATATATATATATATATATATATATATATATATATATATATATATATATATATATATATATATATATATATATATATATATATATATATATATATATATATATATATATATATATATATATATATATATATATATGCAATAAGATCACAATAAACAGGTGATTTCAGAATATGCAAAACAACCACTCTGAAAGAATAGAGAAATTCCAAGCGCTTTCGTTACTACTCACATTATCAAGGAACTATGAAAGTAAAGCATCCAAGGAAGCTATATAAGGGGTCTGGCCAACACCTCACTATCAGATCCCACAACGGTTAAACACGTGACGCGCGCCGACCCAACTTGGATAGGTCCTTTGCACAACTCACCCACAAACTATTCTACCCAAGAAAATTTAAAAATTATTATTTGTCCAGTGTTGATATGCCTTCTCTTCTTAAAACTTTTAATATTAAAGTTGTATTCAAAAATCTTGATACAGTAAAAAAAATTTTGATAAAGAATTCCCCCCAAAATGCTGATGGATGTGTCTATAAGATTCCTTGTAAAATTTGCGATAAAGTTTATTACGGTCAAACTGGTAAAAATCTCGAACTAAGATTAAAACAACATAAATATAGCATTAGAAGTGGACAAGATTCCAATGCTCTATTTATTCATGTAAGAGATTTTAACCATCCAATTGATTTTCAAAAAGTTGAGAAAGTAGTATCAAGCAAGTCCATGGTCGACAGGAATATAATTGAATCTTGTTTCATGAAAAGCAGTTTTGATAATAATATGAATATTTCCTTTGGTTTATATAAATTAGATCCATTTATAATTAATAGGATTTGGGAAGAATTTAATAATACACTGGACAAATAATAATTTTTAAATTTTCTTGGGTAGAATAGTTTGTGGGGTGAGTTGTGCAAAGGACCTATCCAAGTTGGGTCGGCGCGCGTCACGTGTTTAACCGTTGTGGGATCTGATAGTGAGGTGTTGGCCAGACCCCTTATATAGCTTCCTTGGATGCTTTACTTTCATAGTTCCTTGATAATGTGAGTAGTCACGAAAGCGCTTGGAATTTCTCTATTCTTTCTGAGTGATTGTTTTGCATATTCTGAAATCACCTGTTTATTGTGATCTTATTGCATATATATATATATATATATATATATATATATATATATATATATATATATATATATATATATATATATATATATATATATATATAGATATGTCGTGCCGAATAGGCAGAACTTGCGATCTTGGCTTAAATAGCAACTCTCATCTTGCCATATAAGCCAAGTGAAAATTTGTGTATGCAATAATTTCGCCAAAATCATTCTGAACCTAACGAAAAAAATATATTTCACTGTGTTTGTTTAGTATTAAATTATTGTAAACAAATCTAAAATATGTTTTGTTGGGTTAGGCTAAAATAAATTGTTCTTGTTATAATAAGGTTAGGTAAGTTTTCTAAGATTCTTTTGGTGCAATATTAAAAATTTTCACATTAGCATTAATAAAAAAAATATATCTTTAATTGTATAAGAAATTTTTTTAGAAAGGACTTAATTTTAAATGAGTTCTTGCTAATTGACCAGTTTTACATATTCGGCACGACATATATATATATACTAGGAGAGGCAAGTGTCGGTCATGCTTACAGCTTCGTTGTCTCAACTCGAATGGTTTCCTCCGCAAACACGGTAGTTGCCCTGGTTCAGGATGTCCTCCTGTGGAAAGTGATGATCCAGAGCCACCTCAGACACCTGAACCCTCTCCAACAGATTTCATCTCATCAGACAATCTCTTGGAAGCAATTAAAACAACAGGTACCAGGACACTCACACATATTCCCAAAGCAGCCCGTCCACACGCAGCTGGGAAACTTACAGACCTCCTGAAAAAAGTAAACGATGGTTCCACTATCTTAAATGCTCCACCAACCATCAAGGCATGGCACAACTTGCTACTTTTTGGCAATGTCTGCTTAGCTGTGCCGGAAAGAAGGGGAAAGAGGCTAGCCTCAATGATAATTAAATCCTTAAGAGATTTTCCTAGAGTTGATAACCTCATTCGCCTTCCCCGTCAACACAAAAAAGGGAGAGGCAGAACCCCCACTCACTCTACTGACAGTGAAAACGTCAGAGTCCAGGTGAGCAAGAAAATTGAAGAGGGCAACACAGTGGGGGCAATAAGAATTATTACCAGTGAAGATACAGTTGCTCCCAGGGATGCTGACTCGGCTGAAGCACTTAGAGGAAAGCACCCTGCCAGGGAAACCAGTGGCACCAACAGTTCCAACACCTCTGTCCCCACTATGGAACCATTGATAGTGGAAGACTCAGACATTTACAAAGCAATAATGTTGTTCCCATCTGGCTCTGCTGGGGGTTACACTGGAATAAGGCCACAGCATTTAAAGGAAATGGTTAATCCAGTTATTGGGGAAATTGCAGAGACACTGCTTTCAGAGATCACAAGGTTCGTCAACAATTCCTTGGCTGGTCTGATCCCTGATGAAATTAGACCTTTCTTTTTTGGTGCAACACTTTGTGCACTTAAAAAGAAGGATGGAGGAATTCGGCCAATTGCAGTAGGCAACACCTTACGCCGCCTCGTATCCAAAGCTGCTGTCCGAAGTATTCGTGCACAGGCAGCCATGATGCTTCAACCAAACCAGCTTGGCTTTGGGGTCTCTCAAGGAAGTGAAGCAGCGGTTCATGCAACAAGGGCGTATATCAACAACCTGCCTGAGGACAATGCAGTGGTAAAATTAGATTTCAAGAATGCGTTCAATCGCCTGAAAAGAGACGTGGTATTAGCAGCAGTACAAGAACATTTCCCTGGTCTCTTCCCTTTTGTTTCAACCGGGTATAGCAAGGAATCAATGCTTCTCTTTGGAGAGCATGAAATTACATCATCGGAGGGTGTCCAACAAGGAGATCCTCTTGCACCATTTCTCTTCTGTATAGCAGTTAGGGAAATCACAGTCAGACTGACCAGCGAGCTAAACATCTGGTTCCTAGATGATGGCACACTAGCAGGTACAAAAGAGTCCCTCCTACATGACCTTACACAGGTAATGACACGGGGACAGGAAATGGGTCTCATCCTGAATCCATCCAAATGTGAAATCATCTCAGTCAGTCAACAAGTGATAAATGCAGTGAGATCAAAACTACCAGGAGCAGCAGTCATTGCCCCCACAAATAGTGTCTTGCTAGTAGCACCTCTGGGAAGCAATGCCATTGACACAATTCTCAGGAAGAAATTGGAAGAGTTAAGGAGAATGGAACAACGAATAGGCAATCTGGACACCCACGATGCCTTGTACCTTCTCACAAAGTGCTTGAGTCTGCCCAGGTTGACATATTTCCTAAGATGTGCACCTTCATATGATAACCCTATACTGCACGAATATGACAGTATTCTGAGGCAGATTTTTACGAAAGTACTTAACCTTACTCTAGAAGACGGGCAGTGGAACCAAGCTACACTTCCATTCAGACTAGGAGGCATTGGTGTCCGCAAGTCATCACAGATTGCGTTACCTGCTTTTCTGTCCTCGTGTATTGCATCCAGAGAGCTTGTAGCAGCGATTCTCCCTGAACATCTTAGGGACAAGATAGGAGTCCAGGACCAAAAATTCATTGACGGAGCAATGATCTGGGATAATCTAACGGGCTCTGGAGCCAGACCTGCTCCCCCCAACAACTACAAACAATCGCACTGGGATGGTCCAATAGTGGAAAATATTGCCTCAACAATGCTTCAGAGTGTGTCAGGGAAGGATAGAGCCCACCTCCTGGCAGTGAGAGCCCCTCATGCTGGGGACTTTCTGTTGGCTGTTCCCAACTCCAGCCTTGGCACACATCTCGACCCACAGACCATCCGCATCGGTGTTGCCCTTCGACTTGCCGCCCCTATTCTCGCCGAACACAGGTGTATTTGTGGCAGTGAAGCAGCAGACCGATTCGGGTACCATGGTCTTGTGTGCCGTAAATCCGAGGGAAAGATTGCAAGACATGAGGAGGTTAATAACATTATCAAGAGGAGCCTTACAACAGCTGGATGCCCAGCAGTAAGGGAGCCACCCCAACTATGCAGATCTGATGGCAGCCAGAAGCGTCCAGATGGTATCACCCTTCAAGCCTGGACAGATGGGAAGCAGGTGGTGTGGGACTATACATGTGCATCTACCTTGGCTGATACCTATCTCCAATACACCAGGGAGGAAGGAGGGGCAGCTGCCAGCTTCAGGGAGTCCCAAAAGTCTAGAAAATATGGAGAACTTGCCCATCATTATATGTTTGTTCCCATAGGCTCAGAGACCCTTGGCTCATGGGGAAAGAGTGCATCTAAATTCCTTAAGGAGCTGGGAAAAAGACTCATCAGGGTAACTAGGGATCCCAGGGCAGCTAGTTTTCTGTTCCAGCGGCTCAGTGCGGCTGTTCAAAGGGGTAATGCTTGCTGTATTTTGGGCACACGCCCCAGCTCTGAGGAGCTGGATGAGATTTTCGCCTTATAATCGGTGATACACACATAACAACATGTACCGTATATGCCACCTTTATATCAATAATGTATCTCTTAAATCTTCTGTACCATATTATGTAATAAAATATTCCTATTAGTAAAAAAAAAATAAATATGAAAAGATGGGGTGGTAGGGGAAGTGGAATATTCAAACGGCTTCAGGAAGAAATCCAAATATTTTTCCATGAAGCCTTTTTATCCACTTTTCCGAGGCTATGGGTCCCACAATTTACACCAGAGGTGGACCCCATCATATATATATATATATATATATATATATATATATATATATATATATATATATATATATATATATATATATATATATATATATATATATATATATATATATATATATATATATATATACATATATATATATATATATATATATATATATATAAATATATATATATATACAAAATATATATATATAGATTATATATATATATATAAAGTATATATATATATATATATAAATATATATATATATATATATATTATATATATATATATATATATATATATATACATACATACATACATACATACATACATACATACATATATGTCGTGCCGAATAGGCAGAACTTGCGATCTTGGCTTAAATAGCAACGCTCATCTTGGCATATAGGACAAGCGAAAATTTGTGTATGCAATAATTTCGCCAAAATCCTTCTGAACCTATCGAAAAAATATATATTTCACTGTGTTTGTTTAGTATTAAATTATTGTAAACAAATCTAAAATATATTTAGTTGGGTAAGGCTAAAATAAATTGTTCTTGTTATAATAAGGTTAGGTAAGTTTTCTAAGATTCTTTTGGTGCAAAATTAAAAATTTTTACATTAACATTAATGAAAAAAATATATCTTTAAACGTATAAGAGAAAATTTTAGAAAGGACTTAATCTTAAATGAGTTCTTGCTAATTGACCAGTTTTACATATTCGGCACGACATATATATATATATATATATATATATATATATATATATATATATATATATATATATATATATATATATATATATATATATATATATATATATATATAGATATATATATATATATATATATATATATATATATATATATATATATATATATATATATATATATATATATATATATATATATATATATATATATATTTTCAACAAGTCGGCCGTCTCCCACCGAGGCAGGGTGACCCAAAGAGAAAGAAAATTCCCAAAAAGAAAATGCCTTCATCGTCATTCAACACTTTCACCTCACACATAATCACTGTTTTTGCAGAGGTGCCCAGAATACAACAGTTTAGAAGTATATACGTATAAAAATGCACAATATATCTCTCCAAACTGCCAATATCCCAAACCCCTCCTTTAGAGCGAAGGCATTGTGCTTCCCATTTCCAGGATTCAAGTCCGGTTATATAAAATAACCGGTTTCCCTGAATCCCTTCACTAAATAATACCCTGCTCACCCACCAACAGATCGTCAGGTCCCAAATACCATTTGTCTCCATTCACTCCTATGTAACACGCTCACGCACGCTTGCTGGAAGTCCAAACCCCTCGCCCACAACACCTCCTTTATCCCCTCCCTCCAACCTTTTCGAGGACGACCCCTACCCCGCTTTCCTTCCCCTAAAGATTTATACGCTCTCCATGTCATTCTACTTTCATCCATTCTCTCTAAATGACCAAACCACCTCAACAACCCCTCTTCAGTCCTCTGACTAATACTTTTATTAACTCCACACCTTCTCCTAATTTCCACACTCCGAATTTTCTGCATAATATTTACACCACACATTGCTCTTAGACAGGACATCTCCACTGCCTCCAACCGCCTCCTCGCTGCAACATTTACAACCCAAGCTTCACACCCATATAAGAGTGTTGGTACTACTATACTTTCATACATTCCCTTCTTTGCCTCCATAGATAACACGTTTTGCCTCCACATATACCTCAATGCACCACTCACCTTTTTTCCTTCATCAATTCTATGATTAACCTCATCCTTCATAAATCCATCCACCGACAGGTCAACTCCCAAATATCTGAAAACATTCACTCCTGTCCAATATGATATCCAATTTTTCTTTATCTAAATCATTTGATACTCTCATCACCTTACTCTTTTCTATGTTCACTTTCAACTTTCTGCCTTTACAAACATTCCCAAATTCGTCCACTAACCTTTGCAATTTTTCTTTAGAATCTCCCATAAGCACAGTATCATCAGCAAAAAGTAACTGTGTCACTTCCCATTTTGTATTTAATTCCCCATAATTTAATCCCACCCCTCTCCCGAACACCCTAGCATTTACTTCTTTTACAACCCAATCTATAAATATAATAAACAACCATGGTGACATTACACATCCCTGTCTAAGAACTACTTTTACTGGGAAGTAGTCTCCCTCTCTTCTACACACCCTAACCTGAGCCTCACTATTCTCATAAAAACTCTTTACAGCATTTAGTAACTTACCACCTATTCCATACACTTGCAACATCTGCCACATTGCTACCGTATCCCCTATATCATATGCCTTTTCTAAATCCATAAATGCAATAAAAACTTCCCTACCTTTATCTAAATACTGCTCACATGTATGCTTCAATGTAAACACTTGATCTACACATCCCCTACCCACTCTAAAACCTCCTTGCTCATCCGCAATTCTACATTCTGCCATGCCTCTAATTCTTTCAGTAATAACCCTACCGTACACTTTTCCTGGTATACTCAGTAAACTTATTCCTCTATAATATTTACAATCTCTTTTGTCCCCCTTCCCTTTATATAAAGGGACTATACACGCTCTCCGCCAATCCCTAGGTACCTTCCCCTCTTTCATGCATTTATTAAACAAAAATACCAACCACTCCAACACTATATCCGCCCCTGCTTTTAACATTTCTGTCATGATCCCATCAGTTCCAGCTGCTTTACCCCCTTTCATTCTACATAATGCCTCACGCACCTCCCCCACACTCACATCCTGCTCTTCTTTACTCCTAAAAGATGATATACCTCCCTGGCCAGTGCATGAATATATATATATATATATATATATATATATATATATATATATATATATATATATATATATATATATATATATATATATTTATATGTATTTAAATATATATATATATATATGTATATATATATATATATATATATATATATATATATATATATATATATATATATATAAAATATATATATATATATATATATATATATATATATATATATATATATATATATATATATATATATATATATATATATATATATATATATATATATATATATATATATATATATACGTATATATAAAATATAGGGGGTGGTAGGAGAAAATTCTCAAACAGCTTCAGGGAGAACCTTGAGTTTTCCCTGAAGCAAGTTTATTCTTTTCTCTGAGGATGAGGGTCCGTATAACAGTTCTAGAGGTGGTACTTATTATATATATATATATATATATATATATATATATATATATATATATATATATATATATATATATATATATATATATATATATATATACATATATATATATATATATATATATATATATATATATATATATATATATATATATATATATATATATATATATATATATATATATATATATACATATACATATATACATACACATATATATATATATATATATATATGCAAAACAACCACTCTGAAAGAATAGAGAAATTCCAAGCGTTTCGTGACTACTCACATAGTTCCTTGATAATGTGAGTAGTCACGAAAGCGCTTGGAATTTCTCTATTCTTTCAGAGTGGTTGTTTTGCATATTCTGAAATCACCTGTTTACTGTGATCTTATTGCATATATATATATATATATATATATATATATATATATATATATATATATATATATATATTTTTTATTTTTTTTTATTATCACACCGGCCGATTCCCACCAAGGCAGGGTGGCCCGAAAAAGAAAAACTTTCACCATCATTCACTCCATCACTGTCTTGCCAGAAGGGTGCTTTACACTACAGTTTTTAAACTGCAACATTAACACCCCTCCTTCAGAGTGCAGGCACTGTACTTCCCATCTCCAGGACTCAAGTCCGGCCTGCCGGTTTCCCTGAATCCCTTCATAAATGTTACTTTGCTCACACTCCAACAGCACGTCAAGTATTAAAAACCATTTGTCTCCATTCACTCCTATCAAACACGCTCACGCATGCCTGCTGGAAGTCCAAGCCCCTCGCACACAAAACCTCCTTTACCCCCTCCCTCCAACCCTTCCTAGGCCGACCCCTACCCAGCCTTCCTTCCACTACAGACTGATACACTCTTGAAGTCATTCTGTTTCGCTCCATTCTCTCTACATGTCCGAACCACCTCAACAACCCTTCCTCAGCCCTCTGGACAACAGTTTTGGTAATCCCGCACCTCCTCCTAACTTCCAAACTACGAATTCTCTGCATTATATTCACACCACACATTGCCCTCAGACATGACATCTCCACTGCCTCCAGCCTTCTCCTCGCTGCAACATTCATCACCCACGCTTCACACCCATATAAGAGCGTTGGTAAAACTATACTCTCATACAGTCCCCTCTTTGCCTCCAAGGACAAAGTTCTTTGTTTCCACAGACTCCTAAGTGCACCACTCACTCTTTTTCCCTCATCAATTCTATGATTCACCTCATCTTTCATAGACCCATCCGCTGACACGTCCACTCCCAAATATCTGAATACGTTCACCTCCTCCATACTCTCTCCCTCCAATCTGATATTCAATCTTTCATCACCTAATCTTTTTGTTATCCTCATAACCTTACTCTTTCCTGTATTCACCTTTAATTTTCTTCTTTTGCACACCCTACCAAATTCATCCACCAATCTCTGCAACTTCTCTTCAGAATCTCCCAAGAGCACAGTGTCATCAGCAAAGAGCAGCTGTGACAACTCCCACTTTGTGTGTGATTCTTTATCTTTTAACTCCACGCCTCTTGCCAAAACCCTCGCATTTACTTCTCTTACAACCCCATCTATAAATATATTAAACAACCACGGTGACATCACACATCCTTGTCTAAGGCCTACTTTTACTGGGAAAAAATTTCCCTCTTTCCTACATACTCTAACTTGAGCCTCACTATCCTCGTAAAAACTCTTCACTGCTTTCAGTAACCTACCTCCTACACCATACACTTGCAACATCTGCCACATTGCCCCCCTATCCACCCTGTCATACGCCTTTTCCAAATCCATAAATGCCACAAAGACCTCTTTAGCCTTATCTAAATACTGTTCACTTATATGTTTCACTGTAAACACCTGGTCCACACACCCCCTACCTTTCCTAAAGCCTCCTTGTTCATCTGCTATCCTATTCTCCGTCTTACTCTTAATTCTTTCAATTATAACTCTACCATACACTTTACCAGGTACACTCAACAGACTTATCCCCCTATAATTTTTGCACTCTCTTTTATCCCCTTTGCCTTTATACAAAGGAACTATGCATGCTCTCTGCCAATCCCTAGGTACCTTACCCTCTTCCATACATTTATTAAATAATTGCACCAACCACTCCAAAACTATATCCCCACCTGCTTTTAACATTTCTATCTTTATCCCATCAATCCCGGCTGCCTTACCCCCTTTCATTTTACCTACTGCCTCACGAACTTCCCCCACACTCACAACTGGCTCTTCCTCACTCCTACAAGATGTTATTCCTCCTTGCCCTATACACGAAATCACAGCTTCCCTATCTTCATCAACATTTAACAATTCCTCAAAATATTCCTTCCATCTTCCCAATACCTCTAACTCTCCATTTAATAACTCTCCTCTCCTATTTTTAACTGACAAATCCATTTGTTCTCTAGGCTTTCTTAACTTGTTAATCTCACTCCAAAACTTTTTCTTATTTTCAACAAAATTTGTTGATAACATCTCACCCACTCTCTCATTTGCTCTCTTTTTACATTGCTTCACCACTCTCTTAACTTCTCTCTTTTTCTCCATATACTCTTCCCTCCTTGCATCACTTCTACTTTGTAAAAACTTCTCATATGCTAACTTTTTCTCCCTTACTACTCTCTTTACATCATCATTCCACCAATCGCTCCTCTTCCCTCCTGCACCCACTTTCCTGTAACCACAAACTTCTGCTGAACACTCTAACACTACATTTTTAAACCTACCCCATACCTCTTCGACCCCATTGCCTATGCTCTCATTAGCCCATCTATCCTCCAATAGCTGTTTATATCTTACCCTAACTGCCTCCTCTTTTAGTTTATAAACCTTCACCTCTCTCTTCCCTGATGCTTCTATTCTCCTTGTATCCCATCTACCTTTTACTCTCAGTATAGCTACAACTAGAAAGTGATCTGATATATCTGTGGCCCCTCTATAAACATGTACATCCTGAAGTCTACTCAACAGTCTTTTATCTACCAATACATAATCCAACAAACTACTGTCATTTCGCCCTACATCATATCGTGTATACTTATTTATCCTCTTTTTCTTAAAATATGTATTACCTATAACTAAACCCCTTTCTATACAAAGTTCAATCAAAGGGCTCCCATTATCATTTACACCTGGCACCCCAAACTTACCTACCACACCCTCTCTAAAAGTTTCTCCTACTTTAGCATTCAAGTCCCCTACCACAATTACTCTCTCACTTGGTTCAAAGGCTCCTATACATTCACTTAACATCTCCCAAAATCTCTCTCTCTCCTCTGCATTCCTCTCTTCTCCAGGTGCATACACGCTTATTATGACCCACTTCTCGCATCCAACCTTTACTTTAATCCACATAATTCTTGAATTTACACATTCATATTCTCTTTTCTCCTTCCATAACTGATCATTTAACATTACTGCTACCCCTTCCTTTGCTCTAACTCTCTCAGATACTCCAGATTTAATCCCATTTATTTCCCCCCACTGAAACTCTCCTACCCCCTTCAGCTTTGTTTCGCTTAGGGCCAGGACATCCAACTTCTTTTCATTCATAACATCAGCAATCATCTGTTTCTTGTCATCCGCACTACATCCACGCACATTTAAGCAACCCAGTTTTATAAAGTTTTTCTTCTTCTCTTTTTTAGTAATTGTATACAGGAGAAGGGGTTACTAGCCCATTGCTCCCGGCATTTTAGTCGCCTCATACGACACGCATGGCTTACGGAGGAAAGATTCTTTTCCACTTCCCCATGGACAATAGAAGAAATAAAAAAGAACAAGAGCTATTTAGAAAAAAGAGAAAAACCTAGATGTATGTATATATATATATGCATGTGCGTGTCTGTGAAGTGTGACCAAAGTGTATTTATATATATATATATATATATATATATATATATATATATATATATATATATATATATATATATATATATGTATGTATATATATCGTTCCTAACAAGCCGTACATGCTACCGAATAAGCTGTAGGATAAACTATGAAAGCTTTTGCTGGGAGTGGGAAAAGGGAGCGAAGGTCATAAATCTTTGCTAAGCCTCAGAAAATTTCTTAATCACATGAAAGTTGCCACGAGAAACTTTTGATCTTTCACTTAACCTAAATGACTTATGTTTTTTTAATCTGCACATAAACTGAATCTGTAATTTTTTTTATTTTTACTGATGAAAGAAAGATAGCATTACATTGTAATATTTTTTTGCCGATGTCTTAGACGACTCGTATTTGAAAAGTAACGCGAAACATACGATGGACGAGGAAGAATGATTGGTTAAGTGCCGACACGCATGGAGAAAAGAGAGAAATTTATTAATGAAAGTTGAGATGGAATGTATCAGAGTGCAGCGGCTCCTTTATATTTTTATGACTTTTAGGTCAGGTCATTGAGAGTTGCAGCCTCGAGGAGGAACTAGGAAGTGTAAAAGAAGTGTCGTATCAGTGTGTGGCGTTTGTCTTATGTAGTCAATGCAATGAAATAAACTGAAACAGTGTTATGAACGGATATGACTCAGAGAGAGAAAAAGTGGTTGCTAGATAATCCAGTATTTTGAAAGCATGTAAAGCATCTTGAATGTGAGTAAAATGAGAGAATTGGTTCTGTGGAATTTATGATGATAAAATGTAAGCCGGACTTGAATCCTGGAGGTGAGAAGTATAGTGCTTGTGCTCTGAAGACGGGATATTCTTATGTTGCTGTAGTGTAGGTTCGACTCTGGCAAGACAGTCATGGAGTAAATTACGGTGAACGTTTTTCTCCTTGAATACTTCTAACATCAAAATTTCAGGACCGTAATGTTTTCTAAATTAATGTTCTAGTGTTTACCCACGTCCCTCGTAACCAGCAGATCTTCCTGACTAATTTGTTCATTATAATGCATGCCTCTGAGTTTTGTTCATTATAATGCAAGCCTCTCAATTTTGTTTATTATAATGCATGCCTCTGAGTTTTGTTCATTATAATGCATGCCTCTCAATTTTGTTTATTATAATGTATGCCTCTCAGTTTTGTTCATTATAATGTATGCCTCTCAATTTTGTTTATTATAATGTATGCCTCTCAGTTTTGTTTATTATAATGTATGCCTCTCAATTTTGTTTATTATAA
The DNA here is from genome assembly GCF_038502225.1 of Cherax quadricarinatus. Taxonomy (NCBI): domain Eukaryota; kingdom Metazoa; phylum Arthropoda; class Malacostraca; order Decapoda; family Parastacidae; genus Cherax; species Cherax quadricarinatus. The sequence continues at coordinate 11,877,858 of NC_091311.1, read as the reverse complement.
TGTATGCCTCTCAGTTTTGTTCATTATAATGTATGCCTCTCAGTTTTGTTCATTATAATGTATGCCTCTCAGTTTTGTTCATTATAATGTATGCCTCTCAGTTTTGTTTATTATAATGTATGCCTCTCAATTTTGTTTATTATAATGTATGCCTCTCAGTTTTGTTCATTATAATGTATGCCTCTCAGTTTTGTTCATTATAATGTATGCCTCTCAGTTTTGTTCATTATAATGTATGCCTCTCAGTTTTGTTCATTATAATGCATGCCTCTCAGTTTTGTTTATTATAATGTATGCCTCTCAATTTTGTTTATTATAATGTATGCCTCTCAGTTTTGTTCATTATAATGTATGCCTCTCAGTTTTGTTCATTATAATGTATGCCTCTCAGTTTTGTTCATTATAATGTATGCCTCTTAGTTTTGTTCATTATAATGTATGCCTGTCAATTTTGTTTATTATAATGTATGCCTCTCAGTTTTGTTCATTATAATGCAAGCCTCTCAATTTTGTTCATTATAATGCATGCCTCTCAATTTTGTTTATTATAATGTATGCCTCTCAATTTTGTTTATTATAATGTATGCCTCTCAATTTTGTTTATTATAATGTATGCCTCTCAATTTTGTTCATTATAATGTATGCCTCTCAGTTTTGTTCATTATAATGCATGCCTCTCAATTTTGTTCATTATAATGCATGCCTCTCAGTTTTGTTCATTATAATGCATGCCTCTCAATTTTGTTCATTATAATGCATGCCTCTCAATTGTGTTCATTATAATGCATGCCTCTCAATTTTGTTCATTATAATGTATGCCTCTCAGTTTTGTTCATTATAATGCATGCCTCTCAATTTTATTCATTATAATGTATGACTCTCAGTTTTGTTCATTATAATGCATGCCTCTCAATTTTGTTCATTATAATGCATGCCTCTCAATTTTGTTCATTATAATGAATGCCTCTCAATTTTGTTCTGTTTTAACTAAAAGATTTTTAATATACTGAACCACTGCGACGTCTTTTATAAAATGGGTGATAAACGAAGAAATGTTGTTATTAAAGAACACAAAGGCGCAGTACTGTGACTGGAACAGTACACAAATACTCAGCACATAGGAGAAAAAACTTTTTGGTAACGTTTTAACTAGTTAAAATCATTAACTAGTTACACTACCTAACCTTCGTGCGTTAATATGAATACTTAACAGTCCAGGTCGGACCGAAACGTCGTCATAAAATTCGTTTCTCCTATGTGCGGGTTGTTTGTGTAACGCTGATATTAAAAGGGTACTTGATTCTATTCCCAGAGTGAACAACAAGCAACACCTGACTTAGGTAACAAGCAGAGGGCAGTTGTCAGGTGGAAGGCAGCGGCAGTATTTATAGAGTCAACATCCCGGACGCTTTCTCGTACAGACTCCGCCTGCCAAATGAGCACAGCTTCCCCACCACATGCCAGGAACGTCGTCTGTGAGTGTGTTTTTAGTTTATCATCATTATTAGCTGGGAAACACTCATTAGACATCTGTAGCATCTGATTAGGAAAATAATTTGTGTTGGTCTGTTGGAAATGAGTCTGTTGCTTAAAAAAGAAAAAACTCCTGTTTGTGCACGTCTTTTGTGTGGACTAGCCGATTCATCAAACAGTTTGAAATCATTAATACCACCTGTTTTTACTGTTGGAATAATTTATTTTACCGTTTCGTTACGTAGATTTTTCTGTGATTTTTTTTACCGTTGATCCCTTTATGCACTATTTTACTGTTTTTACTAAAGGTTAGGACGAAATTAAAATATATTAACTGGGTCTCAAATCAAGAACAATTCTCTTACACTGAGATAATATCAATTGTTCTGGGAGCATTCCAGTGAAAAAGCATTTAAGCTCTTGCCAGAATATCATTCTTTCGTCAATTTAGGTTTCACGTGGCACTTTGTAAAAAGACGACCGAAGGCTTTGCTCTGTATTTGTTTCTGTTTGTCTGTCTCTCTGTCTATCTCTGCCTATCTCTGTCTATCTGTCTCTATCTCTGTCTCTCTGTCTCTGTCTCTGTCTGTCTCTCTGTCTATATCTGTCTCTGTCTGTCTGTCTCTCTGTCTCTCTGTCTGTCTCTGTCTCTGTCTGTCTGTCTGTCTGTCTGTCTGTCTGTCTGTCTGTCTCTCTCTCTCTCTCTCTCTCTCTCTCTCTCTCTCTCTCTCTCTCTCTCTCTCTCTCTCTCTCTCTCTCTCTCTCTCTCTCTCTCTCTCTCTCTCTCACTATATCTCTTTTACAACGCGTCCTCCTAAACTAACATTGATTTTTCACAATGGATTTTAACTAGATCTCTCTATACAATTTAATCTAGTTGGCTTATGTCTGATAAGGTTTAATTGTAATCTATAAGCAAAATATTACCCATAGTAATTTACCATAATGCTTAAAAAGATAATGATATATAGGTGACAGAAACTTCAGACTCGGGAAACAGGAAACAGAGATCAGCCAAACACACTATAAAACCGACTGGAAAGACTGATTATAATCAGTTATTCTAGTTACACAGTCACACATTTGACGTTCTTAGCCAAAGTGATAAATCGACGTTCATCAGGAGAAACAGCTCCTATGTGTTAGTCGTTCTATTCTTGTGTGATTTTGGCTCTTGTCCTACATGAGTTATGCCTTAGTGACTTATGAGTATCGCATGCCCCAGCTGTCGGGTGCTATGCCCTGACTAACTAATGTAGTGAATGAATTACTCACCGAAAATCTTATGCCCATAGTAGTTTATGTCTCGAATGCATTGTGGCGCGAGTGTCTTATACCACAAATGTTTTAATTATTAATTGAGAGTCATGTGTCCTTCAGTCTCTGAAGAACTTGTGGTCTGTGTATATTATGCTCTGATGAATTATATTCTGGTGACGCATTATCCAATGACTTATACCCCAGTAACTTATGCTCTAGTGACGTACCCTGAATGCTTTATGCTGTGAGTGTACTATGCTCTCAGTGGCCTCTGCCCTGCGAGACCGATGCCACTGTCATTTATGCCCGAATGGCTAGTCTGTTTTACTTCCTGAGTGAAGCAATGACTTGCACCCACCTTGAGTGTCTTAAGCCTGCAGTGACTCATACCCAGAGTGACGTATATTCTGAGTGATGCATGCCCAGAGTGATGCATTCCCTGAGTGACTCATACCCTGAGTGACGCATATCCAGAGTGACTCACACCGTGAGTGATTTGTACATGACTACCATAATTCACCAGTGCCAAAACACATCACTACCATAATTCATCGGAACTATAACACATATCTACCATAACACAGCAATACCATAACACAACATTAACTTAACATAGCACTAACTTAACACATAACTACCATAACACATAACTACCATAACACATCACTAAGACGCCAACACTATTACAACTTAATATTTCCTAAGTTCAACAGTAACACCGTAATACAATTCGTTGACAGTAATAGTGTATATAAAAACCCACAACACAGCAGCTGCACTGCACAAACAATCACTGCAAAATGCAACACTCTTGCAAAATGAAACTCAATTTGCATGAGTGAACAGGACAGTACGGCGGATCGTAGAGACAGGGGAGTGTAGTTGAGTGAATGTACTGGAGACGGGAGTGAAAAGAGAGATGCGTAAGAATGTAATAAAGACGAATGAAAAAGTAGAAAAAATGAGGTAGAAAGTGCGATAGATGAGAATGGGAGAGAGGAAGCGATAAAGTATTATTATTATTATTATTATTATTATTATTATTATTATTAGTAGTAGTAGTAGTAGTAGTAGTAGTAGTAGTAGTAGTATTTGTGGTACTGGTGGTGGTAGTAGTAGTAATAGTAGTATTACATTCATAGAGGAGCGCTAAATTCACAGGGGTAATACAACAGCATCAGTGAACCTCATTGCGAAGGAGTGTCACGAAAGACAGTGTAATAATCATAATAATAATAATAATAATAATAATAATAATAATAATAATAATAATAATAATAATAATAATAATAATAATAAATCTTTTTTCTACAAGTACCTGTACAAGGTATACAGGCCATAACTGACATCAGTGACATACTATATAGAAAGTCCCTTGTTATGCAGAGTATTTCATGCAAATTAGGTCAATTTTGTCCCCAGGATGCGATCCACACCAGTCGACTAGCACCCAGGTACCTATTTTACTGATGGGTGAACATGGACAAAAAGTGCCTTAAGGAAACACATCCTAATGCTCCCACCAGTACAGGAGATCGAACCCCGGACCTCTATGTGTAATCTTAGTACTCTAGCAATCCAGGTACAGGTGAGATAGTAGTAAGTGGCAGAGAGGTAGTACATACGAGCAGTGTATAAAAGTCTTCAAGAATCCCTCTCACAATGTCTCCCATACCAGATCTTTATGTAATATAAAAATTACATGACAGACAATAAGTTTCACTCTTGAATCAGTGACTAACTTCGAGGAATAACGAAAGTATTAGAGTTTCGGATCGTAAAAAGTTGAGATTCTCACGGATAGGTTCCAGAACCAATTGCAAAGTTCGTAGACGATACAACATCAGCGAAACGTGCAGCATTTGTGACAGGTTTGGCCATTACAAGGAGGGTCCTCGACAGGGTGGCGGGATGGTTGAAGAGGGTGAAAATGCGTTTTTATGTGCATTATTGCAAATTATATACATTAGTAAGTGGTAGACAGCAACCACCTGGCAGGTACTAATCTTGCTAAATTTATACGAAACGGAAAACTGTAATTGTTGAACACAATGGTAGGTGTCTTTTCTTTCTGCCTCAAACTTTAGTGATGACAGGTACATCTTGCTGCTTCTACTTACACGTACTGAATACTTCACGTGATTGTACATGTGTGTGCATCCACAGCCATGAGAGTTTTCTCTTGTTTTCTTGATTGCTTTTATTCCTATATAATTTAATTTCATTTGCATGGGAAAGTATTATCTTACTACTGGAAGGATCTCTCACCTGGTACTGCAAGACGTCAATAATATTGTTGCAAGATGTCACCTCTGTTGTTGGAGGACTTCATCCCTGCTACTCAAACACTTCTTCCATATTACTGGAATGCCTATCACCCTGGCGCTGATAGATTTCATACACCTTGAAAACTTTACCTCTCCTACTGCAAGACTCTGCTGTAACAAGATCTTGTTGCTGCAGGATTTCACACCCATTTTTCACACCCATTGCTGCAAAACATTACCCATGTTGCTATGAAACTTCACCACAACTTCTGCCAAACATCACTTCTGCTACAAGAAGACCTCTTCCCTACCTCTGAATGATAACGCTCGAGAAACTAAGATACTTCACTACACTACTACCCTTCCAGCTGCTTATATAGTCTAGCGATCTGTGCTGCGTAACCCACTCAGGCCATTTTCCTCACCCCTAACTCTATTACCCTGAATATAAGAAGCACCACTTTCTCGTCTCCTTGATATAGATCACAATATGAATAACCTTTCACCCACTCTTCCCACCCTTAGAACTTTAAATATCTACCGGAATAGCTGCACATTTTCCGTGAAAAAAGAGGCTAAACAGTTTCTGTTGGCAAGATATGTTTTTTTCAAAATTTTCAAGGTTACGTTGGCACACATTTTTGATGATGGTAAGTTAGCAAACATATAAAGTTTTTATGTTATGATCTGGATATCAGGAATGAGATTACCCGTTCGAAGCTTAAATAAAAATAAGCTTATAAAAAGTAACTTAGTACAGCAAGAGAAACTAAATAATAAAAGTCTCTCTTCACAACTTCCACTTCACGTCGTGAACTAAGGAACAACAGAATATTGATCTTTCTTTAGAATGATTAATGAAGCATTGATCTAAAATGATGGGAAAATTAATGTTTGGTGCCAGAAAATTAGTGGAGTCACTTGAGAGATGAAGCAACTCAATAAGGGCATAGGTGCCCTGTAGGCAATGTTACCTAGGCAGTTCCCAGATTTTGTTTTCAGCTGATAGGTGAAGAAAATCTTCTCTAGTCGGCTTTAATATTTCAAGAGTGATGCATCCTCAAGAGAGGAAGGTTGGTATTGTTATGTCGTGTCTAGGTAACATTCTGTCACTTTTAAGAGGCACTTGAGTTTCCTCTCAGACCTCTGCAACACAATTGTTCTTAAACATTTGTTAAGTTATTCCATGAATTAAGAAAAGATCCTGGACTTCACCTTACGAAACAGACAAAGGAAATGTGATAGTAATTATGGACAAAGTAGATTATAGTGGAAAAATAAACATGACTTTAGGAGATAAGGAAACTGACGTGCAAATTAAGCCTCCAAATGGTGTAGTACTAGGTACCTGTAGGTACCTGTGTCATGTATACTATGTACATGTACTTGTAGTAAATAAAAATATTATTATATTATTTTTATTAATATTTTGTTATTGCATTATTTTGCCATGATGCTGATCCAAGGGCTTGGATCTATCCTCTCCCTGCTGGAATCGAATCTTTCTGATTCACATTCTATAAGCTGTATGACCCCTACTGGTTTAGTAATTTTGCCCTGATTGTGAACAGAATGTGTCATTGATGACTGATTCAACGTTTTCACCCATGCCGGTGATTGAACCACGGACACTCAGTGTGTGAAGCGAGTGAGCTGCCAATAAATTCAAACACTTGGTTTCTTAACCATGCTTGCTGAGAATGACAAGTCTTCTACTGTTTTCTGCCAATAACATTTAAAAGTTGACGTTCATAGCCATGTTAAGGGCAGCGATGTAATACTTAGGACAGTTGTCAAGATCTCCGTGAGACTGGAACGACGATATTGTTTAAGTACATTAGGTTTAAGTACATTAGGTTTAAGTACATTAGGTTTAAGTACATTAGGTTTAAGTACATTAGGTTTTCATAAACTCGGGGTTTAAATATCTGTCATCACAGGTGATAAAATCCTGGTGTTAAAATGCTTTCTGTCTATCACTGGAAAATTTCATGCCCAGACTGAGGGAATCGGTCTCAGTGTTGGACAAGTGGCATGAGAATAGGGTGGTAATGATTGAAGGTCTCCCTGAATTCTTCAGCGTGCTCCTGTCACAAAGCATGAGTGTGTCTGTGTTGTCACATGACAGCCCCACAGATTCTTTCATCAATGTTGCTTTCAGCAGCCTGGTGAGGTTAAACGCCATTTTAACTTCATCAATAAATCCCCATCTTTTCTCCCCATGCAATCATCACTCAGTACCCCACCTAAACATCCACCAACAATCCCTCCCTCATCCTTTCTCTCTCCAACACCCTCTTTCCACAATATCAAAATATTTCACCATGTTTCTTGATATCTATTTCCCTATTGCATTAACTTTATGCCCGCTCCTCATGTAATTTCTGTATATGTCCCTTTATGCACTCTCTTTTTTCACGTCAATCCTCAAAAACATATATCCCAATTCTCCCACATGAAAATCCTCTCAAAATTAAACTTGAAAAAATGTAAATGACACAAATGCAGACAGAATTGCAAACAAATTCGGAAAACTGAAGGAATGATAGCACAGGAATCATAGCAACCGCTGAACTGATGATCTCAGGGCTAATGGGCAGTTAATACTCCCTGAGGGATAGCATTTAGTGAGGAGTAAAAGAAGAAATAAGGAGGTAGGGTAGCACTTATGATTAAGAATCAGAGGAATTTTTAAAAACTGGAAAACCTAAATTTTTCTGATTTTATGACCTTGTAATTAGAATTACTTTAATTGGAGAGCCCAAGTTAACAGAAGCAGGAGGAGAAGAGAAAACGTATTTTAATTAAAAGGGGAAAAAATAATCATTGCATCGAACATGTCCCATTACACTAGAGGTACATATAAACCACATAATATCAGTAACACATGTAAGTGTAGTAAATCTTAGAATTTTTTACAGATACTAAGCAAACATTTCTTTAATACACTGTATACAACCAACAAGTTTATTTTAAATTACAAGCCAGCTTGGATTTATACATGATAAGCCTTATTTTCTGCCTTGAAAAATTGCAGAAGTTTTCAAATAAGATGGTTCCACATTTCAATTATAAACAAATAAGAGTCTGGGGAGACATGATAACGACGTGTAAGATATTCAGAAGTATCGATGGAGCACAGAATACAGACTCCTCGTAAAAAACGTGGAATAGGAGCTAGAGAGTTTATGTGAAAGATAGCAACATAGAAAAACCATACGAATATCTGGAAATTAGTCATCAGTCCTTATGTGGAAATAATGAATCTTCTGAGTGTTAGGAACCTCATCAGTGGAGACAACATACTTAAAATGGTTCAGAGAAAGGAAGAAGAGCATTTTTAAATAGCGGAATAAAGTGCAGCGATTTTGAAAACCATTCATCACATATTAGGTATTACTTCTGCAGCGAGTAGTCACGAAGTGACACAACCCAGTAGCCGCCAAATGATAGGTGGGGCCTAGAGCTGACACTTATCCTCTCCGGTTACATATAGATGAGAATATGTAGGTGAATACACACACACACACACACACACACACACACACACACACACACACACACACACACACACACACACACACACACACACACACACACACACACACACACACACACACACACACACACACACACACACACGCAAACACACACACACGCACACACTCACACACACACACACACACACACACACACACACTGATAATTATGTGTTCATACTTGATGCTGACTAACAACGTAGCTTAAGTTTAGTTTCAGTAAAGGTTTTAAATCATTAAATTTCTAGTCTTGTGAAAAATTATAATCAGCAACATAATTTCGCAGTAAATAACTGCTTTAATTATACAGATTATCAGATGTTTCACAACGACTCTCAGGAACCGCGACATTACCAGTCGTGGCACCAAATCTAAACTTTTAAAGAACAACGAAAAAGTATAATTTCGCAACTTAATATCTTCCACTCTCATGCATAAATTTTGCTTGTTAATTTAGCAAATAAATCCTAGCCTGAATACCAACGGTAAAAATATGCATATAAATTATAGAAAATTCTCTGAAAATCCCAAGAAGCGTAGTATTTTACTGCGATGTTTTTGTAGCAGGAGAGCGATAGTCGAAGTCGCTCATTTAATTCATTGACCTTGAGTCTGTTGCTTCCATTTTTTTTCTTGGAGTTTGCCAGATGTTCTTAACCTCTGGGTTGCTGCCCATAATTGACTTAAAAGCCACTGGAATTGGTTTGCCAAGGGATTGAAAGATTTGTTTATTATTATTTACTAGTGTTACAACTATTACTACTTGTGTGTTATTTCATCACTAGTGTTGTTTTTATATTCCTATAAGGTTGGCTACATCACAATTCAAATTTTGTATAAGTGACTAATATCTTAATTTTGTACAGTGACTAATATCTTAATCTTCGCTACACGCAAATAACTCATGGCTGTTTGTGGAGAAGTGTTAAGTCATTCAAGCAGAAGAATCTTTGAAGAAGAGCACAATGCACTTTGAACGGAGAGCGGAGTTTCTTTCCAAGGATTGAATGATAACTGAAACAGCGGAGACTGGATGATACAACCAACACAGCATTTTACTCTGTTAGGAAAACAAAACCCACTTCTTACCCCGTATCTTGGAGGACTGCAGGAGACTAGAAGCCACGCACCATTGGAGAAGTTGTGGATGGGAGTCATTTGACAGAAATATTAGTCATTTGACTGATACCTCTGTGAAATGACTCAATTAGTCAACGAATTACAAACATGTCGAGGAATATGAAAACCAGGTGACTGCAGCCATAAAAATGTGTGGACAGCTCGGTCTACATCTGGACGAGTCTACAAATTTTAGTGATGATGTTTACGTACGGTATCAAAGTCCGGAAGATATAGAAGAGAAATTTTTGTTCTGTCGCCCATTACACAACACTACAACTGGAGAAGATATTTTCAAGAATATGGACTCATTCTTCAAGGAAAGACTAAAAGTGAGTGAGTTTTTTTAGTGTCAGTCGTGACGGTGCACCAGTAATGTTAGGAGCACGTCAGGGTTTCACTGTTAGAGTGAAAGAGGAAAATCAACGTGTACTGATGTTTACTGTCTCCTTCACCGTGATCATCTTGCTTTTCAGAGACTGTCACGCGAGTCTTAGTGTGGCGCAGAAAGTAATTCAGGTCTGATTTCACTGAAGATCGTACATCTTAAGGATCTTGCCTTACATGTGTTCGAATTTTTTTCCGAGTGTTGTACCACTCTGAGGTTAGGTGGCTGACCCGAGGAATGTTGCTCCATCGATTAATTGAAATATTTTTGGTTGAAAAGAATCATTTATTTGTCCCAGAATTCTCAGATTCAAAATGTATAATGTAAATAGCTTATCTTACCGGTATTTTTGCTGAAATTAATGCCTTGGTTGAGCTGTCACAGAAACTAGCAGCATTCAAGGGGAAACCGATGTTTTGAAATGGTAATACTAAGGCCAGAAAAACTGCATCATTTCTACCTTTGAATTACTTTTTGCAGGTTGAAAGATTTACCTTTACGCAGGTCCAGAGAATCATCGTAGAACATATTTCACTGATGATCACAAAAATTGATATTATTCTTCACAATGTGATGAAATACGCTAGGCTTAAGAAATCCCTTCAAGAGTAACCAGATGGCCAACCTGACGATATTTTGACCATCAGCAAACTATAGGAGCAGCTCATTGAGATTCAGAATTGCTCAGTTATGCTAGTGGCTTCTTTGTGTTTAACAATATCTTATAATACGTAAATCACACATTATAAACTTTGCAGAGAAATAAAAAAAAATTAATTTAAAACACTTCATTACTATTAGGAAAGGCATAAAATAATTACTGAGTTCATTCTGGAACGAAGTTTACAGAAAAAAAACTGATTCTTGGAGGTGCCCTGAAAATGCTGTTTCCCTTTGTTACAACTTTCCTCTGTATCAGAATTTTCATCACTGGCGGTCACAAAAACGAGGTACGGAAACCGTCAACATCCAGAGCAAGATATACCATGCAGTCCGTCATCTAAATCACCCCGATTTGTGGAGCTAATTAATCCGTGCAGTGCCAGGGATCTCATTAATTACCGTCACGTCTCCCATGATATTCCAGTCCACCTACTGAACAGGTTTATATTTCTTATGCATATTGTCTTTCGTTTTTGTTAGGACCCAAACCGTTTTCTAGCTTATGTCGCAAATTAAATATTTGAACATTTGGGTTGTCATGTAGATTCTCCACAGGATTTTGGCTTATGGTTTGACTATGTGTTAGTCTTTCTCTGGTTTGTGTGTACTCATTTGTGGCTGTAGTGATCTAGTCTGAGCTCGTGACCCTCCTTCACTTGTCATGTGTTGGGGGATATTTCCTCATAGTCCTGTAGCCCTCTCATACCTATTCTTAAAACTAAGTATGGAGACTGCTTCTAGTGTTTCATCCGAGCCACGTCATGACCACCCTCATCTGTCTCTTTAATTCACAGCTATTCTTCACGCACCCGTTCCTCACACACTCTTCCTCACGCACCCGTTCCTCACGCACTCTTCTTCACGCACCCGTTCCTCACGCACTCTTCCTCATGCACACGTTCCCCATGCACCTCTTCCTCACTCACTCGTTACTCACGCACCCGTTCCTCTCACCCATATCTTTCTCCTATTGTGAGGATGGTAACCTTTGTTCTCGGAATCTATGCTCCTTTCCATCTAATACTTTCACTTGCCAATTATTATTGTTTTGCATTTGCTTGGGTTTAATTTCCATTATACACTTGTAATCATTTCTGCAGTTTATCCGGGACCATCAGAGAGTTTTCATCGACCTTATCGGTTTTTATTCTTCTCAATTTTAGATCATCTGGAAACATGTATCGATCTGACTCCAATGTCAGATCTTTACATGTCATTCCTAAATATCGACAAAACTACGCTTTTACACTTTCCATTGCGATACATTTTCTCGGACAACCTCTTTTCCTATACAGAACATTCCTTGTTATTCTTGCCGGCTCCACAATTTTTTGTCCTAGTATCGTGTGAGGTACAATGTCACAGGCCCGTGTCCTGGTGGCAAAAGCTCTCGCTTCACACGGTGAGGGTCCGGGTTCGATTCCCGGAGAGGCTAGAAACACTGGGCGTGTTTCCTTACACCGGATATCTATGTTCACCCATCAGTAATAATGGGTACCTGGGTGTTAGTCGACTGGTGTGGGTCGCATCCTGGGACAAAACTGGCATAATTTGCCCGAAATGCTCAACATAACAAGGGGCTTTCTATGTAGTAGTATGTCACTAATATCAGCTACGACTGTATACCTTGTACATGTACTTGTAGAAATATAGATAATATTATATTATTCACACATCCCTCTGTATACTGTCTCAGTTCTGCAGCTGTTATGGAACATCAGTATGTTTGTGAGACAAGCAGTGCCGTTTCCAAAATCATTCAGGGGAATTTTAATTAAGAAACCTATTCTCTCCAAGTGTTTCAATATTCTCCTAATTATCTCTTCCATTACGTTACATAGACTGCATGTCAGTGACACAATCTGTCAGGAACAACAAGGCACAATACCGTGACTGGAACAATACGTAAATAACCCGCACATAGGAAAGCGAAATGACGTCGTTTCAGTCCGACTTGAAGCATTTACAAGTCACACACAAATATAACTTGTAAATGATCCAAGTCGCACCGAAACCTCGTAATACTCTTCTCTGTTTTCTATGTGCGGGTTATTCTTGTACACAGTCTGTTGTTTAACGGTTGTTGTCCGTTGCTTTTCTTAAATACTGTGACTTTTTTTTTGTTGTTGTTGTATTTCAGATCCCTGGTACTTGTATCCTATTCAATTACTTGTTCTATATTTGACTAGTATTTCAAACAGAACTTATTCTCCCTTTCGCAGGATTCATGAAAACACTGTCGAGTGCCATTACATTTCATCCATTCAGTTCACTCAATTTGTCTTTCCTTTTCCACTATTGTGTATAATGTCCGGTACCCGTTGGTGCACCCGTCCTCTTAGACTTCCTGGTGATGGCACTGTTTCCACGGAGAAAATAACTTGTAGTCGTTTCTTGAAATTCCCATAGACTTGTCTATGGTTAGATCCCGTTCTTTCTTTCCTCAGATTTATTACATGGTCTGGAGTTTTGAGACTCACTGATCGCGGGTTCTAACCTCGTTCGTGGTCTTCTATAGTCGTCGTTATTCTGACGTAACTGTGACTGACTTTTAGTTCAGTCTTTGTTGCTGTTATCCTCAAAATATCACTTTTTTTTCTAAGCCTTATATATTTGTTTTTGGCACTTCTACTCACGTCTGTTGTTTCTTCTGTCCTTCATTTTCTTTTCTTTACGTTTTTTCTCTGTATTTTCGGTTGAATTATAGGCTCGTTTTCTTCTCATCATTTACTCTTTTCTGGGGAAGAATTTATACTTTGGTTCCCCGAACTTTCTAGCTATGTACTTAATTATCATCATCTTTGGCTCTCCTTCCAATTTCTTTTTCCACTGTCCTGCTTTTAGGAATTTTGTAGCAACTATATTTCTTCTGAAATCTAGTTTCTCCAGTTCCTCATTTGTTATTTTTCCCTCTTTGTTTACTTTCAGAATACAATGGAAATTTTGCACCATATATTTTGCTTACTACCAGAGACCCTTAGAGGGATTAGTACCAAACTTGTACACGAAAATCACTCCCTATGAAAGAAAAAGACTCGGCAGGAGATGCAACATTTCCCCAATGAAAAGCAGGGGGGCCACGAGTACACTGAGAGACAACACAGTAGGTGTCCGGGGCCCAAGACTGTTCAACTGCCTCTCTGAATGTTTTCAAGAAGGCACTGGGCAGGCACCTAAAGTCAGTACCTTACCAACCGGGCTGTAGTTCGTACGTCAGTTTGCATGCGGCCAGCAGTAACAGCATGGTTGATCAGACCGTGATCCACCATGAAGCCTGGTCTCAGACCGAGCAGCGGGGGCGTTGACCCCGAAACCCTCTCCAGGTAAACTCAAGGTTTTCTATTCCCTTCCCCCCTACCAGATGAACCTACAGTAAATATTGGATCTAGTTTTGGTGGCTCATCCCTTACAATCTCTCTCTTGCTGTGTTTGTAACAGGCTGACAAAGTTTTTCTGTCGCCATTTGCATCATCTTAGCTACTCTACATTCCTGTTCTCCATGTGCAACTTAATTCACCCACTTCATTTCTCTGTGACTGAAATCTCCCATGTCATGTGAGGTCTTCATGCCGCTTTCACTGTTGCATGAACTATTGCTCTGCTGTTGTGTCTGTATTCCAGTCTTGGTCTCCTACTGATCTACAATGATCTACATGAGATATAGATTACTGTAGATCATTGACATGTTTCTGTTTATCCATTTAATCTCTTCGAAAGCACTAGTTTTTGATTAGTATTGCAACTTCTTCCCCTGTCGTATTTCCCATTTCTTTTCTCATTGCTTGATATCCTACTGGAAATATGACATCTGTTATCGTTTAAGTTAACCTTTGGCTTAGTGACTGCTTTGATAATTTGCGTTGCACCTGATTTTTAGTGTCTAAGAAAAGGTAGAGGTGAGGCCGGGACTGGTGTGTTGAGAGTTCATTCAAGGTTACAGTGGCAGACTGAGGAATGAGTACATAGCATTTGTATTTATTGTTATTGCTGCGAGACTGAGGGGCGGGGCCCGGAGTTAAACCTACTGAGAGATGGGCAGCAAGTGAACCTGAGAGATGGGCAGCAAGTGAACCTGAGAGATGGGCAGCAAGTGAACCTTGGGAGATTTCTGGATGTTGGGTGCTCCCCCTTCTTGTCATCCCCTCTCTTTCCTTTTCTTCTAAATGGCGATTTTTTTTACATGGTGCAAATCTATTTATACTACATATCTATTTTGTATCAATTCTGGTACACAGTGTATATGTGTTAGTGGGTGTATGTTTACTATCAAGTGTTTTTATGTGATTGTGTATTTCTGCGTTTGTCTGAGTTTTTTTCAAAGCTTAGTTTCAGCTCCTAAACATGTTTCTTACCTTTTTGTTGGCTGACGTGATTTCTTTCTGTCGAAGAGGGTTTTAAAGTTGTGAGTAGTCTTCTCTTCAACTACGTAGTTTCTCAGCCTGTTTCACTTCTCTTATTTTATAAAATTATTTACTGGCGTCAGTTTGATGATAGTGTATTTAGCGTTGATCTAATATCCTTGTTCTTTCAGTGATAAAAGATCTTTCTATACTTCAGTGTCAATTACACAAAGCATATTTTCGCGTTGAGAACATCTGTTCTCTCCTCCTCAAACATTTTAAGGGACACATTCTGTAGTAAGTTTAGAAGCTACAATTTATCAGACCCTATAAAGAATTAGTGGTGAAGACTCGTGTGAGTACCTGCGGGTGTCCCGGAGCTTGATCAATAGCGTACTCAGCTCACACATTGAGGTCCGGGGTTTGAATCTCCTCCGGTAAGGCTGGAGAACATTGGGGACATGTTTCCATAAGACACCTGCTGTCCATGTTCCTGTTCACCAATCAGTTCAAAGTGGGTACCTGGGTGTTAGTCGACTGGTGTGGGTCGCATCCTGGGGCAAAACTGACCTAATTTGCCCGAAATGCTCAACATAACAAGCGCCTTCTATATAGTAGTATGTGACTGATGTCAGCTAGGACTGTATATCATGTACATGTACTTGGAGTTATTAAAGATATTATTATTATTATTGTTATTATTATTAGCCAGTGGAAAAAGGCTTTTTCAGGTGGTGACATTGGTAAGGTAATAAAGACAAGCTGTAGATAAAAGGCACTCATGCAGTGACCAAGACTTTTATTAAAGAAATATTACTCCATGAGTTGATTCTTCAGTCCATTTACAGAAGACAAAACTAATAGTGTATATAGTTTAAACGCCAGGTATACTCCAGGTAAACCTGGAGAGGATTTCGGGGTTCAACACCCCCGCAGCCCGGTCTGAGATCAGGCCTCGTGGTGGATCAGGGTACTGATCAACCAGGCTGTTACTGGCGTACGAGCCACAGCCCGGCTGGTCAGGTACTGACTTTAGGTGCCTGTCCAGTGCCTTCTTTAAGACAGCCAGGGGTCTATTGGTAATGTCAACACAACAAGCGCTATTAAATTTCCGGAGCTCTGGAAGGAGACGGTAGAACATAATATGTACTACTGTAACAATATATATATATATATATATATATATATATATATATATATATATATATATATATATATATATATATATATATATATATATATATATATATATATATATATATATATATATATATATATATATATATATATATATATATATATATATATATATATAAATATATATGTCGTGCCGAATATGTAAAACTGGTCAATTAGCAAGAACTCATTTAAAATTAAGTCCTTTCTAAAATTTTCTCTTATACGTTTAAAGATATATTTTTTTCATTAATGTTGATGTAAAAATTTATAATTTTGCACCAAAAGGAACTTAGAAAACTTACCTAACCTTATCACAACAAGAACAATTTATTTTAGCTTAACCCAACTAAATATATTTTAGATTTGTTTACAATAATTTAATACTAAACAAACACAGTGAAATATATTTTTTTTTCGTTAGGTTCAGAATGATTTTGGCGAAATTATTGCATACACAAATTTTCACTTGTCCTATATGGCAAGATGAACGTTGCTATTTAAGCCAAGATCGCAAGTTCTGCCTATTCGGCACGACATATATATATATGTATATATATATATATATATATATATATATAGTCGCCTCTTACGACACGCATGGCTTACAGAGGAAGAATATATATATATATATATATATATATATATATATATATATATATATATATATATATATATCACTTGGCAGGACGGTAGTACCTCCCTGGGCGGTTGCTGTCTACCAACCTACTACCTACCTATATATATATATATATATATATATATATATATATATATATATATATATATATATATATATATATATATATATATATATATATATATATATATATATATATATGTCGTGCCGAATAGTATAATTGGTCAATTAGTAAGAACTCATTTCAAATTAGGTCCTTCCTAAAAAATTTCTCTTAAATGTTTAAAGATATTTTTTTTCATTTATGTTAATATAAAAATTAATAATTTTGTACCAAAAAGAACCTTAGACAAATTGCCTAACCTTATTATAACAAGCGTTATTTAATTTAACCTAATTCAGCTACATACATTTTAGATAAGTTTACAATAATTTAACAATAAACATTTGATTCAGAATTATTTTTGCGAAATTATTGGATACACAAATTTTCGCTTGCCTTATTCGGCAAGAAGAGCGTTGCTATTAAAGCCAAAATTTAAAGTTTTATCTATTCGGTGTTTGAACACGGGTAAACAAGTATAAAGTACACCATCATTACTCTCCCTAAAGTTGCCGAGGTAAAAAAAATCGCGGAGAAAGATTAATTGATATTAATTGCAGTTGGGGGATGGGTAGGCAAACTTAGGTGTCTGTTATTAATTACACTCTTACACTTGATGGGAATTTTGACCAAGACAATGAGTAATTATTCGTGTCGCGGCTTTCGTAAAGAAGGTTGTGAGTAGTTGTTTCTGACAGGGAAGTTGGAGATGCTTGAGAGGAGGAAGCTGGAGATGGCTGAGACCGGGGATCGGGTATTGATAGGGAAAGGGAACCAGGAGATGGTGGAGAGAGGGAAGCTGGAGATGGTTTGTAGAGGAAACTGGCAGGTAGTTGGGAAATTGGAAGTATGAGGTAGTGAAGACAGAGAACTGGGGAGACAAAGACTGGGAGGAAATGTGAGAAACTAGTCCAAGAGAATAACAACATACAGACACAGCGACTCTACTCGAAGGGGAATTATTTGTACCAAAGCCCATTGGAATGTTGATCTCTATGGACGATCCCCACCATAAATTAAGGACATTTTTCAACTAGAACTCGTAGGAAGAGACAAATGGGTTTATCTCTGCCCTTCGGGTCACAGATAGTTGAACTAGGCAAAACTTTGATTCAAATTATAATGAAAAGATTTAGAATATTATTAACGCTAGATAATAAAGGCTTGATGTAGGGAAAAAAAACAATAAATATATTACTATTAGAAGAGGAATGAAAACGTTATTGAAAAAAAAATTTCAACCAAAGTCATAGAATTAACTTAATTGATAAAGTAAAATAAAACGAAGTATTATCAAAAAAATTCTTAAGCCACACAGAAAAAATTTATAGGCCTATTTAACCACCTAGTTACAGTTGTCTCACAAGAAGTGATAAATTAGAGCCATGTAGAACACTTGGGTGTCTTTACTCAGGAAAGGTTTCGCCACAAAGTGGCTTTATCAGTCTAATACAAAGTATGGAGAATATCAGGAGTGTGGGGTAATCAGTTCCTCAGCTTGGAGTCGATGTTATTAGTCCATCAATCTTGAATTACTCTCCATGGGAGGCTATACACTCATCCCAGCGCCTCTGCCACTTCTCGAAACATGGTGGAACTCTCCTTTCCTAATGGCGTCCATGGCATTCTGCGATTCTACTTCAATCTCCTCCACGGTAAAACGTTGTCCCTTGAATGCTATTTTAAGTATTCAGTAAGACTGCAAACAAACCATACTACGGATGGGGATAGAACTCGCGATCAGAGAGTCTCAAAACGCGACGGTCTGGAGTTTTGAGACCCTCTGATCGCAAGTTCTAGCCCCGTCCGTGGTATGGTTTTTTTATTGGGTAAGATCTGAGGAGTAGGGTAGGTGGGCGACGTTATATTTCGGTAATAAACGACGGTCTTTCTGGTCATGAGTCAGAAAGAAGGATAAAATTTCGCACTTGCAGTGTTTTAGATACTCTGACGACGATCTTCCCGAGTATCTTTCCTCACTTTTTCAGTATTGGCATCTCTTTTTGACCTCAATGGACAACGAGAGCCTTCATCATCTTCAGCTGACATTCATCCTGCTTTGAATCGAAATAACATTCATAAGAACATAAGAACATAAGAAAAGAGGAACGCTACATGAGGCCTGCTGGCCCATACTAGGCAGGTCCTTTACAATTCATCCCACTAACAAAACATTTGCCCAACCCAATTTTCAATGCCACCCAAGAAATAAGCTCTGATGTGAAAGTCCCACTCAAATCCAACCCCTCCCACTCATGTACTTATCCAACCTAGATTTGAAACTACCCAAAGTCCCAGCCTCAATAACCCAACTAGGTAGACTGTTCCACTCATCAACTACCCTATTTCCAAACCAATACTTTCCTATGTCCTTTCTAAATCTAAACTTATCTAATTTAAATCCATTACTGCGGGTTCTCTCTTGGAGAGACATCCTCAAGACCTTATTAATATCCCCTTTATTAATACCTATCTTCCACTTATACACTTCGATCAGGTCTCCCCTCATTCTTCGTCTAACAAGTGAATGTAACTTAAGAGTCTTCAATCTTTCTTCATAAGGAAGATTTCTAATGCTATGTATTAATTTAGTCATCCTACGCTGAATGTTTTCTAACGAATTTATGTCCATTTTGTAATACAAAAATTTGTAATTTTGTAATTCAAAAAACTCTAGCCTGTTTCACCGAATAAGAAATATGAATTCACATATACACGTTTTTTTTCTTTTAAAGACATCATTCTCTTACACAAAAAATCGCAACAAGGCGCTGATAAGACAAAATATCTTGTCTAACCTCAAGGGAATTACCAGTCGCAATGAAATTCGGGGCCCCACAGGAGAGTACTGCGCAGCGTGACCTACACCGGCGCCACATTTTGCCAAGGAATTAAATGATAATTCGAATCCTGAGAAAGTTTTTGACAGCACATATTATAGAATAAAAAAAAAGTAGACCTACCCACTATTTCAATGGGTATAAAATCAATCCAGTGTATATACTACCGTACACAACACATTAGAATCAGCGAATATTTAAATATCAGGTGAGGAAATATATCTGGTGTTATCTGAATATCCTTCTACAATGGAAACATAAACACCTATGCAGTTTAATGTGATCCTTTATTGACAACGTTTCGCCCACACAGTGGGCTTTTTCAAGTCACAAACAGAACTACCTGGGGTGGAAGATAGATCTGTTTGTGACTTGAAAAAGCCCACTGTGTGGGCGAAACGTTGTCAATAAAGGGTCGGTATTTTATACCATTTATTTTCATCCTTCTACAAGTACAGCAACACCTACTAATTAACTGATTGCTGAAATATTCAATAAAATAATAGAGATACCTGGGGAATAATAAACATCACAATAATGATATATAACAATGCTAATCTGATCTATTAATTGGAAAAAATTCTTGAACATCCAGTATAACCTAGGAAATAGTCAGCACAATATCAATAACCATGAAATGAGACAAAAAGTAAGGCCTACATGACAGGTCAAAACTCCTGACAAGTAATTTAGGTAGATGATGCAAAAACCTTAAACACATATTAGTAGACCACCTTGAGGATACAGCACTGTTACAAAAAAAAATATGAAATCAGAAATAAAAAATCCTGCCTCAAAAATCCATGTTACAAGAGACTGGCGAAGAGAGACATGTGGTTCTGAAATTCATATATTATACACTTGAAAGTAAGCTGGAACAGCACCACAAAAAAGACAAATATTCAACCAAAGTTAACATGTTGATAAATTAGACACATGTGCAACTCTTGGGTATCTTTATTGAGGAAACGTTTCGCCACACAGTGGCTTCATCAGTCCATACAAAGGAGAATCTTGAAGAACAGGAGGAGAATGAGGTAATCAGTCCCTCAACCTTGAGTCGATGTGGTCAGTCCATCAATCTTGAATAGAATTCAATTCTGTTCAAGATTGATAAACTGACCACATCGACTCAAGGTTGAGGGACTGATTACCTCATTCTCCTCCTGTTCTTCAAGATTCTCCTTTGTATGGACTGATGAAGCCACTGTGTGGCGAAACGTTTCCTCAATAAAGATACCCAAGAGTTGCACATGTGTCTAATTTATCAACATGTCGGTTCTCTGAACCATTCATTTACAAAGTTAACATGCTAGAGTGAAAGGGAATATATTAAACTACCGTAATCAGCACCATAATGTTAAAGGAAATTCAACAAGGTTAAAGATGAAAAATCTAATTTGTTTCAGACGTAAGAATGTTCACGTTTGACGAGAAACTAGAGAAAATATAAATGAATGAACACAGTAAAAGTAATTTTAGAACACTCATCCCTAGTTGGCCTCACATACGTAAATATAATTTAAAGACGTTCAGGGAAGTACAAAAATAAACAAAATTAACTGCTGATGTGTCAAAAAAAAATTCTTTTTTTTTTTGACACATCGGCCGTATCCCACCAAGGCAGGGTGGCCCGAAAAAGAAAAAAACTTTCATCATCATTCACTCCATCACTGTCTTTCCAGAGGCATGCCCACACCACAGGAAAACGTTGAGATGTTTCGCCTACGGAACGGTTTTCTTCAGTCAAGCAAACTTACACAAAGGTAGTACGGTGAGTGAGCAGGTCAGGAAGGTCACCGTGTGGGTAAAGTGAAGATAGTTGCACCGTAAAGGGTAATTACCGGGAATTAAGATACCTGCTTAAGTAACACGAATTCAGCTAAAAAAATCAACTACACTGAAAGCTCCTCGATTCTGGTGGATTACATTCTGGTGGATTACATTCTGGTGGATTACATTCTGGTGGATTACATTCTGGTGGATTACATTCTGGTGGATTACATTCTGGTGGATTACATTCTGATGGATTACATTCTGGTGGATTACATTTTGGTGGATTACATTCTGGTGGATTACATTCTGGTGGATTACATTCTGGTGGATTACATTCTGGTGGATTACATTCTGGTGGATTACATTCTGGTGGATTACATTCTGGTGGATTACATTCTGGTGGATTACATTCTGGTGGATTACATTCTGGTGGATTACATTCTGGTGGATTACATTCTGATGGATTACATTCTGGTGGATTACATTCTGGTGGATTACATTCTGGTGGATTACATTCTGGTGGATTACATTCTGATGGATTACATTCTGGTGGATTACATTCTGGTGGATTACATTCTGGTGGATTACATTCTGGTGCATTACATTCTGGTGCATTACATTCTGTGTACTCATTAGCGCAGATCCCAGTCACCCGTGTGCAATATTCACATGTTAACTCAGCTCATAAAATTTAAAATCTCTACAAAAACGCGAGTTTCATTTAATTTTTTTTTTTTTTCAATTTTCTATTTTGAGTTGTATTGGTTTTAAAATTCCTTACTAACTTGAAAGAAAAAAAAAGTTTGGATTTTTTGAAACCCCAGTGATAAAACTGGCAAAAAATAGCAAATTGGCACCCTGCACAGCTCACTTAATACTTGTTTTGGCACCCAACAACAAAGTGAACCTTGCATTCAGAAAACCACACCAGTGGTTGAAGCCGATCAGATGAGTTATTCTCCAGTTACGGCACAGATTCCATCACTTTCACTTTTTTAAGTATTTTTCTACATTAACACATTTATCTGCACCCAAATAAAAATAAAAACGCTAGGACAGAGAATTTACCAGGATCTAATCTTCTGGAAAGAGACACTGTCAACCAGAGAGATATATACCCTACACGTTGACAGTAACCATAAACGAAAAAAACAATATTACTGATACAAGGCTGAACAACTCACAGATATCCAAACGAGGGTTTGTATAAAGTTAAGCACATCATTAAATTATGTCATTGGTACACGCTTCCTCTAATAAATTCCCCGATGTATAACATATTCATTCTGACTCTCACTGATCACAATATAAAAGAAACAATAGTTTCAGCTTGTCTCACTCCCGTCTGATTCGTAGTAATTAGCATAATGACCAGCAGCGTGTGAGGTAAGTGTATGGAAGTGTATGGGTTGGAACCAACGACCTCCAGTATTAATTCTCAATGTTCCCATGAGAACTCTTCAACCCAGGGTGCACGAAGAGTTTGCCTTGCTGGATACATAAGTGGTAATAGGATTTAGTTTACAGAAATGGGATGTACAACTCATTACACTACCACGTGTGCTAATCCTCCTTCACACTACTGGGAACGCTTGGAAGCACTTGACTTGTACTCGTTGGAACGCAGGAGGGAGAGATATATCATAATCTACACTTGGAAAATCCTGGAAGGAATGGTCCCGAATCTACACACAGAAATCACTCTCTGCGAAAGTAAAAGACTGAACAGGCGATGCAAAATACCCCCAATTAAAAGCAGAAGCGCCATTGGTGCACTAAGAGAAAACACCATAAGTGTCCGGGGCCCAAGACTGTTCAACAGCCTCCCACCGAGCATAAGGGAAATTATCAGTAAACCCATAGCTGCCTTCAAGAGAGAGCTGGACAGATACCTAAAGTCAGTGCTGGATCAGCCGGGCTGTCGTTCGTACGTTGGACCGCGTGAGGCCAGAAGTAACAGCCTAGTTGACCAGGCCCTGATCCACGGGAGGCCTGGTCGTGGACTCCGGAATAACCTCCAGGTAGCCTCCAGGCAGGTAACGAAGACCAAATTCAGAGCTGTAAACATGTAGACTTTTCCACGACAATTCAACTGTTAAAATGACAGTCCAAGTGAAGGAGACAGGAGCACTTTAGGACTTCTGTGAAGTTGTCAATCCGGAGAAAGTCGGCAGAAGGCAGCAGGACGCTGGGAAAGGCAGCTGGGACACACAAACCCTCAGAGAGACACCTAGATGGAGTAGTAGCCAGAGAGAGTGAGTGCCTGTTCAGTCAGGCACCTGCTCACCATTGAACGCGACTATCAACTACTCATAATCCTGTGTGTGTGAAGGACGAACCAATTAGAATCCAGCATCCTCGGCGAGAAATTGAGGACAGCAGCATGACAAAACAACTCAGCAGAGCAGGCAGAAGTTTAAACAATGAATGTTTCCACAAATAACCCGCTGATAGGAGAGAGAAGCTTGTGATGACGTTTCTGTCCTACTTGGACCATTTAATATGACGTTAATGGAACACTGTCATTGATAATGCGATACCTTTGATGGTATTTAGACATTCATATTACATTGACGTTAATAATACACCGGTACGGATGGTACACTGATATAAATGAGACGTTCTTTAAACACTGCTACTGATAGTGCACTGACACGATGGTACAATGGCACTGATGGTACCTTGACATTAAAAATACAGTGGTGGCGTTGATGACACACTGACTCTGACTCTGATAGTACACCGACATTTTTGGAATACTGACGTTCATGGCACAAACATTGATGCTGTTGGTATATATATGGCTTTCTTTATCCTCTCGATTCTGCTGAATGATGGTGACAAATATCTTACATTTTCATGACTCACCTAACATATCTTTAATGTTCAGTCAACACTTGTTATAACGGCCGCCAGTATATTGCGGTAGCTGACACAAGTGAGACATTTTGTGAATATTAGAACATTTGCTTTTGAAGAGCAAATGTTTCCTCACCGAATTTTATAATTCCATCAACTTCACTCTTTCCTCCTCATGGTAGTCAAAATATTTTTTTTATAGACAGCCTGAATCCTGACACTTGGGAAATGGGTACAGATAATCACAATTCTGAAATATGTAATTTTTTTGTAATACGTGTCATTGTTGACAGGATTAAAACGTAATAAACACTCACCGATCTGGAATGAAAAGAAAAAAAAAACTTGTGGAGAGATATGAAATACATCTACCAGATATCTGTATTTTTCGGTTTCGGTCACAGATGCTCTTACATCTGCTGAAAGTAGCATCTTTCATCTGTGTTTCATATTTCTCTCCCAGGTGGTAAGCATCTCCTTATCTCTCGAGTGAATGCCAAAATTCCAATAAATAATATGTAAATTTCTTCACCAGAGTCATAAAGTACCGAGACAAGATAATATCTACTGAGTGAATATTAGGAAGAAAACGTAACACGATAGAGTAAGTGATCGAAAAAATATTTCTGTCTACGCCCCGTTACCACAGTACATTGTACAGGACCACAGATCTGTAAATCTGTTTAAATAGTCTCTAGGATGCTGCTGCTTAATTGTCATTATAGTTCCATGTTATTACTAGTTATATGTTATTACTAGGCGGTTTAGGGTGAGATGGGATGGGAGTTTGAATGTGTGGGAGTTTGAATGTGTGGGAGTTTGAATATGTGGGAGTTTGAATATGTGGGAGTTTGAATGTGTGGGAGTTTGAATGTGTGGGAGTTTGAATGTGTGGGAGTTTGAATATGTGGGAGTTTGAATGTGTGGGATTTTGAATGTGTGGGAATTTGAATGTGTGGGAGTTTGAATGTGTGGGAGTTTGAATGTGTGGGAGTTTGAATGTGTGGGAGTTTGAATGTGTGGGAGTTTGAATGTGTGGGAGTTTGAATGTGTGGGAGTTTGAATGTGTGGGAGTTTGAATGTGTGGGAGTTTGAATGTGTGGGAGTTTGAATGTGTGGGAGTTTGAATGTGTGGGAGTTTGAATGTGTGGGAGTTTGAATGTGTGGGAGTTTGAATATGTGGGAGTTTGAATATGTGGGAGTTTGAATATGTGGGAGTTTGATTATGTGGGAGTTTGAATATATGGGAGTTTGAATGTGTGGGAGTTTGAATGTGTGGGAGATTGAATGTGTGGGAGTTTGAATGTGTGGGAGTTTAAATGTGTGGGAGTTTGAATGTGTGGGAGTTTGAATATGTGGGAGTTTGAATGTGTGGGATTTTGAATGTGTGGGAGTTTGAATGTGTGGGAGTTTGAATGTGTGGGAGTTTGAATGTGTCGGAGTTTGAATATGTGGGAGTTTGAATATGTGGGAGTTTGAATATGTGGGAGTTTGAATATGTGGGAGTTTGAATATATGGGAGTTTGAATATGTGGGAGTTTGAATATGTGGGAGTTTGAATATGTGGGAGTTTGAATATGTGGGAGTTTGAATATGTGGGAGTTTGAATATATGGGAGTTTGAATATGTGGGAGTTTGAATGTGTGGGAGTTTGAATATGTGGGAGTTTGGGACTAAGGACGTACTTTCTTCGTTTTAAAAACTACAATATTATGTTAAGAGTATTTAATATTTAAAGCATAAATACGTTTGTAATAATACAATAACAATTGCAACTGATGGCTGACTTAAAAACAAGTTTGAAATTTCTTATAAATTCTTGAAAACAGTTCATTAGAGACATTGAAGTTGTTTGATTTAATAAGTCAATTGTAAATGCAATAATGTAAATTCTCAAAACCTGAGGAAATCAATTAACAGTACAAGGAATACAGAAGGTGAATTACCTAAATAAGACGGGAATAAGGACTAAAGTCGCTTATCACGAACACCTCTCATTGTTACGACTTACATAACGAGAAGCGATAATAATTTTACTTATTAAATAATATGTAGGTAATAATTTAATTATCTCCTTAATAACCGAAGTAATTTCACACAAAATCACCACTTCAAGTAACACTTCAAGTAACACTTCAAGTAACATTTCAAGTAACACTTCAAGTAACACTTCAAGTAACACTTCAAGTAACACTTCAAGTAACACTTCAAGTAACACTGCTACGTAAAATATATCACTAAAATACAACACCTTTTGTAACCATGACATGTTAAATAAGTCCCTTGACTCACACTTATGATAAATATAGACTTCAGTGAGCGCCTAGGTACGATATATCTTTACCTCGTAAATTCTGGCAAGCCAATGGCCCCAGATGCCTTGTACTCATATATTGCACCATCACAGGAGGGTGTGCCATAGTACCTTACTAACATCATATATATGATGCCGATTATAAAATGTTTAAAAGGGATGAAATACTGCAGATTTTTTAACATGCAAAAAGATCAAAGTAAACAGGTGATATCACAATATGCAAAATAACCACTGTGAAAAAATAGCGAAATTCCTAAGCGCTTTCGTGACTTCTCACATTATCAAGGAACTATAAAAAACAAAACATCAACAGGAAGGCATATAAAGAGGCAAGACTACACCTCACAATCATCTGCATTTTGTAACATGTGCCAACCAATTGATAATCTTGGGTAGTTAATAATAAAAATAATTTATAGTTAACCGGTGAGTAGTTGGTATGAAAACAAATGAAGAGAGCAAACCACCTGGTCGGCAACCAGTCCTCATACTGGTCGGCAACCAGTCCTCATACTGGACGTAAAGATTGTTTAGTTCTCAGTGGTATAATACTACACTTCTCCTCCACTCCGCTATCTGTCGTGTCCCACTAGGGATTTTATCGTTTCTTATAGAGACAAGTAAAATTAGGGATTATATAATGGCTGAGAAAAAGGCCTTGAGGTGTAAAGTTCAGAATGGTTTGCTGTCAGGTTGCAAGGTGTCTTCTGATGTTGTGAGAGGTCAGGTGATGAATATGCTAGTAACAGGTAGCATAAAACTTGCTAAAACCTCTGAGATGGTGTCACAAACCCACAGTCATGCCTCCCGACCAGCGAACCAGGTGTAAAGAAGCAAAGTCGTTATACCAGTATCTCGGTTCAACCCACCAATCACGAGGAAGTCTGCCAGAGCTGCGGAGAGACGTGGTACACTCGTGGACACAACTTTGGCAGACTTGCCTTTCTTACTGGTCGCTCAAGGTTCACCGTGTCTTGTGCTGACATTCGCCTCGTTGATTAGCGTGTCATGTGCTTACATTCGCCTCGTTGATCACCGTGTCATGTGCTTACATTCTCCTTGTTGGTCACCGTGTTATGTTTGTTTCAGCCTCGTTGTACACAATGTAAATACTGTACATAGTCTATAATATTTGTAAATACCTGCTTGTTTGGTGAAGGAAAATATAATTCAGTTATTCTCTACTGTCTTTTTATTAATCTCAAGTTATAATCGCATTATACCAAGATGCACAGGCCATATCTACACCTGTGTTCATAATAATAGTTTTGCAAATGTCCTTCCGTCATTTTTTTCTTATAGGTGAAAAGAAGCCACAGGTTTCGTTCAGTGAGAGACGCTAGTGTTCACTGAAGGGAGAATGCGTTAGAATTTTCCTTCACTAAGTTTTAGAACATAAGAAGGAACACTGCAACCCACGCGTAGCAGGTCCGTGTCACCCCATGGCTTAGACGAATGACCCACTTAGTCAGGTCACTTCCACTTAAGGAAGGAGCACGGCATCAGACCTAGTAGCACAAGCTAGTCAGGTCCAACTCACACCCACCCACACCCACTCATGTATTTATCTAGCCTATTTTTAAAACTACACAATGTCTTAGCTTCTATAACTGTACTCGGGAGTTTGTTCCACTCATTCACAACTCTATTACCAAACCAGTACTTTCCTATATCCTTCCCGAATCTAATTTTTCCTACTTGAGACCATTGCTGCGAGTCCTGTCTTGGCTGGAAATTTCCAGCACGCTATTTACATCCTTCATTTATTCCTGTTTTCCATTTATACACCTCAAACATATCCCCCTAATTCTACCCCTTTCTAGAAGTTTATTGAGCTCATGGAAAAATTAATATATTCTGTGCTGTTTCTCAAAAGCTTGATAAGGTTCTTAACATAGTGAATACCTCAAAAATTTTACCCCACATGGTACATAGTTATCTGGATTGTGTAACATGTTAACAATAATTGGGACAAATGGAAAGTAGAAGTTGATGGCAGAGATACATCCATTCCATGATGTTCTTCTTTGCAAAGCTGACCACGAACTTCGTTTTAAAAATCTTCCTCAAATTGACCAACCAAGACGATTTTCTCCGTGGCGAGTTTTCTCTTTGCTCTTCGGCTTTTGATCTTTGGAATTTAAGCCTTTATAAAAAATTAAATCTAGACTTGACTAATCTAATAAACTTATAGTTTTATTTCAGCGACTACCATATCACTGAATTTTCGTTGTAGGCTTTCACTTCTGAAGGTCAGTATGTGATTTGACACTCTGGTGACTCTCTGACCCGAACACATCTCTGCATCACGAGACATATTATGACATCCAGTATTGGGAGTAGATTAGGCTTGATTACTCTGTCATGTCTGGCTTCCTCACCCGTTTCAGTGTCTCGTCACACTGGGGTTTAGAGTAAGACTTGACTCTCTCCTCGAATAGTTCATCGGTGGCCATATAATGAGTGACTCGAAAGTCATCAGTATAATTAATCCAGAGTGGATGCTGTGTGATGATGGGGTCAGTCCCTGTTTGACGGAAGTTAACGGACATTTTCAGAATGAAGACACATGTGCAATATCTAAGTATCCTCATATTGTCAGTATTATATACCACTCATGTACAGAAACTCTCAAACTGATTCAAAACCAGCAGAAATAATGAAGGTTGGATCCATAATGATATTGCTCTTCTTTACAGTTTAAGTACAGTAATACGTTCTGCTCCTCGACAGACTTGTCACA
Organism: Cherax quadricarinatus; assembly: GCF_038502225.1. Taxonomy (NCBI): domain Eukaryota; kingdom Metazoa; phylum Arthropoda; class Malacostraca; order Decapoda; family Parastacidae; genus Cherax; species Cherax quadricarinatus. The sequence continues at coordinate 11,848,355 of NC_091311.1, read as the reverse complement.
ACTTGCTGCAACATTTTCCATTGGATTAAAGCTCTCAGGCACTCTGTTCACCTGGTCTTGGATACATTGTTACATAGCATATCAGTAGTTACAAACTTAGATGCAGTGGTACAGAACTGTCAAGTTCTACATATTGTTCCACAGCTCTCAGATACAGTGTAACACAGCTCTCTGATACAGTGTAACACAGCTCTCAGATACAGTGTAACACAGCTCTCAAATACAGTGTAACACAGCTCTCAGATACAGTGTAACACAGCTCTCAGATACAGTGTAACACAGCTCTCAGATACAGTGTAACACAGCTCTCAGATACAGTGTAACACAGCTCTCAGAGACAGTGTAACACAGCACTCAGATACAGTGTAACACAGCTCTCAGATACAGTGTAACACAGCACTCAGATACAGTGTAACACAGCTCTCAGATACAGTGTAACACAGCTCTCAGATACAGTGTAACACAGCTCTCAGATACAGTGTAACACAGCTCTCAGATACAGTGTAACACAGCTCTCTGATACAGTGTAACACAGCTCTCAGATACAGTGTAACACAGCTCTCAGATACAGTGTAACACAGCACTCAGATACAGTGTAACACAGCTCTCAGATACAGTGTAACACAGCTCTCAGATACAGTGTAACACAGCTCTCAGATACAGTGTAACACAGCTCTCAGATACAGTGTAACACAGCTCTCAGATACAGTGTAACACAGCACTCAGATACAGTGTAACACAGCTCTCAGATACAGTGTAACACAGCTCTCAGATACAGTGTAACACAGCACTCAGATACAGTGTAACACAGCTCTCAGATACAGTGTAACACAGCACTCAGATACAGTGTAACACAGCTCTCAGATACAGTGTAACACAGCACTCAGATACAGTGTAACACAGCTCTCAGATACAGTGTAACACAGCAATCAGATACAGTGTAACACAGCTCTCAGATACAGTGTAACACAGCACTCAGATACAGTGTAACACAGCTCTCAGATAAAGAATTACGCAATAATTTACAAGCAACAAAAGTATCTGTAGCCAGTATCTGTTGGACGAATATATGATAGACAAATATAGTAATTAATGTATCTCTTTAACTTTAAGATACTTTTAAATAACGATATTAATGCATCAATTAAAAATTTTATTGGATTTTGTTTGAATGATCAGAAATAATGTTAGTCAGGATATCTGGTGGTAAAACCAGTTTTACCACCATGAGCTTTAAAAACTCATGGAGAGAGAAAGAAAACTTTCATGATACTTTGATAAAGAAAGGGAGTAAACGAAGAATCATTAGTTTACTTAACTGTTTTGTTAGACCAAAGGGAAAAAATGTGATAATAAAGAGAAGTCTAAAGAATACGTGGAGGGATTTTGTTTAAGAGATATATCGTTAATCAGGTGAGTCAGAACGCCTCCTAGGTAAGTTCTTTATAGTTACGTTTGTTTGTCTTAATTGGTGTGAGTTTCAATAAGTTAACTTCAGTACATAGAAGAGAGGAACTTACGATAACGTTTCGGTCCGACTTGGACCATTTGCAAAGTCGCACTAACGGAAAGGAGAGAAGGAGGGAGTATATATAGACCAGGAGGTGGTAGTAGTAGTAGTAGTAGTAGTAGTAGTAGTAGTAGTAGTAGTAGTAGTAGCGGAGGTAGAAGGTAGTAGTGGTTGGAGGTAGCAATGGTAGTGATGGAGTCAGTTAAATACTAAGAAAGAGGAGCATTGCAAGGGAGTTATTATTATTTATTATTAACACACTGGCCGATTCCCACCAAGGCAGGGTGGCCCGAAAAAGAAAAACTTTCACCATCATTCACTCCATCACTGTCTTGCCAGAAGGGTGCTTTACACTACAGTTTTTAAACTGCAACAATAAATGGCAAACGTTACAGAAGTCAAGGCAGACTTGTATTTATATCAAAAGAATGTTGTACGTAATCACCAAACACACCAACTAAATCTCAAGATTCATTAATATATAGAGAAAACAAAGGTAACCATCTTTGCAAAAAGCTAAGGAAAACAGTACCTTTAGAACTTGCGAATTAATTGCAGAAATATTTAAAACGATGTCTCCAGATTCATATATTGCAGGAACTTTTTCGTTTTATCATCAGCCACTGCGTCAGACACGTTATCTGACTATTGATCATCATTGCAAGAGCACTTACATCTGAACATCAAATAAGGTCTCCTCAAAATATATTAAAACGTTTCATTTTTGGCTTGCAAATTCGGGCACATAAAACAATAAAATCGATAATGCTTTAAATACTGATAGGTTAAAGTTAATAAAAATCAAACAAATTAGCCCTTGAAAGCAATGGGACAAATATCAACAAAGCAACATTGTTTTAAGCGAATGAAGCTATAAAAGAAACTGACTCCAAGTTTTTAATAAATATTGGAGCAAGTAATCGTCATGTTTTCCACAATTTATTTGGAAAAGCCGTAAAACAATTTGGTAATTCTACTCAGGAATTTATTTACCTTCATTCGATCTTTTTATATTCTTAAGCGTGAAATGAAGTTTTTTGTCTAACTGTAAATTAAACTTACATATTGATAAACTAGTTTTTATTAGACATGTGTCTACAAGACGGATAAGTTTAGGTGAGGTAGTAAAAAAAAAAAGAGAGACCCATGGAAGAAAAATAAATAAAATAAATAGTAAGTCAGAAATCAGGTCAGAGCAGAGTGAGGTTAGGTTACGTAAGGCCTGTCAGGAAACAAGCTGGAGCTTTAGGTTATCTGACTGAGGCCTTCCGCTGGCTCTCTGGTTTACTCCTTTAAAAACTATGGTTACTAACATACTAGTGAGGTAAGGAAACAACAAATATATTGTTAAATCCTCTGATCTAATCTGTTTCATTGTATCCCAATTCCTTTAACTTTATATTTTGTATACACAGTTGATTTTAAATATTAAAGCCTGTTATAGTTTTTCAGTCGACTAACAACTAGATATCAGTTTACTGTCAGGCTTGAGGAGATTTACCAACACATCTCATTCAGCAAGGCATTATCTCGAACAGAAGGAAATACCTATTAATCATGTCCTTTACCTTTCTTTCCCTTCCAGATGATGGCCAGCACATCAGAACGAAAGAATAGGGCCAGGCCAGCTGGAGATTCGTCTGTAAAAACTTGCATTTGTGGCCATAGTAGTGCTTATGCTAACCTTCCTATGGTGTATTAATATACCTAGTTGGATGAATTGTAGCCAGCTGGTCCAGTGGCTAAAGCGTCGGTCTGGAGTTTTATGACTCTCTGATCGTGGATTTTAACCCCTCCCGTGGTATGGCTTTTTTTTTTAAGGTTGATTAATTTTGCATACTTTTCCGCGAATCAATTCTTCAGAACTAGCTTGCAAGAGGGGCGTGGAAACCTCTCTCTTAGATCCCGGGATCCTTCACTTGTGAAGCGAGACCTGAACCATTTAAACTAAGCATGGCTCTCCTTCATTTTCTTTCTTCACTAGAGAATTAAAATTAGTTCGTAAGGGACTGTAACGTTGTTACTTTCACATTTGTTTAAAAGGTCAGAAAGTTTCCATTTTTAAATGTTAGTTTCTTTCTAAATGGGTTTCGTGAGAGAACCTGACAATACCTCTCTTGATCAGTTGCAAACACTGAACCCCAGAGTATTCTGCTATGTATAAATGGAATTTCTGAGTGTTATTGGAATGTGTTGCTTCCTAACTGTCAATGTTAATTACAAAAGCTGCTGTTATTGTGCAATAACTACTTACCCTTACTTTGTGTGCATGTGTGTGTGTGTGTGTGTGTGTGTGTGTGTGTGTATGTGTGTGTGTGTGTTCACCTATATGTTGTTGCAGAGATCCTTTTCCTTAAGTGAGGATTGCAGCTTTTGATCCCTTACCCTGTGCTCCACCTGCAGTCTTCTTTGTCCTTATCCAATCTTCATGACCTTGCACTTGGTGGGGTTAAACTCCAAGAGCCATTTGTCGGCCAAGGCTTGCAGCCTTTCCAGTTTCACATCATCAACGAACAGAGATATCTCTGAATCTGTTCCTTTCATCACATCATTCCATGGTCTACCACACTTAGTGTTGGCCTCTTTACACCTCTGGGTATACCATGGGCTCACTCTGGTCTTTTCTTTTTTTCTGTTAGCCCTATGCATGAAATTCTGTCTCCCTCTGTGTGTGTTTGTGTGTGTGTGTGAGTTTGTATATGTGTACTCATTTCCATGTTGCTACTACGGGTGTCGAGTATCAGTTCCTGGCCCTGCCTTTTCGTTGATCGCTACACGGTCAAGTCTGTCACTCATCGAGAGCCTTATCATACCTCTTTTTAAATTTATGTATGTGTCCAGCCTCTACCACTTCATTCTTCAAGTCATTCCACTTCCTGACCACTCTAAGCTGAAGAAATACTTCCTAACGTCCCTGTGAATCATCTGTATTTTCTGGTTCCAGCTCTGCACCCGTGTTCCTGTTTCCCATCTCTCAAACAGTCTATTCCTATTCACCCCGTCACTTCCTCTCAGCATTATGTACGCTGTTACCATATCACTCTTAGTCCTCATGGCCTCCAGTGTCATCAATTCGAGTTCTCTTAACCTCTCCACGTAGCAAACCTCTGTACTTTCTCTATATTTTTGACCTGCTTGACCAGTTTTAGGTTCCATAATGGTATTTTATGTCCTACTATGGGCCTGACGTTCACGGTATACAGTGTCGTGATCGAATCCTTATTTAAATGTCTAAAAGCTAGTCTTAGATTTACCAGAGAGCATTTTCTGCAGCAAGTATCTGGTTACTGTGGGTCTTATTGAATTTGTTTGGAACGATACTCAATCTGAGTTCTTTCTCCTTAAGTGAAGTCTGCAATCTTTGCTCCCCGGGCCTGTGGTCTGTCTGCGGTCTTCTTTACCGTTCTCCTAATCTCACAACTTAGCACTTGCTAAGGTTAAACCCCAGTAGCCACTTGGAAGACCATACCTGTAGCCTGTCCAGATATATTTGTAGCTTTTCCTGGTTCAAGTCTGCTCGTTATCTCATTTCTTTCATATCAACTACGAACAAAGATACCTCTGACTCTACCCATTCTTTCATGTCATTCATGTATTCAAGAAACAGAACCGACCCTTATACTGATCACTGTGGAACCCCATTCGTCACGTGCACCCATTTCGGCACCTCTTTGCAGGCAATCACTAGTTGTTTACTACCAGTCAGATATGCCTAGATCCATTGTAGTGTTCTTTCTGTTATTTATGCTTACTCCTCTAGCTTTTGTACAAGTCTTTAGTACAGTGTTGTGTAAAATCCTTTCTACAGTAATTCAAAAAGATACAGTCTACCTTTACATCTCTTGCCTGCCTTACCTCTGGGGATTTGTTAGGTTTTAATTTATCTTTTGCCTAAGGACGTCCCTAATCGTGCACCTGTTCTACATAATTTATCATTACTGTGCTGGTATCCTCCTGTGTAAAAACTGAGAGGAAGTATGTGTTAAAAATTCTACACATTTCCTTACACTGTCAGTGAGCTGACCCGAGGAACTTTTGAGTGGGCCTATCTTGTCCCTGATCTTACTTCTGTATACCTGAAAGAATCCTTTTGGGTTAGTCATTCTCTTGCAACTTTAACCTCATAATCTCTTTTTGCTTTTCTAATTCCCTTTTTTATTTCTCTCTTTAACTGAATATATCGATTTCTTAATTGCCCCTCTCCTCTTTTGACCTCTTTGACCAATCAGGTTCATCCATTTAGGATCACTGAGGAACATAATGACTTTAGAACTATGCCAGTCAGATTGAAGAAACAGAACCGACCCTTATACTGATCCTGTGGAACCCCATTCGTCATCACATTTCGGCACCTAGTCACTAGTTCTTTCCTAGATCCATAGTGTTATGCTTACTCCTCTAGCTTTTGTACAAGTCTTTAGTACAGTGTTGTGTGAAAATCCTTTCTACAGTAATTCAAAAAGATACAGTCTACCTTTACATCTCTTGCCTGCCTTACCTCTGTTAACTTGTTGCAGAACTCTGGTAGATCTGTGGTATCGGATATACCATTTCGAAAACAGTGCTGGTTTTCGTGTATGAACCAAGTCATTTGCGAGGAAAAAGTCAGTAAATTGAGTATATGGTAGTTAAGATTCCGAGGAACTGTTACAGTGTCGCCGCCTGCACTGCCATCTAGCGGGCTGCTGTAAACCTCCAGAATTCTTCGGGTTTGAGTTTCTTTAGTTTCTACTCGTGGTAGTATTTACCTTACCTGGTATGGGTTGGAGTTTGGGAAATCACTTCACCTCCACTCTTCTCTTGATCATCTCTGCTGCTGGATTGGTCATCCACAGTAGACGCTAGCATTACTGGTGCTAGAACCCAGGCGACGGGACTTAGTGGGACATAGCTACTCCTCATCTCTCCTTTGTTATCTGCAGTGAAATACTGTGAACCAGTATTAACAGGTGCTACGTCATCTACGCAACACAAGACCAACACCGCCTACTCAGGACAACTAACATCACATCTTCAATACATCTTAAGAAGGCCTAGACTAAGAAAAGTCTCATGTGTCAAGATCTCACTTGAAACAAAGACGGCCTTTTTATGATATTTAATTAAATACTTTTAATTTTTCCGTAATTTTTTCACCGGAGTTATTTATTTTTCCATACTTCTGATCAGAAGGAGGTCGCTCCCTTGACACATTTCTAGGTGCTCCAACCTTCTTCTCCTGATTATCTTCGACATATCTTTTATACTATGCATGTTAATGACACTGGTCTGTAGTTTAACGCTACCTGACTCCCTGAAAAAGTCGATAGATTTGTGGAAGACTGCTGCTAGCGGCACACACACTGCTTCTTCTCTCAGGATTCACTGGGAACTATTATTTGTTCTCACTGTCTTCGAGGAATCTAGCTCACATGCTAGCTTCTTCACTTCCTCCCCAGTTGTATGAACTGTGTCCAACTTTTGTTGTTATACTCTTAGTTTGGGCTTGCTGGTAGCCTTCCTGTCTTTATTGAGAACTTGTCCCTTAATTTTATGCTGAGATCTTCACAAACGTGCTCCTTCCTTTATTCAGCCTCCTTACCTGGTCCTTTACTGCTGTCTTCCTCCTTTAAGTGTCTAAATAAAAGCTTTGGATTGGGTTTAGCTTTCGATGCTTTGTCATTTTCAAATTGCCTTTGAGCTGCTCTTCTTACCTATGCATACTCGTGTCTGGGTCTTCGGCTCAACTCCTAGTTTTCCTGAGCTTTTTGCCTTCATACTTTTTCCATGCTCTAGCACTTTTAGCCTAGGCCTCTCTACACCTCTGTCCCCTCAGGGAAGGTTCCTTGATGTTGGTGAGGGGCTCTTGATTTAGGGAATTGGATCTGTGCTCCAGTTCCCCGAATTAAGCCTGGATGCCTTCCACATTCCCCCCCCCAGGCGCTGTATAATCCTACGGGTTTAGCGCTTCCCCTTGATTATAATAATAATAATAATAATCTACACCTCTGTGTAAACCATGGATTCACTTTATTCTTAGCATTGTTCCTTTTGCTTCTGGGACCGAATTTCTCCACTGCTTTCCTATACTTTCCGGCCTCATAATCCATCACCTCAGTTTTTTCTCTTGTTCTGTTTTCCTATGCACCTGATTCAGGAATTACCTCATGGCTATTTGTCCCCTCTTTTGAAGTTCGCCTTCTCATACCCTTCCCGTGCTGCTTCCCTCTCCACTGTTACTTCCACAAGGTATTCGAGACTCAGTACAATGTGGTCACTAGCCCTAAGGGATATTTCATACGTAATATTTCCTGTGTCAGAGCAACTCAGGCTGATTACATGGTCCAGCCTTGCTGGTTCATCCTCTCCTCTCTCTGTCTATAATATGCTGGTGCATGAAATTCTGTCTTACCACCTCCGGCATATTAATCCTACATGTTTAGGGTCCTCCTTGTGGCTTTAGGTTCTCACAGCCTTGTGTTTAAAGCCACCGATGACCAGTAGCTTTGCTCAACACATGTGGGTCCTTCTAGCCAGCTCAACTAGTGTATTCACCAATGCTCTTATTCTTGTCTGGGCCTCTTGCTGTTTATTGAAAGGTTATGTAATACTAACATCACCACTTTGGGGCCCCTGGTCATCAATGTGCCAACTATGTAGTCATCTGTTTTCCCCCTTCTATCCATTTCCCCCATCTCCTCAAAACTTAAGTGGTTTTTAATAAACTGTGATACTCCTTCTTCTCTGTTCCGTCGGTCTTTCTTCAAAATCCAATATCCAGCAGGAAAAATAGCGTCAGTTATCATCTCCATGAACTTCGTCTCTATGAGTCCTATAATGTCTGTCTCTGTTATTCGTTCATGCCACTCATCACTTATTTGTTATTCCATCGCCAATTGTCACCATACATTCAGCTTACTCTTCATTTCTTTGTTCTGGTTTGTGGGTTTCTGGGTTCCTAGCTCTTGTTTATTAGTAATGGTGGTAGAAACAGATGGTGTGGGTTAAGGCTTCGGTAGGGTGGGTGGAATATTTTCCCTGGAGGGGGGAGAGTCAGGATCCTAGATATGGGCGAGGATGAATGAAGAAGTTGGAGTGAGGGAGGACACTGGGTCAGAGAGTTGGGGTGAAATGCAGGTTATGAGGAAGGTACTTGTTCTGGAGGAATTGGGACTGTTGGTGTGGGAAGTAGGGTATGTTTTAGGTTATTGTGCTTGGGTACAGAGGAAGGCTAGCGTTTAAAGAACGTCCCTATTTGGGAGTGCCTGGCATTCCTCCGGATGTCGAGTTTCCTTATCTGCCGATGCATGTCTTGTCTCTCCTTCCTGTCTCTGGCACCTAAGTAATCTCAAGTTTTCACCCGTTCCTTGTATTATTAACGGTCAAGGTACACCCAGGGTTATTTTTCTGTTCACCTTAACAGTGGTTTTTCGCTGCATGATCCTGCCTAGTGCCATTATTGTTGTGAGAATTAATTTGACTGCGCGTATTTTTCCAATCAGTTACTTTCCAGGTGCCTGAAAATCTGTTACTTGGGACACTTCAGATTCTCCAGCAATGAGGATATCTGAAATATTCTGTTACTTCACCTGGCGAATTTCATCATGCGTCCACCTTTCAGCATGTGTGTGTGTGTGTGTGTGTGTGTGTGTGTGTGTGTGTGTGTACTCACCTAGTTGAGGTTGCGGGGGTCGAGTCCGAGCTCCTGGCCCCGCCTCTTCACTGATCGCTACTAGGTCACTCTCCCCGAGCCGTGAGCTTTATCATACCTCTGCTTAAAGCTATGTATGGATCCTGCCTCCACTACATCGCTTCCCAAACTATTCCACTTACTGACTACTCTGTGGCTGAAGAAATACTTCCTAACATCCCTGTGATTCATCTGTGTCTTTAGCTTCCAACTGTGTCCCCTTGTTACTGTGTCCAATCTCTGGAACATCCTGTCTTTGTCCACCTTGTCAATTCCCCTCAGTATTTTGTATGTCGTTATCATGTCCCCCCTATCTCTCCTGTCCTCCAGTGTCGTCAGGTTGATTTCCCTTAACCTCTCCTCGTAGGACATACCTCTTAGCTCTGGGACTAGTCTTGTTGCAAACCTTTGCACTTTCTCTAGTTTCTTTACGTGCTTGGCTAGGTGTGGGTTCCAAGCTGGTGCCGCATACTCCAATATGGGCCTAACGTATACGGTGTACAGGGTCCTGAACGATTCCTTATTAAGATGTCGGAATGCTGTTCTGAGATTTGCTAGGCGCCCGTATGCTGCAGCAGTTATTTGGTTGATGTGCGCTTCAGGAGATGTGCCTGGTGTTATACTCACCCCAAGATCTTTTTCCTTGAGTGAGGTTTGTAGTCTCTGACCCCCTAGACTGTACTCCGTCTGCGGCCTTCTTTGCCCTTCCCCAATCTTCATGACTTTGCACTTGGTGGGATTGAACTCCAGGAGCCAATTGCTGGACCAGGTCTGCAGCCTGTCCAGATCCCTTTGTAGTTCTGCCTGGTCTTCGATCGAGTGTATTCTTCTCATCAACTTCACGTCATCTGCAAACAGGGACACCTCAGAGTCTATTCCTTCCGTCATGTCGTTCGTTCACAAATACCAGAAACAGCACTGGTCCTAGGACTGACCCCTGCGGGACCCCGCTGGTCACAGGTGCCCACTCTGACACCTCGCCACGTACCATGACTCGCTGCTGTCTTCCTGACAAGTATTCCCTGATCCATTGTAGTGCCTTCCCTGTTATCCCTGCTTGGTCCTCCAGTTTTTGCACCAATCTCTTGTGTGGAACTGTGTCAAACGCCTTCTTGCAGTCCAAGAAAATGCAATCCACCCACCCCTCTCTCTCTTGTCTTACTGCTGTCACCATGTCGTAGAACTCCAGTAGGTTTGTGACACAGGATTTCCCGTCCCTGAAACCATGCTGGCTGCTGTTGATGAGATCATTCCTTTCTAGGTGTTCCACCACTCTTCTCCTGATAATCTTCTCCATGATTTTGCATACTATACATGTCAGTGACACTGGTCTGTAGATTAATGCTTCATGTCTGTCTCCTTTTTTAAAGATTGGGACTACATTTGCTGTCTTCCATGCCTCAGGCAATCTCCCTGTTTCGATAGATGTATTGAATATTGTTGTTAGGGGTACACATAGCACCTCTGCTCCCTCTCTCAATACCCATGGGGAGATGTTATCTGGCCCCATTGCCTTTGAGGTATCTAGCTCACTCAGAAGCCTCTTCACTTCTTCCTCGGTTGTGTGCACTGTGTCCAGCACTTGGTGGTGTGCCCCACCTCTCCGTCTTTCTGGAGTCCCTTCTGTCTCCTCTGTGAACACTTCTTTGAATCTCTTGTTGAGTTCTTCACATACTTCACGGTCATTTCCTGTTGTCTCTCCTCCTTCCTTCCTTAGCCTGATTACCTGGTCCTTGACTGTTGTTTTCCTCCTGATGTGGCTGTACAACAGTTTCGGGTCAGATTTGGCTTTCGCTGCTATGTCATTTTCATATTGTCTTTGGGCCTCCCTTCTTATCTGTGCATATTCGTTTCTGGCTCTACGACTGTTCTCCTTATTCTCCTGGGTCCTTTGCCTTCTATATTTCTTCCATTCCCTAGCACACTTGGTTTTTGCCTCCCTGCACCTTTGGGTAAACCATGGGCTCATCCTGGCTTTTTCATTACTCCTGTTACCCTTGGGTACAAACCTCTCCTAAGCCTCCTTGCATTTTGTTGCTACATATTCCATCATCTCATTAACTGGCTTCCCTGCCAGTTCTCTGTCCCACTGAACCCCGTTCAGGTAGTTCCTCATTCCTGTGTATTCCCCTTTCTTGTAGTTTGGCTTCATTCGTCCTGGCCTTCCTGCTTCTCCCTCCACTTGTAGCTCTACTGTGTATTCGAAGCTTAAAACCACATGGTCACTGGCCCCAAGGGGTCTTTCATATGTGATGTCCTTGATATCTGCACTACTGAAGGTGAATACTAAGTCCAGCCTTGCTGGTTCATCCTCTCCTCTCTCTCTTGTAGTGTCCCTTACGTGTTGGTACATGAAGTTCTCCAGTACCACCTCCATCATCTTAGCCCTCCATGTATCTTGGCCCCCATGTGGGTCCAAGTTCTCCCAATCGATCTCCTTGTGGTTAAAGTCACCCATGATCAGGAGCTTTGCCCTGCATGCATGAGCTCTTCTGGCCACTCTAGCCAGTGTGTCAACCATCGCTCTATTGCTCTCGTCGTACTCTTGCCTTGGCCTCCTGCTGTTCTGTGGTGGGTTATACATCACTGCTATTACCACCTTGGGACCTCCAGAGTGAAGTGTTCCCACTATGTAATCACTTTCTTCTCCGCTATCTCCTCTCTCCAGCTCATCAAAATTCCAGCGATTTTTGATCAGCAACGCCACTCCTCCACCCCCCCCTGTTCCCTCTGTCTTTCCTCAGGATTTGGTATCCCGTTGGAAAGATGGCATCTGTTATCATACCTGTAAGCTTGGTTTCTGTGAGAGCTATGATGTCCGGTGATGCTTCTTTGACTCTTTCGTGCCACTCCTCCCACTTATTTGTTATTCCATCAGCGTTTGTGTACCATACCTTCAGTTTCCTTTCCAACACTGTGGTTTGGGGGGCCTGTGGGGGTGGGAGACCTGGTGGCATACTGTGGGATTCTATAGCTCGGTGTTGGGTGGAGGCTGTGGGTATGGATTGTAGTGTGTGTTGGGATGGTGTGATAGGTTGTATGGTTCTGAGAGTAGTTGTGTGTGTGCTTGCCCTTGCTGTGTGTGTGTGTGTTTGTGTGTGTGTGTGTGTGTGTGTGTGTGTGTGTGTGTGCGTGTGCTCACCCATTTGTACTCACCTATTTGTGGCTGCAGGGGTCGAGACACAGTTCCTGGCTCCGCCTCTTCACTGACCGCTACTGGAACCTCTTTATCCCTGCTCCATGAGCTTAATCATACCTCGTCTTAAAACTATGTATGGTTCGTGCCTCCACTGCATCACTTGCCAGACTATTCCACGTCCTGACAACTCTATGACTAAAGAAATACTACGTCCTAACATCATCTGTGTGTGTGTGTGTTTTAGTGTGTGTGTGTATGTGTATGTGTGTGTGTGTGTGGTGTGTGTGTGTGTGTGTGTGTGTGTGTGTGTGTTTTAGTGTGTGTGTGTGTGTGTGTGTGTGTGTTTTTAGTGTGTGTGTGTGTGTGTGTGTATTACCGCGTGTGTCTTAACTACCTTTACGACTGTAGTGAAAGCAATAGTTAGGGCTGGAAGAGTAATATAACATGAGTGAGAATAAGATAAGCCCTGGCTGAGGAAGATCTCTTGCAGGTGTCACACTTGTGTTCCAGCTGGGCAGGTCGGCAGGGGATGGCGGCACTGTCAGCTTGGCAGTCTGGGCTTCAGTATTGGCCAGACTCTCGGCCTGGGCGCACGGTGTTCATGTGCTCCCGTCTTACCTACCTCACCCCCGCCTGCTTCTTTTTTTTTTTTAGTGTCCACCGTCTATTCTTCAACCCTACTGTCGGTCTCGCTGCCAGGATCTAGTTAGTGCATTTCCGAAAGCTACCATGCTCTTTCAGCCATAGTGTTTCGTGTTGTTAGTGCGCCTGCGCGCCACCCACGTGACTACCATGACCCGACCTGCCCTCATCACACACGCCCACGCCCACACCCGTCGCCTAGGGTGGGTGGTGGCGTGGGTAATGGTAAGTGTGCTGGCGCCCACGTGCCACGCCAATCCTGACGCCAAGAGGCTCTACGATGATCTCCTAAGCTCCTACAACCGCCTCATCCGACCCGTCCAGAACAACACCGACAAAATCACCGTGTGGATGAGGCTGCGTCTCTCCCAACTCATTGACCTGGTAAGTACCCTCCCTCCCACCCCGCCCGCCAATCAGGGGAAGCTGGACCAGCATGCTTTGTAGTGCATCGCGTCGTGAGAAGTGATCCCCCACTGGTCGATAGCACCAGTGTTGAGGCGAAGGCACCAGCGTACCAGGAAATATCCACAGAATATCTTATGTCGGCAACACTTACAGCTATGAATGCTTCGTTCCTGGAACATGGGTTACTTTACTAAGTTCATCTAACGTAAAAGAAAATTTAATTACGAATGTATGTTTGTATGTATGAGAATATATATATATATATATATATATATATATATATATATATATATATATATATATATATATATATATATATATATATATATATATATATATATATATATATATATATATTGCCGAATACGTAAATAGCAACGCTCTTCTTGCCGTATAAGGAAGCGAAAATTTGTTTATGCAATAATTTCGCAAAAAAAAATATATTTCATTTGGTTTGTTTATTATTAAATTATTGTAAACTTATCTAAAATATATTTAGTTTGTATAGGCTGAATTAAATTGCGCTAGGTAAGATTTCTAATGATCTTTTGGTACAAAATTATTAATTAATAGACAAACACAATGAGATATATTTTTTCGTTACGTTAAGACTGATTTTTGCGAAATTATTGCACAACATTATATATATATATATATATATATATATATATATATATATATATATATATATATATATATATATATATATATATATATATATATATATATATATATATATATATATATAAATATATATATATATATATATATATATATATATATATATATATATATATATATATATATATATATATATATATATATATTTTAAATTGTATATGTAGGTGGGCGTTGTTTTTATTAAGTAATTTCATATGTGCACATGTGCAAATATTTCTTCACGGGAAAACATGACACTTCGGACAACTGCTGGTGATGGAAGGTTGAACTGTTGATGTTGTTGCTGCGGTGTGAGGTAAACACTGGTTGCCGCATCAATGCCAAGTAGCGCTTTAATAGCAGTGAGGATTAATTTTATTGAACTGATTAACTATTTCCCTAAACTTTTAACTTGTAGCTTTAGGGATATTTTATCATGTGTTAATTATAATTAACCAAACAACTGGGTTTACATTTAGGAAAATTTGAGTTGCTCCTGTGTTTTTAATGACGTTGTTGTATTGTAATATAAACTTGTGCTTGATTTTAAAATTTGACATGCAATGAAAAGTATCCTCGAATTCGGGTTCAGGGAACTGTTACTGACGACTTTTCGCTCATGCAAAATGATTTACCAAATCAGGTAGTAACTACTATATACAGAGAAACATCGCAATCACCAGGACTCGATACTGCTACTGAGATGGGTAAGATTCCCAGGCAGCCCTCCTATCCACTCAGCCACAAATGCCTCAAAAGCTGGGCAGCCCGGTTCACAGACCGTGTTTCTTTCCCAGCCCGGGCACGTCAGTGATTAGTAGTCAGTAAAACAGTCTTCTAGATGCGTTTCTGTTTGTCTCATATTGCTGGTAGCCTTTCGGGCAATGTAACAAAAATACTTAACTATATTTTCACAAGGATTCTGTTACTGGATCATACTTGTTCTTTCAAGGTAACGATGTAAACAATGAATTTGTAAAGAAAACCAGACTAAGCACTTATTGTTTTTGTAATTCTTTACAAGGACTGCACCCAAAAACATACAAGACAAATAAATAAAAGATTAATTATTGAAATTACTATACACAAGAAATTACGATACTGTATGTGCAAGATAGTTCAACAGCTTTCCATTATGATGGGAATCATAGGCATAATATTAATAAACGATACCCTGCTAGTGTATGTATAAGCGCAAAATACACTATTCAGAAATGATACATCATTGTTAGTCTTAACCTCATATGAGGCCCCTTTTATCCTAATGGTGTAACTCCTGTCCTGAAGGCAGTCTTCCTGTTCTAGAGTTAGTTTCTACACCTAACGTACCTGCTGTACCTAACTAATTATAGCATCAGTTTGATCCAAATGTCTCTCTCCCTTTCACTCGTGGTTTTAGCGGTGGAGACGCCTCGGCATCACGACGAAATAAATAATACATCTACCTGTCGTTTTATTATCTCCATATTTGCGCCATTGCGCTATAATTATATAATCACAGATTTTTTTGGTGAGGTATCTTGATAATAGTGACTGGCTCTTGATCCAGGGAGTTAGAGATACCCCTCTCGGATGGAACCTGATGACTACCATCCCCTTAGCACTTCATTAAAGTTGCAGGATTAAGACTTGCCAATGAAAATAATATAATTAAAATCTCTTAAGAGACACAACATCTCCTTGATTGCTATAATTTATAATTTGAATTGACCCATACTAAGTGCTTATTTTTGTTATTATAATAGAATTACTACTACTACTACTACTGCTATTACTATTACTTCTATTACTAATAATACTATTACCACTACCATTACTACTACTACTACTACTACTACTACTACTAATATTAATAATAATCATATTAATACAAAACATGGTTTTTTGTCCAGTGCCAATGAAGTTTTCTCTCTGGCACACTGTCACCTTAAATGTCTTTAATGTGTGTTCACGCCATAAGAAAGACAAAAGCGCCTTCATAGGCATACATGATGTTGTAACTTTAATTATGACAGTTTCGGAAGGAGACCCATAATAATCCCTCGAACACAATACGTCTCTGCCATATTGAACGTTTTTTTTTTTAGCATTAAACTCTCTTCCTATATACTTTAAATTCATCATGATTCTACTAAAAAGAATATTTTTACAGCTTTCAACGCTGCACTACCTTGTCACACACTGGCCACATAACTCACATATCAATGGCAGCATTTGTCAATCTCATGTCTGTAGATTAAAAAATAACTCATGTTCTCGATAATAGGTCACGAATTCCGAAGTTTTTTCTGAAAATCTGTTATGTACCCGAGACAAAGTTTTTAATACCAAACTGTTAATAAAGAAATAGTTTACGGGGTGCAAGACCCAAATTCCTCTAATATATATATATATATATATATATATATATATATATATATATATATATATATATATATATATATATATATATATATATATAGGATGGGGTCCACCTCTGGTGTAAATTGTGGGACCCATAGCCTCGGAGAAGTGGATAAAAAGGCTTCAAGGAAGAATATTTGGATTTCTTCCTGAAGCCGTTTGAATATTCCACTTCCCCTACCACCCCATCTTTTAAACTATTTTTTTTTTACCAATAGGAATATTTTATTACATAATATGGCACAGAAGATTTAAGAGATACATTGTTAATATAAAGGTGGCATATACGGTACATGTTGTTACGTGTGTATCACCGATTATAAGGCGAAAATCTCATCCAGCTCCTCAGAGCTGGGGCGTGTGCCCAAAATGCAGCAGGCATTACCCCTTTGAACAGCCGCACTGAGCCGCTGGAACAGAAAACTAGCTGCCTTGGGATCCCTAGTTACCCTGATGAGTCTTTTTCCCAGCTCCTTAAGGAAATTAGATGCACTCTTTCCCCATGAGCCAAGGGTCTCTGAGCCTATGGGAACAAACATATAATGATGGGCAAGTTCTCCATATTTTCTAGACTTTTGGGACTCCCTGAAGCTGGCAGCTGCCCCTCCTTCCTCCCTGGTGTATTGGAGATAGGTATCAGCCAAGGTAGATGCATATGTATAGTCCCACACCACCTGCTTCCCATCTGTCCAGGCTTGAAGGGTGATACCATCTGGACGCTTCTGGCTGCCATCAGATTTGCATAGCTGGGGTGGCTCCCTTACTGCTGGGCATCCAGCTGTTGTGAGGCTCCTCTTGATAATGTTATTAACCTCCTCATGTCTTGCAATCTTTCCCTCGGATTTACGGCACACAAGACCATGGTACCCGAATCGGTCTGCTGCTTCACTGCCACAAATACACCTGTGTTCGGCGAGAATAGGGGCGGCAAGTCGAAGGGCAACTATTGGACCATCCCAGTGCGATTGTTTGTAGTTGTTGAGGGAAGCAGGTCTGGTTTCAGAGCCCGTTAGATTATCCCAGATCATTGCTCCGTCAATGAATTTTTGGTCCTGGACTCCAATCTTGTCCCTAAGATGTTCAGGGAGAATCGCTGCTACAAGCTCTCTGGATGCAATACACGAGGACAGAAAAGCAGGTAACTCAATCTGTGATGACTTGCGGACACCATTGCCTCCTAGTCTGACTGGAAGTGTAGCTTGGTTCCACTGCCCGTCTTCTAGAGTAAGGTTAAGTACTTTCGTAAAAATCTGCCTCAGAATAGTGAGATATATATATATATATATATATATATATATATATATATATATATATATATATATATATATTTAGGGAGGTACCACCTCTAGAACTGTCTTGGGGACCCTCATCCTCAGAGAAAAGAATAAACTTGCATCTGCATCATGGAAAACTCAAGGTTCTCCCTGAAGCTGTTTGATAATTTTCTCATTCCACCCCCTATATTTAACATATATTTTATTTAAAGACAAAATACATTGACAAAACATTCACAAAAATACAAGAGAAAGTAAAACAACCTGGATAACAACTCAAAGCTACATCTCGAATACTTCGTCCAGCTCCTCGGCGGTGGGCCGCGTGTCCAAAATGCCGTAGGCATTTCCTCTCTGGATCGCGACACTGAGTCTCTGAAAGAGTAAGCTGGTCGCCCTGTGGTTCTTGGTTTCTATGATGAGCTTTTCACCCAGCTCTTTGAGGAACTTGCCCCATGGAATTATAGCAAGGGGGAAGGTCTTCATATTTGCGGGTCTTCTGGGTCTTCCTGTGACTGGCAACTCCACCCCCTTCAGCTATGGAGTATGGCAAGTAGGTATCTGCTAATGTGGCGGCACTGGTGTAGTCCCAGGCAATCTGCTTTCCATCCTTCCAGGGTAGCATAGTGGCTCCATCGGAACGCTTTTGACTCCCGACACACCTCTGCACTTGGGGTTCCCGTTGAGCTGGGTAACGGGCTGTGGCGAGGCTTCTCTTTATGATGTCATTGACCTCCTCATGTCTGGCATACTTCCCTTCTGCTGTGTGACACACGAGACCATGAAGTCCAAATTGATCAGCTGTCGCCCTGCCCCAAATACACCTATGTGCGGTGAGGATGGGGGCGGCTAGGCGAATAGCAACACCAATCCGAATGGCCTGTGGGTCGAGTCGAGTGCCCAGGGAGGAATTGGGAACAGCTAGAAGGAAATCTCCTGAGTGTGGTGCCTTCACCGCCAGGAGATGAGCTTTGTCCTTTCCTGAAGCGTTGGTGAGCAATGTGTTGGCGATTTTTTCCATGATCGGTTTGTCCCAGTGGGACTGTTTGTGTTCTTTGGGAGGAGCTGGTCTACTGGAGGAGTCTACAAGGGTGTCCCACTGCATCACTGCTTCGTAAACCTGGGGTCTTGAGCTCCTACCACGTCTCTCAAGCGTTCGGGGACAAGCTTCTTGACTTATGCACTGGAAGCCAAACACAAAGACAGAAAAGCAGGTAAAGCAACATGCATTGCTTTGCGCACCCCTATAACTCCCAGTCGCACTGGGAGGGTTGCCTGATCCCATTGTTGATCCTGTAGTGACAGGTTCAGGGCCTTCTTAAAGGTTGATCTCAGGTGTGCGTCATATTCGTCGAGTGTTGGGATGCCAAAAGAGGGTGCACACCACAGGAAGTGAGTCTTGGCATAGTAAGACACCTTGTGAGGAAACCATACCATGGGCGGGGATAGAACCCGCGATCAGAGAGTCTCAAAAACCAAGACACTCGCATTAGACTCTCTGATCGCGAGTTCTATTCCCGCCTGTGGTATGGTTTGTTTGCAATCGTGTCCTTACTATTTCGTAAGTCACCTTGTGAGGAGATACAGAGTATCATGGGCATCAAGATCGCTTATTCTCTCCTCCATTCTCATCAGGTCATTCAATTTTTCCTTGAGGACAGTGTCGATGGCCTGGTGACCAGAGGTGCTTCCAAATGGGTACTGTTGGATGGAGTAGTAGTAGAGACTTCTGGGAGGAGTCTTCGCCCAGCATTGATTATTTCCTGGTTCGCTGAGATGATTTCACTCTTGAAGGGATTCAGGATGAGTCCCAAGTCTTCTGCCTGTGTTTTTATCAGTAGGTGTGTGTGTGTGTGTACTCACCTAGTTGAGGTTGCAGGGGTCGAGTCCTAGCTCATGGCCCCGCGTATATATATATATATATATATATATATATATATATATATATATATATATATATATATATATATGTTTTTTTTTTTCAACAAGTCGGTCGTCTCCCACCGAGGCAGGGTCACCCAAAAAAGAAAGAAAATCCCCAAAAAGAAAATACTTTCATCATCATTCAACACTTTCACCACACTCACACATTATCACTGCTTTTGCAGATGTGCTCAGAATACAACAGTTTAGAAGCATATATGTATAAAGATACACAACTTATCCCTCCAAACTGCCAATATCCCAAACCCCTCCTTTAAAGTGCAGGCATTGTACTTCCCATTTCCAGGACTCAAGTCCGACTATATGAAAATAACCGGTTTCCCTGAATCCCTTCACTAAATATTACCCTGCTCACACTCCAACAGATCGTCAGATCCCAAGTATCATTCGTCTCCATTCACTCCTATCTAACACGCTCATGCACGCTTGCTGGAAGTCCAAGCCCCTCGCCCACAAAACCTCCTTTACCCCCTCTCTCCAACCCTTTCGAGGACGACCCCTACCCCGCCTTCCTTCCCCTATAGATTTATATGCTTTCCATGTCATTCTACTTTGATCCATTCTCTCTAAATGACCAAACCACCTCAACAACCCCTCTTCTTCCCTCTGACTAATGCTTTTATTAACTCCACACCTTCTCCTAATTTCCACACTCCGAATTTTCTGCATAATATTTACACACATTGCCCTTAGACAGGACATCTCCACTGCCTCCAACCGTCTCCTCGCTGCTGCATTTACCACCCAAGCTTCACATCCATATAAGAGTGTTGGTACTACTATACTTTCATACATTCCCTTCTTTGCCTCCATAGATAACGTTTTTTGACTCCACATATACCTCAACACACCACTCACCTTTTTTCCCTCATCAATTCTATGATTAACCTCATCCTTCATAAATCCATCCGCCGACACGTCAACTCCCAAGTATCTGAAAACATTCACTTCTTCCATACTCCTCCTCCCCAATTTGATATCCAATTTTTCTTTATCTAAATCATTTGATACCCTCATCACCTTACTCTTTTCTATGTTCACTTTCAACATTCTACCTTTACACACATTCTCAAACTCATCCACTAGCCTTTGCAATTTTTCTTTAGAATCTCCCATAAGCACAGTATCATCAGCAAAACGTAACTGTGTCAATTCCCATTTTGAATTTGATTCCCCATAATTTAATCCCACCCCTCTCCCGAACACCCTAGCATTTACTTCTTTTACAACCCCATCTATAAATATATTAAACAACCATGGTGACATTACACATCCCTGTCTAAGACCTACTTTTACCGGGAAGTAGTCTCCCTCTCTTCTACACACCCTAACCTGACCCTCACTATGCTCATAAAAGCTCTTTACAGCATTTAGTAACTTACCACCTATTCCATATCCTTGCAACATCTGCCACATTGCTCCTCTATCCACTCTATCATATGCCTTTTCTAAATTCATAAATGCAATAAAAACTTCCCTACCTTTATCTAAATACTGTTCACTCTGAAGCCTCCCTCCTCTTCCGCAATCCTACATTCTGTCTTACCTCTAATTCTTTAAATTATAACCCTACCGTATACTTTTCCTGGTATACTCAGTAAACTTATTCCTCTATAATTTTTACAATCTCTTTTGTCCCCTTTCCCTTTATATAAAGGGACTATACATGCTCTCCGCCAATCCCTAGGTACCTTCCCCTCTTTCATACATTTATTAAACAAAAGTACCAACCACTCCAACACTATATCCCCCCTGCTTTTAACATTTCTGTCATGATCCCATCAGTTCCAGCTGCTTTACCCCCTTTCATTCTACGTAATGCCTCACGTACCTCTCCCACACTTACATTCTGCTCTTCTTCACTCCTAAAAGATGGTATACCTCCCTGACCAGTGCATGAAATTACTGCCTCTCTTTCTTCCTTAACATTTAAAAGTTCCTCAAAATATTCTCGCCATCTACCTAATACCTCCATCTCCCTATCTTCTAACTCCCCTACTCTGTTTTTAACTGACAAATCCATACTTTCCCTAGGCTTTCTTAACTTGTTCAACTCACTCCAAAATTTTTTCTTATTTTCAGTAAAATTTCTTGACAGTGCCCTTCCCACTCTATTATCTGCTCTCCTTTTGCACTCTCTCACCACTCTCTTTACCTTTCTTTTACTCTCCATATACACTGCTCTTCTTATAACACTTCTGCTTTGTAAAAACCTCTCATAAGCTACCTTTTTCTCTTTTATCACACCCTTTACTTCATCATTCCACCAATCACTCCTCTTTCCTCCTGCCCCCACCCTCCTATAACCACAAACTTCTGCCCCACATTCTAATACTGCATTTTTAAAACTATTCCAACCCTCTTCAACCCCCCCACTACTCATCTTTGCACTAGCCCACCTTTCTGCCAATAGTCGCTTATATCTCACCCGAACTTCCTCCTCCCTTAGTTTATACACTTTCACCTCCCTCTTACTTGTTGTTGCCACCTTCCTCTTTTCCCATCTACCTCTTACTCTAACTGTAGCTACAACTAAATAATGATCCGACGTATCAGTTGCTCCTCTATAAACATGTACATCCTGGAGCCTACCCATCAACCTTTTATCCACCAATACATAATCTAACAAACTACTTTCATTACGTGCTACATCATACCTTGTATATTTATTTATCCTCTTTTTCATAAAATATGTATTACTTATTACCAAATTTCTTTCTACACATAGCTCAATTAAAGGCTCCCTATTTACATTTACCCCTGGCACCCCAAATTTACCTACTACTCCCTCCATAACATTTTTACCCACTTTAGCATTGAAATCCCCAACCACCATTACTTTCACACTTGATTCAAAACTCCCCACGCATTCACTCAACATTTCCCAGAATCTCTGTCTCTCCTCTACACTTCTCTCTTCTCCAGGTGTATACGCGCTTACTATAACCCACTTTTCACATCCAATCTTTATTTTACTCCACATAATCCTTGAATTTATACATTTGTAGTCCCTCTTTTCCTGCCATAGCTTATCCTTCAACATTATTGCTACTCCTTCTTTAGCTCTAACTCTATTTGAAACCCCTGACCTAAACCCATTTATTCCTCACCATTGAAACTCGCCCACCCCCTTCAGCTTTGTTTCACTTAAAGCCAGGACATCCAGTTTCTTCTCATTCATAACATCCACAATCATCTCTTTCTTATCATTTGCACACCATCCACGCACATTCAGACTTCCCACTTTGACAATCTTCTTATTCTTTTTAGTAATCTTTACAGGAAAAGGGTTACTAGCCCATTTTTCCCGGCATTTTAGTTGACGTTTACAACACGCATGGCTTACGGAGGAAAGATTCTTATTCCACTTCCCCATGGATATAACAGGAAAAGTAATAAGACCAAGAACTATTAAGATAAAATCAAAGGAAACTCAAATGAGTGTTTATAAATAAACGTGTACATGTATGTGTAGTGTGACCTAAGTGTAAGTAGAAGTATATATATATATATATATATATATATATATATATATATATATATATATATATATATATATATATATACATATATGTATACATATATATATATATATATATATATATATATATATATATATATATATATATATATATATATATATATATATATATATATTTTAATATGAATATTAGTTAGGGTTATACAAATTTGATTAAGTTGTAATTAGTTAAATTTTGGAAGAATTTAAGCAATGCGTGACAGATCTTTGACACTTCTACCCATATCAAACTGGGACGGGTGAAATGTTGTAGGTGAGGCAATATCTCAGCCTTATAAGTATTCTAATGTTCTATTATTATTTTTACAGATACTTGATAATGCGAGAAATCACGAAAACGCTTTGAAATATTTAACCCTACAGGATGGTGAGGTGTATAAAGGTGCTACGTCATTCTCACAGGGCTCAGCAGGGAGTTTCACCAGTTTAAGGCTACAATATTTAAAACAAATGCACAGTCCATCACTTGGTGATATTTCAGAGAGATGTTTGAACTCACCAAATTTTTCAGTGTGTGCCTGGCTGGCTGTGTCCCTGGGGCCATTAGACCCTTCTACTTTGGTGCCTCACTATGTGCCCTCCAGAAAAATGGCGGAGGAATCAGGCCCAATGCAGTTGGCTACACCCTTTGGCGCCTTGTTGCCAAGGCTGCAGTGAGAATGATGAGAAAAGAGGCTGCCGCATTGCTGCAATTAACACAGCTCGGTTTTGGTGTTGAACAAGGCTGTGAAGCAGCTGCACATGCAGCATGAGTATACATCAGTAACATGTCAGATGAAAAAGCTTTGATTATATTGGACTTTGCCGACGTATTCAACTTAGTCAGAAGGGATTCTACTCTCCAAGTAATTTCTAGACACTTCCCATATCTGTATCCTTTTATACAATCGTGTTATAATGGGACTTCTAAGTAACTGTTTTGGGACCATGAAATTAGCTTGTGCGAAGGCGTACAACAGGGAGACTGTCTAGCCCCTTTTATTTTGCGTCTAGTCATCAAGGAAGTCACAGAAACAGTTTAGTGAAAACATCTGGTTCTTGGATGATGGTACCCTGGCTGGTACCCAGAGAAATAAAAGGCATTGAAGAGAACCTGGGCCTATCCTTAAACTCCACCAAATGCAAAATAGTTTCTCCTTATTAACAGATATTTGAGGATATTATCACGAGCTATCGATCCAGTCAATACAACTCTCCTTGGTGCTCTTCTTGGGTCTGATGCTATTGAACTAATTTTGAAAAAAAAACTCAGACCTCAGGACGATGGAAGGCAGAATGAAAGACATTGATATACATGATGTTTTCTACCTACTCACCAGGTGGCTGTCCATCCCAGAATTTATCTACTTCTTGAAATGCTCTCCAGCCCTCAGCAATCCGAAACTCAAGGAATATGACTCTCCTGAACATGATGCTAGAGAGTGTACTGAATCATTTCCTTGAGATGGACAGTGACTGCAAGCCTCAGTTCCAGTCAGGCTTGGGGAATGAGTGTCTGCTAGTACGCAAATCCTCTCAGATTGCTCTACCAGCTTTCTTATCCTCTTCCATAGCATCGGATCAGTTAATAGAATAAATTCTTTTGGAGAACCTTTCCTAAGACGACCCGTATCCCGCCTCCCCTCCACTACAGAATTATACACCCTCTCTAAATGAACAAACCGTATCAAAAACCCTGTTCAGCCCTATAAATAATACTTTTAGTAACCCCATATGTCCTCCTAATTTCCACACTACAAATTCTCCTCCTTGCTGCAGCACTTACAACCCAAGCTTCACATCCATATAAGAGTGTTGGTACCACAATACTCTAGCACATTCCCTTCTTTGCCTCCATGGATAACGTTTTTTTTTGTCTTCAAAGAGTACTGAATACAACTCTCACCTTTGGTCCTTCATCGATCCTATGGTTAACCTCGTCCTTTATAAACCCATAAAACTCACGGTTCAGGGAGAGTGACCTAGTAGCGACCAGTGAAGAGGCGGAGTCAGGAGCTTGGACTCGACCCCTGCAACCTCAACTAGGTGAGCACACACACACACACACGCACACACACACACACGCACACACACACACACACACACACACACACACACACACACACACACACACACACACACACACACACACACACACACACACACACACACACACACACACACACACACACACACACAGCATGGTTTCAGGGACGGGAAATCCTGTGTCACAAACCTACTGGAGTTCTACGACATGGTGACAGCAGTAAGACAAGAGAGAGAGGGGTGGGTGGATTGCATTTTCTTGGACTGCAAGAAGGCGTTTGACACAGTTCCACACAAGAGATTGGTGCAAAAACTGGAGGACCAAGCAGGGATAACAGGGAAGGCACTACAATGGATCAGGGAATACTTGTCAGGAAGACAGCAGCGAGTCATGGTACGTGGCGAGGTGTCAGAGTGGGCACCTGTGACCAGCGGGGTCCCGCAGGGGTCAGTCCTAGGACCAGTGCTGTTTCTGGTATTTGTGAACGACATGACGGAAGGAATAGACTCTGAGGTGTCCCTGTTTGCAGATGACGTGAAGTTGATGAGAAGAATACACTCGATCGAAGACCAGGCAGAACTACAAAGGGATCTGGACAGGCTGCAGACCTGGTCCAGCAATTGGCTCCTGGAGTTCAATCCCACCAAGTGCAAAGTCATGAAGATTGGGGAAGGGCAAAGAAGGCCGCAGACGGAGTACAGTCTAGGGGGTCAGAGACTACAAACCTCACTCAAGGAAAAAGATCTTGGGGTGAGTATAACACCAGGCACATCTCCTGAAGCGCACATCAACCAAATAACTGCTGCAGCATACGGGCGCCTAGCAAATCTCAGAACAGCATTCCGACATCTTAATAAGGAATCGTTCAGGACCCTGTACACCGTATACGTTAGGCCCATATTGGAGTATGCGGCACCAGCTTGGAACCCACACCTAGCCAAGCACGTAAAGAAACTAGAGAAAGTGCAAAGGTTTGCAACAAGACTAGTCCCAGAGCTAAGAGGTATGTCCTACGAGGAGAGGTTAAGGGAAATCAACCTGACGACACTGGAGGACAGGAGAGATAGGGGGGACATGATAACGACATACAAAATACTGAGGGGAATTGACAAGGTGGACAAAGACAGGATGTTCCAGAGATTGGACACAGTAACAAGGGGACACAGTTGGAAGCTAAAGACACAGATGAATCACAGGGATGTTAGGAAGTATTTCTTCAGCCACAGAGTAGTCAGTAAGTGGAATAGTTTGGGAAGCGATGTAGTGGAGGCAGGATCCATACATAGCTTTAAGCAGAGGTATGATAAAGCTCACGGCTCGGGGAGAGTGACCTAGTAGCGATCAGTGAAGAGGCGGGGCCAGGAGCTCGGACTCGACCCCCGCAACCTCAACTAGGTGAGTACAACTAGGTGAGTACACACACACCCACACACACAGACACACACACACAGACAGACACACACATACACACAGGAGCTAGGGTTCGACCCCTGCAACCTCAACTAGGTGAGTACACACATACACACATACACACACACACACACAGACACACACACGCACAGACACACACACACACACACACACACACACACACACACACACACACACACACACACACACACACACACACACACACAC
Organism: Cherax quadricarinatus; assembly: GCF_038502225.1. Classification (NCBI taxonomy): domain Eukaryota; kingdom Metazoa; phylum Arthropoda; class Malacostraca; order Decapoda; family Parastacidae; genus Cherax; species Cherax quadricarinatus. The sequence goes on along the minus strand of NC_091311.1, from coordinate 11,821,501 downwards.
ACACACACACACACACACACACACACACACACACACACACACACACACACACACACACACACACACACACACACACACACACACACACACTGGCAGGGAAGTCAGTAGATGAGATGATGGAATATGTGACAACAATGTGCAAGGAAGCTGAGGAGAGGTTTGTACCCAAGGGTAACAGGAATAATGAAAATGCGAGGTTGAGCCCATGGTTCACCCAAAGGTGCAGGGAGGCCAAAACTAAGAGTGCTAGGGAATGGAAGAAGTATAGAAGGCAAATGAAACAGGAGATTAAGGAGACCAGTCGTAGAGCCAGAAATGAATATGCACATGTAAGACGGAAGGCTCAAGGGCAATGTGAGAATGACATAGCAGCGAAAGCCAAATCTGACCCAAAAGTGTTGTACAGCCACATCAGGAGGAAATCAACAGTCAAGGACCAGGTAATCGGGCGGAAGGAAGGAGGGTAGGTCACAAAAAATGACCGAAAAATATGTGAGGAGCTCAACAGGAGATTCAAAGAAGTGTTCACAGAGGAGACAAGGGCCTCCAAAAAGGCAGAGAGGTGGGATACATCATCAAGTGTTGGACACAATACATACAACAGAGGAAAAAGTGAAGAGGCTGTTAAGCGAGCTGGATACCTCAAAGGCAATAGGGCCAGATAACATCTCTCCATGGGTTCTGAGAGAGGGGGCAGAGGCACTTTGTCTACAGACCAGTGTCAATGACGTGTATTGTATGTAAGATTATATTATTTTTTATTAACACATCGGCCGATTCCCACCAAGGCAGGGTGGCCCATAAAAGAAAAATTTCATCATCATTCATTCCACTGTCTTGCCAGAGGGGTGCTTTACACTACAGTTACAAAACTGCAACATTAACACCCCTCCTTCAGAGTGTAGACAATGTACTTCTCATCTCCAGGACCCAAGTCCAGCCTGCCGGTTTCCCTGAACCCCTTCATAAATGTTACTTTGCTCACACTCCAACAGCACGTCAAGTATTAAAAACCATTCTCCATTCACTCCTATCAAATACACTCACGCGCGCTTGCTGAAAGTCCAAGCCCCTCGCACACAAAACCTCCTTTACCCCCTCCCTCCAACCCTTTTTAGGCTGACCCATACCCCGCCTTCCCTCAAATACAGATTTATACAGTCTCGAAGTCATTCTGTTTTGTTCCATTCTCTCTACATATCCGAACCACCTCAACAACCCCTCCTCAGCCTTCTGGATAATAATTTTGGTAATCCCACACCTTCTCCTAATTTCCGAACTACGAATTCTCTGCATTATATTCACACCGCACATTGCCCTCAGACATGACATCACTGCCTCCAGCCTTCTCCTCATTGCAACATTCATCACCCATGCTTCACACCCATACAGGAGTGTTGATACAACTATACTCTCATACATTCCCCTCTTTGCTTCCACAGACAAAGTTCTTTGTCTCCACAGACTCCTATGTGCACCACTCACCCTTTTCACCTCATCAATTCTATGATTCACCTCCTCCTTCATAAACTCATCTGCTGACACGTCCACTCCTAAATATTTGAATACATTCACCTCCTCCGTACTCTCTCCCTCCAAATTGATATCCAATATTTCATCACCTAATCTTTTTGTTATCCTCATAACCTTACTCTTTCCTATATTCACTTTTAATTTTCTTCTCTTACATACCCTACCAAATTCATCCACCAACCTCTGCAACTTCTCTTCAGAATCTCCCAAGAGCACAGTGTCATCAGCAAAGAGCAGCTGTGACAACTCCCACTTTGTGTTTGATTCTTTATCTTTTAACTCCACACCTCTTGCCAAGACCCTCGCATTCACTTCTCTTACAACCCCATCTATAAATATATTGAACAACCATGGTGACATCACATTTCCTTGTCTAAGGCCTACTTTTACTGGAAAATAATCTCCCTCTCTCCTACATACTCTAACCTGAGCCTCACTATCCTTGTAAAAACTCTTCACTGCTTTCAGTAACCTACCTCCTATACCACATACCTGCAACATCTGCCACATTGCTCCCCCCATCCACCCTGACATGTGCCTTTTCCAAATCCATTAATGCCATGAAAACTTCTTTATACTTATCTAAATACTGTTCACATATCTGTTTCACTGTAAACACTTGGTCCACACACCTCCTACCTTTCCTAAAGCCTCCTTGTTCATCTGCTATCCTACTGTCCGTCTTACTCTTAATTCTTTCAATAATAACTCTACCATACACTTTACCAGGTATACTCAACATACTTATTCCCCTATAGTTTTTGCACTTTATTTTCTTCCCTTTGCCTTTATACAAATGAACTATGCATGCTCTCTTCTAATCCCTAGGTACCTTACCCTCTTGCATACATTTATTAAATAATTGCACCAACCACTCCAAAACTATATCCCCACCTGCTTTTAACATTTCTATCTTTATCCCATCAATCCCAGCTGCCTTACCCACTTTCATTTTAGCTACTGCCTCACGAACTTCCCCCACACTCACAACTGGTTCATCCTCACTCCTACAAGATGTTATTCCTCTTTGCTCTATACACGAAATCACAGCTTCCCTATCTTCATCAACATTTAAGAATTTCTCGAAATATTCTCTCCGTCTTCCGGATACCTCTAACTCTCCATTTAATAACTCTCCTCTAATATTTTTAAATGTCAAATCCATGTTTTCCCTAGGCTTCCTCAACTTATTAATCTCACTCCAAAACTTTTTCTTATTTTCAACAAAATTTGTTGATAACATCTCACCCACTCTCTCATTTGCTCTCTTTTCAGATTGCTTCACCACTCTCTTAACCTCTCTTTTTTTCTCAATATACTCTTCCCTCCTTGCATCACTTCTACTTTGTAAAAACCTCTCATATGCTAACTTTTTCTGCCTTACTACTCTCTTTGCATCATCATTCCACCAATCTCTCTTCTTCCCTCCCACACCTACTTTCCTGTAACCACAAACTTCTACTGAACACTCTAACACTACGTTCTTAAACCTACCCCATACATCTTCGACCCCATTGCCTATACTCTCACTAGCCCATCTATCCTCCAATAGTTGTTTATATCTAACCTTAACTGCCTCCTCTTTTAGTTTATACACCTTCACATCTCTCTTACTTGCTGCTTCTATTTCTCTTGTATCCCATCTACCTTTTACTCTCACTGTAGCTACAACTAGAAAGTGATCTGATATATGTGTGGCCCCTCTTTAAACATGTACATCCTGAAGTCTACTCATCAGCCTTTTATCTACCAATACATAGTCCAACAAACAACTCTCATTACACCTTACATCATATCTTGTATAATTATTTATCCTCTTTTTTTTAAAATACGTATTACCTATAACTAAACTGCTTTCTATACACAGTTCAATCAAAGGGCTCCCATTATCATTTATACCTGGCACCCAAGACTTGCCTACCACACCCTCTATACATGTTTCTCCAACTTTGGTTCAAAGGTTTCTATACATTCGCTTAACATCTCCCAAAATCTATCTCTCTCCTATACACTCCTCTCTTCTCCAGGTGCATACATGCTTATTATAACCCACTTTTCACATCCGACCCTTATTTTAATCCACATAATCCTTGAATATACACATTTACATTCCCTCTTCTCCCTCCATAACTGGTCCTTCAACATTATTGCTACCCCTTCCTTAGCTCTAACTCTCACAGATACTCCTGACTTTATCCCATTTATTTCTTCCCACTGAAACTAGCCAACCCCCTTCAGCTTTGTTTCACTTAGGGCCAGGACATCCAACTTCTTTTCATTCATAACATCAGCAATCATCTCTTTCTTATCATCCACGCACATTCAAGCATCCCAGTTTTATGAAGTTTTTCTTCTTCTCATTTTTAGTAAGTGTGTACAGGAGAAGGGGTTACTAGCCCATTGGTCCCGGCATTTTAGTCGCCTCATACGACACGCATGGCTTACGAGGAAAGATTCTTTTCCACTTCCCCAAGGAGAACCTTTCCTGCGTAAGCCATGCAAGATCATGGAGAAAATTATCAGAAGAGTTGTGGAGCACCTAGAAAGATATGAGCTTATCAACGACAGCCTGCACAGTTTCAGGGATGGGAAATCTTGTGTCACAAACCTGCTGGAGTTCTTTGACAGGGTGATGGCAGTAAGACAAGAAAGAGAAAGGTGGGCAGACAGTTCCACACAAAAGATTGGTATAGAAGCTGGAGGACCAGGCAATGATAACAGGGAAGGCACTACAGTGGATCAGGGAATATCTGTCAGGAAGACAACAGCAAGTCCTGGTCCTAGGACTGATGTCCTAGGACCAGTGCTGTTTCTGGTATTTGTGAATGATATGACAGAAGGAATAGTCTCCAAAGTGTCCCTGTTTGCAGATGATGTGAAGTTGATGAGAAGAATTCAATTGGGCAAAGACCAGGCAGAACTACAGAGGGATCTGGACAGACTGCAGGCCTGGTCCAGAAACTGGCTCCTGGAGTTCAACCCCACCAAGTGCAAAGTCATGAAGATTGGGGAAGGGCAAAGAAGACCGCAGATGGAGTACAGTCTAGGGGGCCAGAGACTACAAACCTTGCTCAAGGAAAAAGATCTTGGGGTGAGTATAACACCAGGCACATCTCATGAAGCGCACATCAACCAAATAACTGCTGCAGCATATGGGCACCTAGCAAACCTCAGAACAGCATTCCGACATCTCAATAAGGAATCGTTCAGGACCCTGTACGCCGTGTACGTTAGGCCCATATTGGAGTATGTTGCACCAGTTTGGAACCCACGCCTAGCCAAGCACGTAAAGAAACTAGAGAAAGTGCAAAGGTTTGCAACAAGACTAGTCCCAGAGCTAAGAGGTATGTCCTATGAGGAGAGGTTAAGGGAAATCAACCTGACGACACTGGAGGACAGGATTGATAGGGGGGACATGATAACGACATACAAAATACTGAGAGAAATTGACAAGATGGACAAAGACAGGATGTTCCAGAGATGGGACACAGCAACAAGGGGACACAGTTGGAAGTTGAAGACACAGATGAATCACAGGGGTGTTAGGAAGTATTTCTTCAGCCACAGAGTAGTCAGGAAGTGGAATAGTTTGGGAAGCGATGTAGTTGAGGCAGGATCCATACATAGCTTTAAGTAGAGGTATGATAAAGCTCATGGTTCAGGGAGAGTGACCTAGTAGCGACCAGTGAAGAGGAGGGGCCAGGAGCTTGGACTCGACCCCTGCAACCTCAACTAGGTGAGTACAACTAGGTGAGTACACACACACATACATACACACACACACACACACACACACACACACACACACACACACACACACACACACACACACACACACACACACACACACACACACACACACACACACACACACACTCACACAAACAGCACACACATGCAGTACAATAACCAAACCCATTAAAAAAATGGTGGCTCAGAGAGGAAGTCAAAGGCTCAAGAAATCAGAGGAAGATGGTCCTGGTAAGGAAGAATAGATGGAAGAGCAATGTAAAAGGATGGAACATGGGTGGGAGAGCAAACTAGGTGAGCTTTCTGCATTAATGGAAAAGAGGGTGAAGGCAGAGAAGAAGAAATGGGAGTCACAAGCTGAAGCTGTTGAAGTCAGGATACAGGCCCTAGAATATGATGTAAATATGCTGAAGTGAGTTACAGGGCTATTGCCCTTAGGAGACATGGCATCTGAAGCAGGTGCAAATCTATTAAACGAGGGGGCCAGTGGAATGTAAGGCCCTATCAGTCCACCAAGTATGGCTGAGGAATGTAGAGGAAAAGCTGTTACGAGCAGGGATAGCCATAAGTGAGGAGGAGAAATTAGGGAGGGTGACAGGTCCTTTGCAGAGGCCCAACCATGCCACCAAGAGGTACAGGAAAAAATAAGGGATACAATAGCTATGTACAAATGGGACCCAGTGACACAGAGGAAAAGGCAACTAGAGGAAAAGAGAGAAAAGTCAATGTTTATTCATTGGCTTCAGGAGAGCAAAGGGAGGACACATAATGAAAGACAGCAGAAAGAAAAACAGGAGATTGAAAACAAGAAAAATATGTGAGGAGAATATGGCTGAAATAGTAAATTTTCAGAGAGTAGGAGGGTATTTGAAGGGAAGAAATCAGCCTGTCAGACTGATTTTCAGGACAGAAATGGTGCAGAACAGGATCCTGCAAGAGAAACCATGGCTGAAGGAATCATCAACATACAAGAGGGCATTCCTAGACTGGGACTGAACATGAACAGAATGACAGCAGCTGAGGGAGAAGATACAGAAGCGAAAAGGGCTAGCAATAGAGACAAGGAAAGTGTTAGCAGAGGACAACCAGAGCCGGGCAGAGCAACAAGTGCAAGCACAGAACCACCATTACAATCCCACAGCCAAACACGCTATCCCAGCACAAACCACAATTTATGTTTACAGCCCCCATCCCACAATATGCTGTAGAATCCCACAGCACACTACAAGACCCCTACCGCCATAGACCTTCACAGTGTTGGAGAGAAAACTGAAGGTATGGTACACCAACGCTGATGGAATAATGAGTAAGTGGGAGGAGTGGCAGGAAAGAATCAAGGAGGCATCACCAAACATCATAGCTCTCACCAAAGCCAAGCTCACGGAATGATAACAATGCCATCTTTCTAATGGGATAACATATCCTGAGAAAAGACAGGGAGCAGAGGGGGTGGAGGAGTGGCACTGCTCATCAAAAACCAATGGGATTTTGATAAGAACATAAGAAGAACATAAGAAATGAGGAACACTGCAACAGGCCTATTGGCCCATATTTGGCAGGTCCATGTCAGAACCAATCCATCAACAAAAATATTTGCCCAACCCATCCCCAGAGTCACCCAGGCAACAAGTCCCGACAACTCCCCCCCCCTCCTATCAGTGTGTAAGTCCCGCTCAAATCCATCCCCTCTCACTCATAGAATATAGAAAGAAGGAACACTGCAGCATGCCAACCGGCCCACACTAGGCAGGTCTCCCTCAAACCCAGACCCACAAGCAAAATAACCTGTCCAACCCACCTTCTACTTCATTCACGGAATAAGCTTTGATAACCAGGACACTATTAAAGTGGAGGGAGGGAGCTGAAGCACCTGGTCCATCACCAGGGCACCGAGAGAGATGAAGCACCTGGTCCATCACCAGGTCACCGAGAGAGATGAAGCACCTGGTCCATCACCAGGGCACCGAGGGAGCTGAAGCACCTGGTTCCTCACCAGGGCACCGAGGGAGCTGAAGCACCTGGTCCATCACCAGGGCACCGAGGGAGCTGAAGCACCTGGTCAATCACCAGGGCACCGAGGGAGTTGAAGCACCTGGTTCCTCACCAGGGCACCGAGGGAGCTGAAGCACCTGGTCAATCACCAGGGCACCAAGGGAACTGAAGCACCTGGTCCATCACCAGGTCACCGAGAGAGATGAAGCACCTGGTCCATCACCAGGTCACCGAGAGAGATGAAGCACCTGGTCCATCACCAGGGCACCGAGGGAGCTGAAACACCTGGTCCATCACCAGGGCACCGAGGGAACTGATGCACCTGGTCCATCACCAGGGCACCGAGGGAGATGAAGCACCTGGTCCATCACCAGGTCACCGAGAGAGATGAATCACCTGGTCCATCACCAGGGCACCGAGGGAGCTGAAACACCTGGTCCATCACCGGGGCACCAAGGGAACTGAAGCACCTGGTCCATCACCAGGTCACCGAGAGAGATGAAGCACCTGGTCCATCACCAGGGTACCGAGGGAGCTGAAACACCTGGTCCATCACCAGGTCACCGAGAGAGATGAAGCACCTGGTCCATCACCAGGGCACCGAGGGAGCTGAAGCACCTGGTCCATCACCAGGGCACCGAGGGAGCTGAAGCACCTGGTCCATCACCAGGGCACCGACAGAGCTGAAGCACCTGGTCCATCACCAGGGCACCGAGGGAGCTGAAGCACCTTGTCCATCACCAGGGCACCGAGGGAACTGAAGCACCTGGTCCATCACCAGGTCACCGAGAGAGATGAAGTACCTGGTCCATCACCAGGTCACCGAGAGAGATGAAGCACATGGTCCATCACCAGGGCACCGAGGGAGCTGAAGCACCTGGTTCCTCACCAGGGCACCGAGGGAGCTGAAGCACCTGGTTCATCACCAGGGCACCGAGGGAGCTGAAACACCTAGTCCATCAAAAGGGCACCGAGGGAGCTGAAGCACCTGGTCCATCACCAGGGCACCGAGGGAACTGAAGCGCCTGGTCCATCACCAGGGCACCGAGGGAACTGAAGCACCTGGTCCATCACCAGGGCACCGAGGGAACTGAAGCACCTGGTCCATCACCAGGTCACCGAGAGAGATGAAGCACCTGGTCCATCACCAGGGTACCGAGGGAGCTGAAACACCTGGTCCATCACCAGGTCACCGAGAGAGATGAAGCACCTGGTCCATCACCAGGGCACCGAGGGAGCTGAAGCACCTGGTCCATCACCAGGGCACCGAGGGAGCTGAAGCACCTGGTCCATCACCAGGGCACCGAAAGAGCTGAAGCACCTGGTCCATCACCAGGGCACCGAGGGAGCTGAAGCACCTTGTCCATCACCAGGGCACCGAGGGAACTGAAGCACCTGGTCCATCACCAGGTCACCGAGAGAGATGAAGTACCTGGTCCATCACCAGGTCACCGAGAGAGATGAAGCACATGGTCCATCACCAGGGCACCGAGGGAGCTGAAGCACCTGGTTCCTCACCAGGGCACCGAGGGAGCTGAAGCACCTGGTTCATCACCAGGGCACCGAGGGAGCTGAAACACCTAGTCCATCAAAAGGGCACCGAGGGAGCTGAAGCACCTGGTCCATCACCAGGGCACCGAGGGAACTGAAGCGCCTGGTCCATCACCAGGGCACCGAGGGAACTGAAGCACCTGGTCCATCACCAGGGCACCGAGGGAACTGAAGCACCTGGTCCATCACCAGGGCACCGAGGGAACTGAAGCACCTGGTCCATCACCAGGGCACCGAGGGAGCTGAAGCACCTGGTCCATCACCAGGGCACCGAGGGAACTGAAGCACCTGGTCCATCACCAGGGCACCGAGGGAACTGAAGCACCTGGTCCATCACCAGGGCACCGAGGGAACTGAAGCACCTGGTCCATCACCAGGGCACCGAGGGAGCTGAAGCACCTGGTCCATCACCAGGGCACCGAGGGAACTGAAGCACCTGGTCCATCACCAGGGCACCGAGGGAACTGAAGCACCTGGTCCATCACCAGGGCACCGAGGGAGCTGAAGCACCTGGTCCATCACCAGGGCACCGATGGAGCTGAAGCCAAAAGCCTGCTCAACATCAACGCCTCTCGCTCACAAGAAAAAAGAAATACTTCAGCAGGCCAGGCGGCCAACACTAGGCAGGTCCCCCTTAAACCCAAAACCAGATTCACAAACGAAAACACCCGCCCAACCCACTTTCCACTCCACCCATGGTTTCATAATTACCTCCTGCTGTTTGATGAGTTTAATTGGTATTAATTTGTTTAGAGCGGGTCTCATTAAGACACTGTCATTAAGCTCTTCCAATGTTTCCTCACCCCATTACCTGGACCTACACCAATGTAAACCATCGAACTACACAGTGGTAACATACAGATTTACTAGCCTTCAGATCCTCTAAATATTGAGATGACTGTCGTAAACGGTCTCCACAAGTGTGAGCATTCTACCAACGTTCTCTCATCACACTACAAGCCCAGTTCTCCACTGCGACTGTCGGTAGCAGTTTGAGCTTTAAATTCTCCAGTCTTACGTGTTATACCAGCCTTTCTTTTTCCACTAACGCCTTTTCCACAAGTGAATAGCTACATCTTGTCATCACTTACTACCTTTGAGTTGTACCTTTAGCCATAATAACGACCATAGGGTAAGATTCTCATAAATATGTTTGTTAGGTACAAGGAGACAAATGCAACTAATGTGACATTTTATTATGGCATCTTTTCGATCTGCAGGAGTTTTATCAAGCTTGAAAAAGCTCCTGGAGAGCGAAACGTTGCCACAGTAAATTGTTGCATTAGTTGCATTTTACCCAACACATTGTCGGTAATTCTACCAACATTATTACACAAATATGTAGTTTGTTAGTCCCCGCTCTGTGGGCGAACATTAAACGTGCCGTGTGTGGCTGCTACGGGTATTAGTGTATTACTGTTCCCTAGAAACATTGGTTTTAAAGAGCAAAGGCTTATTCTCTTTCAGAACTAATGCTCTCTGTCATTAAGAACTGCCTTTGTGTTGCAATCCTTTCAGTCGTCACCAGATGAAAGGCGGTATGCTGTCTAAAATCCCGTGGCTGTGTTGTTCCAAAATACTCATTGTCACTTTTATTGCTTTCATTTCACTCTGTGTTATGGTCCTATTTTCTCAATAATTTTCACAGACGTTGGCACGGTGCATAGTATCAACCGTCATCCCTTTCTATTATATCACTTTAATCTATTTCTCTTGAACCTCATGGACTCTTTTGGTCTTCTTGTTTCTTCTATTTTCTGACCTCCCATGCATCTTGGGAAATTTATAATCCAAGTAAATCACACATCTACCAATTTCCTTAGTCTCCCATTTTTGCTGGGATTCATACTCTCTCTTCTTCCATCATTACTAATCACACCCTGGTAGTGCTGCTGTATACACTGATGGCTCCATAATGCTCGACGATGCTATATACGTCGATGGTGAGGCTGAACGCTGATTGCCGAAGTCAAATAGCGTTTTATCTTCAAAATCATACGTACTTTCCCGTGCAGTCACTCACATTGCTGTTATTCCCCGCCTTAACTTTTGGTGTTGTATGCTCAGATTCGAAGTGAGTTGTAAATTATCCACGACCTTCTCTTCTCATCCTCTAGCCCGTTGCATTTAGCACAAACCATGGGAAGAAAAAACATGGTTATCTTATGTTAGATCCCTGACTTTTTCGTCGTTCTTGGGAATGAACGAACAGATTCCATTGTGTTTTCTGAAAATTTTCATTTAATAACTATCCCTTGGTAATGTCCTTGGTATGTTTTAGTAGCTAGAATACTACTTTATAAAAACGCAGTTAAACCAAGCTTTTGTCAGACTTCTTTTCATCTCCTGTCGGTCTTGGGAAACAGTGGTCAGTCGTCACGTGAGGTCACAGACCCTGAGCTGCTTTGGGGATTAGTGTGGACGGTTACAAAGCATGGCTTGCTTCTGCAGTGTTTTAAAAATTGAGGTTGGAGAGTTGAAGGAGGAGGTCTTGCTTCTCCAGGAGGAGATTAGAAGGCTGAAGGTCCACCTCAATGGGTCTGGGAGAGAGTGTGAGGTGGCTGGAGTTGTGGGGAATGAGGCTTCTAGCAGTGAGGTGCAGTCTGTCTCTCGCTGTGAGGAGGCTGTAGTGGGGGAGGTAGCAACGGCTACCAGCAGTGAGGTGCAGTCCAGCACCTGCTACAAGTGGCGAGTGGTTCACAGTAATGGAAGGCGCATCAGAGTAAGGAAAGTTAAGAGTGAAGATCTGAAGGTAGGAAATCGCTTCTCTGTTCTTCAGGATGAATGTACTTCAGTGGCCAGTGAAGGTAAGGGTACTACTGCCCCTGTTAATGGAGGTAATTGCATTCTTGTGGTTGGTGACTCTCAGGTAAGATATATTGACCGTGCTTTTTGTAATAGGAATAAGAAGATGAGAGACAGAGTGTGCTTCCCTGGAGCTGGTGTTGGGGACATTGTCAACAGGCTGGATAATATCATGTCAGGTAATGGGAACAAGCCCATTATCTGTCTCAGTGCTGGTGGAAATGATATTGGGAAGGGTAGGAGAGAAGAGCTGCTAGATAAGTACAGGTCAGCTATAGATTTCATTAAGTCTAAGGGAGGGATCCCAATCATATGTAGCATCTTGCCTAGAAGGGGAGTAGGAAATGAATGGTTGTCTAGGGCAATTGGTGTAAATTGCTGGCTAGATAGATACTGCAAGGAACTTGCAATCCCATTTATTGACAACTGGAACAACTTTTATGGCAAACATGATATGTATGCAAGGGATGGGGTACATCTCTCTGGGGCTGGGGTGGTAGCACTTGCAGACTCGATTGAGAAGGCCATTGGTGAAATGCCTATGATTTTAAACTGATGGAAGATAGAGGTATGGGTGTGTGTGGGAAACAAGCAGGTTGCAACACTTGGGTTGGAAACAGTAAATGTATAAAAGGCATTCAGCATGAAGTTATAAATAAAGACAATAGATCAGGTCAGCAAACAAAGGGGGACAGCAGAGGGCAGCAAGGGACTAGCTCCCTTAAGGTTTACTATACTAATAGCAGGAGTGTAAGAAATAAGATAGATGAGCTAAGATTAATTGCAAGTGCAGGAAACATAGATATTATTGCTATAACAGAGACCTGGCTCAATCTGAAAGATAGAGAGATGCCCTCTGAATGTCACATACAAGGCTATAAATTATTCCACACTGACAGGGTCAACAGGAAAGGTGGTGGAGTAGCGATGTATGTCAGAGACAATTTAAATTGTTGTGTTAGACAAGATATTAAATTAGAAGCGTCAGCCACTGAATCTGTTTGGTTACAGCTTCTCGAGGGCCGAGAAAAACTAATTTTGGGTGTGATTTACAGGGCCCCAAATCTTGATAGGGAGTGCAGTAAACTTCTATGGGACGAAATTCGTAAGGCATCTACATACGAAAATGTTGTGCTAATGGGAGATTTCAACTATAGACAGATTGACTGGAGCAATTTGACAGGAAATTTAGAGTCAGGTGACTTTCTTGATACGATCCAGGATTGTTTTTTAAAACAGTTTGTGACAGAGCCAACTAGGGGAAATGACCTCCTTGACTTGGTTCTTGCCAGTAGGGAAACACTAATTAATAATCTTGAGGTTAATGATGAGCTTGGGGAAAGTGATCACAAATCACTCAGTTTTAATATATCATGGAATTCCCCTAATAATGGCAATCAAGTCTCCGTCCCTGACTTTCGCTTGGCTGATTTCATAGGACTGAAAAATTACTTAGGTGGGCTGAACTGGAATGACCTGACTAAAGGTCAGGTAGGTGGTGATGGTTGCCGATATGATGCTTTCCAGGGCATAGTTCTAGCTGCTCAGTCAAATTATGTTCCAAATAGGGAAATCAGATCAAACAAAAATGATCCTAAATGGATGAACAATAGATTAAAATATCTGATTGGTCAAAAGAGAGGCATATATAGGCAAATCAAAAGAGGAGAGGGGCAATTGAGAAATCGATATATTCAGTTAAAGAGAGAAATAAAAAAGGGAATTAGAAAAGCAAAAAGAGATTATGAGGTTAAAGTTGCAAGAGAATCGAAGACTAACCCAAAAGGATTCTTTCAGGTATACAGAAGTAAGATCAGGGACAAGATAGGCCCACTCAAAAGTTCCTCGGGTCAGCTCACTGACAGTGATAAGGAAATGTGTAGAATTTTTAACACATACTTCCTCTCAGTTTTTACACAGGAGGATACCAGCGATATTCCAGTAATGATAAATTATGTAGAACAGGACGATAATAAACTGTGCACTATTAGGGTCACAAGTGACATGGTCCTTAGGCAAATAGATAAATTAAAACCTAACAAATCCCCAGGCCCTGATGAACTGTATGCAAGGGTTCTAAAGGAATGTAAAGAGGACCTTAGCACACCTTTGGCTAATCTTTTCAACATATCACTACAAACTGGCATGGTGCCAGATAAGTGGAAAATGGCAAATGTGATACCTATTTTCAAAACAGGTGACAGGTCCTTAGCTTCGAACTATAGACCAATAAGCCTAACCTCCATAGTGGGAAAATTTATGGAATCAATAATTGCCGAGGCAGTTCGTAGCCACCTTGAAAAGCATAAATTAATCAACGAATCTCAGCATGGTTTTACAAAGGGGCGTTCCTGCCTTACGAATTTATTAACTTTTTTCACTAAGGTATTTGAGGAGGTAGATCATGGTAATGAATATGATATTGTGTATATGGACTTCAGTAAGGCTTTTGACAGGGTCCCACATCAGAGACTATTGAGGAAAATTAAAGCACATGGAATAGGAGGAGAAATTTTTTCCTGGATAGAGGCATGGTTGACAAATAGGCAGCAGAGAGTTTGCATAAATGGGGAGAAATCAGAGTGGGGAAGTGTCACGAGCGGTGTTCCACAGGGGTCAGTGTTGGGCCCCCTGCTGTTCACAATCTACATAAACGACATAGATGAGGGCATAAAGAGCGACATCGGCAAGTTTGCCGATGACACCAAAATAGGCCGTCGAATTCATTCTGACGAGGACATTCGAGCACTCCAGGAAGATTTGAATAGACTGATGCAGTGGTCGGAGAAGTGGCAGATGCAGTTTAATATAGACAAATGCAAAGTTCTAAATGTTGGACAGGACAATAACCATGCCACATATAAACTAAATAATGTAGATCTTAATATTACGGATTGCGAAAAAGATTTAGGAGTTCTGGTTAGCAGTAATCTGAAACCAAGACAACAGTGCATAAGTGTTCGCAATAAAGCTAATAGAATCCTTGGCTTCATATCAAGAAGCATAAATAATAGGAGTCCTCAGGTTGTTCTTCAACTCTATACATCCTTGGTTAGGCCTCATTTAGTTTATACTGCACAGTTTTGGTCACCGTATTACAGAATGGATATAAATTCTCTGGAAAATGTACAAAGGAGGATGACAAAGTTGATCCCATGTATCAGAAACCTTCCCTATGAGGATAGACTAAGGGCCCTGAAACTGCACTCTCTAGAAAGACGTAGAATTAGGGGGGATATGATTGAGGTGTATAAATGGAAGACAGGAATAAATAAAGGGGATGTAAATAGTGTGCTGAAAATATCTAGCCTAGACAGGACTCGCAGCAATGGTTTTAAGTTGGAAAAATTCTGATTCAGGAAGGATATAGGAAAGTACTGGTTTGGTAATAGAGTTGTGGATGAGTGGAACAAACTCCCAAGTACCGTTATAGAGGCCAGAACGTTGTGTAGCTTTAAAAATAGGTTGGATAAATACATGAGTAGATGTGGGTGGGTGTGAGTTAGACCTGATAGCTTGTGCTACCAGGTCGGTTGCCGTGTTCCTCCCTTAAGTCAATGTGACCTGACCTGACTAGGTTGGGTGCATTGGCTTAAGCCGGTAGGAGACTTGGACCTGCCTCGCATGGGCCAGTAGGCCTTCTGCAGTGTTCCTTCGTTCTTATGTTCTTATGATTGCGTGTTGGTCACTCCAGATTCACAGAAGCTCATCTCACAGAGAGGGACTCAATTTCACTCGGCAAAAAATTACCAGGTTGTGCGTATGGATCAACATGGTGATAAATTGTTCCGTTGATCAGAGAGCTCAGAGACTTCATTTCCACTCCCATCATCACCCTGGCTTGATTACTTACTTTGTTTACCTACCATAGAGAACCCACCATTAATGATAATTTGCTCTTCTACATTTTAAGTGAAACTGATTTAGTGACACTAATGTAAATTTTTCTTTTATCCTTCAGCTCTCTTGATTCATCTCCCTGTAATGTCGGTCATCATGCAACGCTGAATGATCCCAGTGATTAAAAATATTAAGATATAACACTTCTACTGTTACTACTACTACTATTATACTAATGCTACTACTACTACTACTACTACCTACACTGCACTACTGCCTACTACTACTACTACCACCACTGCTCACTACTGCCTACCTACTACTACATTACTACCTGCCTGCCTACCTCCTGCTCTGCTGCTGCCTGCCAACACCACCTGCTGCCACCACCTGTGCCTGCCACCACTCGCCACCACCACCTGCCTACTGCCTACCACCACTGCCTTCCGCTACTCACTGCTCACTGCTCTACCTGCTCTGCTACCTTACCACCACTCTGCTGCTGCCTGCCTCTCCCACCTACACCCTGCTGCCTGCTGCCTACCTGCCTGCACCGCTGCCTGCTGCCTGCTGCTGCTCACCTGCGCTGCTACTGCTTCACCACTCGCCTGCCTCACTCCCCACCACACCACTGCCAATAATAATAATAATAATAATAATAATACCAATAATATTAATAATAATAATAATAATAATAATAATAATATTAATAATAATAATAATAACAATAATAATAATACTAATAATAATAATAATAATAATAATAATAATAATAATAATAATAATAATAATATTATTATTATTATTATTATTATTATTATTATTATTATTATTATTATTATTATTATTATTATTATTATTAGTTGTAGCAATAGTAAAATCAAACATTTCCGTCACAGGAAGAATGTTTTACGAAGACCAATCGTAAATGTCCTTAATAATTAATTCGAAGAGATAAGTCCATTTAGAATTGTAACATGTCTATCACTTATCGGACAGAGGATCGAGCCTCTATTCCTTGTGTTGTACGATCCATATCGCTCAGAGTTTCTCATTTATTTAAAAAAAAAAGAATCTTAATTAAATTAGTGTTTCGGTATCGATTTATCCATGACATAATTATTGCGAAATACGGGAATTCCGTGTAAATTTTTTCCAAATATTTTCTGTGAACTCGTAATATATTTGTTTTTTTTAGTGCATCCATAACCTTCTAAAAATTCACTGTTAAGTCTGCCTTTTTTTGGAGCCCTGTCCACGTAAATTAGAAAGGGGAAAAAACGAACGATTCTTCAAGTTGTTCAGGACACGTAGCAACTTTTACACTCACGCTCATCTCTCTGAGAGGTTAATGTATCTCATTATTCCCTTGCCACAGAGGAAGCAGAGGTATGGTGGCTTTAGTGAGGAGATCCCAAGACATATACAGTGTTTCCTTACTGACGAAGTCTGTCTTCTCCTCTCCAATCACATTCATCTGTCCACTTGTATGAGGTCCGTTTTGAGAGATTGTAATTCTAAAGGGATAGTAACTTCAGTTCTGTTGGAACTAATTAGAAAGTATAACACATTGGCTATTGTAGTCTAATCCCACTAGAAAGAATAATGTGAATTATTGAAAAAAAATCACTTGGTAAAATTATTATTATTATTTTTTTTTTTATTATCACACTGGGCGATTCCCACCAAGGCAGGGTGGCCCGAAAAAGAAAAACTTTCACCATCATTCACTCCATCACTGTCTTGCCAGAAGGGTGCTTTACACTATAGTTTTTAAACTGCAACATTAACACCCCTCCTTCAGAGTGCAGGCACTGTACTTCCCATCTCCAGGACTCAAGTCCGGCCTGCCGGTTTCCCTGAACCCCTTCATAAATGTTACATAGCTCACACTCCAACAGCACGTCAAGTATTAAAAACCATTTGTCTCCATTCACTCCTATCAAACACGCTCATGCATACCTGCTGGAAGTCCAAGCCCCTCGCACACAAAACCTCCTTTACCCCCTCTCTCCAACCTTTCCTAGGCCGACCCCTACCCCGCCTTCCTTCCACTACAGACTGATACACTCTTGAAGTCATTCTGTTTCACTCTATTCTCTCTACATGTCCGAACCACCTCAACAACCCTTCCTCAGGCCTCTGGACAACAGTTTTGGTAATCCCGCACCTCCTCCTAACTTCCAAACTACGAATTCTCTGCATTATATTCACACCACACATTGCCCTCAGACATGACATCTCCACTGCCTCCAGCCTTCTCTTCGCTGCAACATTCATCACCCATGCTTCACACCCATATAAGAGCGTTGGTAAAACTATACTCTCATACATTCCCCTCTTTGCCTCCAAGGACAAAGTTCTTTGTCTCCACAGACTCCTAAGTGCACCACTCACTCTTTTTCCTTCATCAATTCTATGATTCACCTCATCTTTCATAGACCCATCCGCTGACACGTCCACTCCCAAATATCTGAATACATTCACCTCCTCCATACTCTCTCCCTCCAATCTGATATTCAATCTTTCATCACCTAATCTTTTTGTTATCCTCATAACCTTACTCTTTCCTGTATTCACCTTTAATTTTCTTCTTTTGCACACCCTACCAAATTCATCCACCAATCTCTGCAACTTCTCTTCAGAATCTCCCAAGAGCACAGTGTCATCAGCAAAGAGCAGCTGTGACAACTCCCACTTTGTGTGTGATTCTTTATCTTTTAACTCCACGCCTCTTGTCAAGACCCTCGCATTTACTTCTCTTACAACCCCATCTATAAATATATTAAACAACCACTGTGACATTACACATCCTTGTCTAAGGCCTACTTTTACTGGGAAATAATTTCCCTCTTTCCTACATACTCTAACTTGAGCCTCACTATCCTCGTAAAAACACTTCACTGCTTTCAGTAACCTACCTCCTACACCATACACTTGCAACATCTGCCACATTGCCCCCCTATCCACCCTGTCATACGCCTTTTCCAAATCCATAAATGCCACAAAGACCTCTTTAGCCTTATCCAAATACTGTTCACTTATATGTTTCACTGTAAACACCTGGTCCACACACCCCCTACCTTTCCTAAAGCCTCCTTGTTCATCTGCTATCCTATTCTCCGTCTTACTCTTAATTCTTTCAATAATAACTCTACCATACACTTTACCAGGTATACTCAGCAGACTTATCCCCTATAATTTTTGCACTCTCTTTCATCCCCTTTGACTTTATACAAACGAACTATGCATGCTCTCTGCAAATCCCTAGGTACCTTACCCTCTTCCATACATTTATTAAATAATTGCACCAACCACTCGAAAACTATATCCCCACCTGCTTTTAACATTTCTATCTTTTTCCCATCAATCCCGGCTGCCTTACCCCCTTTCATTTTACCTACTGCCTCACGAACTTCCCCCACACTCACAACTGGCTCTTCCTCACTCCTACAAGATGTTATTCCTTCTTGCCCTATACACGAAATCACAGCTTCATTATCTTCATCAACATTTAACAATTCCTCAAAATATTCCCTCCATCTTCCCAATACCTCTAACTCTCCATTTAATAACTCTCCTCTCCTATTTTTAACTGACAAATCCATTTGTTCTCTAGGCTTCCTTAACTTGTTAATCTCACTCCAAAACTTTTTCTTATTTTCAACAAAATTTGTTGATAACATCTCACCCACTCTCTCATTTGCTCTCTTTTTACATTGCTTCACCACTCTCTTAACCTCTCTCATTTTCTCCATATACTCTTCCCTCCTTGCATCACTTCTACTTTGTAAAAACTTCTCATATGCTAACTTTTTCTCCCTTACTACTCTCTTTACATCATCATTCCACCAATCGCTCCTCTTCCCTCCCGCACCCATTTTCCTGTAACCACAAACTTCTGCTGAACACTCTAACACTACATTTTTAAACCTACCCCATACCTCTTCGACCCCATTGCCTATGCTCTCATTAGCCCATCTATCCTCCAATAGCTGTTTATATCTTACCCTAACTGCCTCCTCTTTTAGTTTATAAACCTTCACCTCTCTCTTCCCTGATGCTTCTATTCTCCTTGTATCCCATCTACCTTTTACTCTCAGTGTAGCTACAACTAGAAAGTGATCTGATATATCTGTGGCCCCTCTATAAACATATACATCCTGAAGTCTACTCAACAGTCTTTTATCTACCAATACATAATCCAACAAACTACTGTCATTTCGCCCTACATCATATCTTGTATACTTATTTATCCTCTTTTTCTTAAAATATGTATTACCTATAACTAAACCCCTTTCTATACAAAGTTCAATCAAAGGGCTCCCATTATCATTTACACCTGGCACCCCAAACTTACCTACCACACCCTCTCTAAAAGTTTCTCCTACTTTAGCATTCAGGTCCCCTACCACAATTACTCTCTCACTTGGTTCAAAGGCTCCTATACATTCACTTAACATCTCCCAAAATCTCTCTCTCTCCTCTGCATTCCTCTCTTCTCCAGGTGCATACACGCTTATTATGACCCACTTCTCGCATCCAACCTTTACTTTAATCCACATAATTCTTGAATTTACACATTCATATTCTCTTTTCTCCTTCCATAACTGATCATTTAACATTACTGCTACCCCTTCCTTTGCTCTAACTCTCTCAGATACTCCAGATTTAATCCCATTTATTTCCCCCCACTGAAACTCTCCTACCCCCTTCAGCTTTGTTTCGCTTAGGGCCAGGACATCCAACTTCTTTTCATTCATAACATCAGCAATCATCTGTTTCTTGTCATCCACACTACATCCACGCACATTTAACCATCCCAGTTTTATAAAGTTTTTCTTCTTCCCTTTTTTAGTAAGTGTCTACAGGAGAAGGGGTTACTAGCCCATTGCTCCCGGCATTTTAGTCGCCTCATACGACACGCATGGCTTACGGAGGAAAGATTCTTTTCCACTTCCCCATGGACTATAGAAGAAATAAAGAAGAACAAGAGCTATTTAGAAAAAGGAGAAAAACCTAGATGTATGTATATATATATATGCATGTGCGTGTCTGTGAAGTGTGACCAAAGTGTAAGTAGGAGTAGCAAGATATCCCTGTTATCTAGCGTGTTTATGAGACAGAAAAAGAAACCAGCAATCCTACCATCATGCAAAACAGTTACAGGTTTCTGTTTCACAGTCATCTGGCAGGACGGTAGTACTTCCCTGGGTGGTTGCTGTCTACCAACCTACTACCTGGTAAAATCTTCAATATAATGTTTTTTTAGCTGAAAGTAAAGAAATACTTGCAAAAATAGTAAATTATAGAGAGAGGAATGGTAGATTAGATGATAGGAGAGGTGGAGATGAAGTCTAAGATGCTGGGTGGGCAGTGTTTTGTAGGAAAGTGAAGGATGTGAGGTGTCAGGGTGTCTGGCTATCAGCATCAATAGGATTTCTTTAAATGCGACGAACATGAATCGTGTTGGAAAGTGTTTTGTGAATGTATCTTAGACCAGGATGATGGCAGCTTCGATGATTTTTTGTCTGACAGCGTCACTATTGTGTTGTAGTGATATCTCTCTACTCCAGACCTTGTCATGCGAGCAGTGATTTCTCTGTTGATGTAAGCATTGTGTTTACTTTCTTTTGCAATGCATATCTTTATTCATTTTCCTAGAAACGGACGGAGGGAAGAGGTAAAGGAGGTTTTGTTTGCAAGGGGCTTGGACATACAGCAGGCATGTGTGAGTGTGTTAGATGGGAGTAAAGATAAATGGTTTTTGGAACTTGACGAGCTGTTGGAATGTGAGCAAAATAATATTTTGTGCAGGAATTCAGGGATACCTGTTAGCCGACTTGAGTCCTGGAATAGACAAGTACAGTACCTGAACTCCAAAAGACAGGTTTCGGATGTTTACTGCTAGAGGGACATATAAACAGTCGCATATGAGCGCCTCTGTCAAGACAGCGATAGCGTAAATAATTTCTAAAGTGTTTCTTTTTCTGGTCACCCTCCCTCGGTGGGAGACGGTCAGCATGTTAAAAAAATGTTTTCATTTTCTTTTCTAATGCATATTTGTGTTCATAGACTCGTGCATTACTTATTATAATTGTTATTCTGTTTATGAGAAGCAAAAACGTGGGTCATTTAGTGAGATGAATGGTGAAGATTCGACCCTCTATTCACTATGCATGATAAAAACATTTTACAAAACTTCACTCACCTTGGTCTGTTGAAATTATTTTCTCTCTCACCTATGTATAATTTGTCAAACCTTGAAAAAAGAACAGTTCATATATGGGAAGCTGTGGGCGCATCATGTCCTTAACGGATTTGAAGGTCATTGTTGTAACCCCCTTGTTGACCTTTCGAAGGATTTATATAATCATAAGAGCAATATTGCCGCTGGGGAGAATAAATCGCCTGCCGACTTCTACCCATTCTCTTGAAAAGTCGAAAATGATGTACCGGGGAGAGTTCAAGGCTGCAAAGCTGTCTTTAATGTTAGGGTACTCATCCACCATGTACTCATTATTGCAGAGTCTAGGAACCTTGAACCTAGGAACCTTGAACCTTGAACCTAGGAACCTTGAAGTGATCTGCTTGAATTTCTTTTTAGTAACCTTAGGTAAATAAGAAGCAATATCCAATACACCAGTGGCAGCATCTACACGAGGATCAGCGAACACAGGAGTGCTACCTGAGGTTCACCTGGAGATGGTTTCTGGAGTCAACGCCCTCACGACCCGGTCTCTGACCAACCCTCATGGTGGATCACGACGTGATCGCCCAGGGTGTTACTGTTGGCCGCAGGCAACAAGACGTACGAACCACAGCCCGGCTGGTCAGGTACTGACTTTCCATAGAGATAATATGAATATCTCCTGTAGTTTTCACCCTAAAAAGAGAACTATCTGAAGGATTTCTCCACAACTGAAGTCGATATCCATGAAGCACACAGACAAACACCATTGCTCTTAGATTCTTCTATGATAGCCACCACAAACTCCATTACACATAAATCAAGTTCATTCAAAATTTCTGAAGCATTTGAAGCACTGAAGTCGGCCTAGTGTCTCACGTAACTTCGAAATTTTCACTTGGTTTACCGCATTACTGGAGGTAAACTCACTCTCATATACCTCCACGCTGCATATATATGCACCCTGTAAATGCTATTTTTCTACCCTGGTGGACAAAACGTCATTTCACTAAAATACATAAACCATATATGCTGTCATATTAACATACTTGTTAATATATAATACCACTGATATACATGGAAAATAAAAAAAAAATGATAAACTGGATGTATACCTGTAGGTACGCGGTCCAAGAAAGATATCCTCGTTCTGCATAATAGCAGCCTCATGTACGTCAGCTATCTTAAAAGAACAGTGTAGAGAATGTCATGAGTTTGTTATTTAAATAATAACATTAAAGATTCGAAACGAAGGAGGAAAGTTACTCACATGATACCACATGGACACTAATGCCCAATTTCGTCAATAAGAAAAGGCAAATGAAGACAAACTCAGCCAAAAATTAACTATCCACTAAGGTTATTGGTCTCAGAGAGACCAATATCCTACAATATCCAACAATACACCAACACATTTGCAGCCTCTCTTAATATGCATAATCAAATTAGTGCTGTTGAAGGGAGAAGCTAATTGCATTAGATACTGAATTAATCGCATGAAAATCGATATTTCAATTTGTCAGTTTTCTTCCACAAGAAAATTGAAATTAGGACCCACTAACGCATGTTAGTAATAAAGTAAGTTTTATTTAAACTTCAGGTACATGATAAACAATTATTTTTTTTGCAATTGTACTGAGGGCAAACACGCTATGTGCACATGAAGCTACGATATCTGGGTTTAATGTAACCCAGTAAGATCAAACTGCAACTTTGGTCAGAAGAAACTTATCCACTTATTCCATAGTGACCAATTTGATTAGTACAATTAGCACTTTAAAGACTTTTCAACCTAAACTCAAGAAGAAGATGATTGATGAAGTTGTTTATCAAAATTTAAGAAAATTTGGTTTTAAATGCCCTTAAGCCCACCAACGTGTCATCCATTTAATAGATGAATCAGTCATTAGCGACTGATGCTGATCTGAATCGTTTTGTTTTAATCAGGGAGAGCGCTTAACCGGTAGGGGTCATACAGCGTTTGTGGAATATGAGATATTTAGATTCTTTTCACGGAAAAGGGATAATAAGTCCCGTTCCTCGGATCAAGAATCATTCCAGGAGCATCGAGGCAAACTGAGATAATAATACAAAATACTACTATATTATTTCCTGATTATAAGCGTCAAAATAGGTGCTATTTTGACACTCCATTAACAATTTCAACCTTTTATCTATCTAGCATTCACAGGAGCTGAAATTCTGAAGTATATGATGAAAGGTTTTTCTAAAAATATCTCATGATCAATAAAGAATTGAGGAGAGAGTAAATGCATTGGTCAATTGATCCACAATCCTTCCCTTAATAACAGATGACCAGGAATAAGGTGTTGTAAAGTTATGAACAAGAACCATATATGAAGTTAGTGTAAAATAAGAACAACTCGGTTAATGATGTGGTCGATCAACCTTTAAAAAGGTTCACTAACTTCGTGAGGATTTTAAACGCTTCAAAAACACGAAATCTTCATATTTCTCTATTTTCTTTTGACATTTCTGTCCTGAAGATTGAGACACTTATGCAACATATGGGAATCTTTATTAAGGAAACGTTTCGCCACACAGTGGTTTCATCAGTTCAATACAAAGTAGAAATCGGTAAGGAGAGGAGGAGTTTGAGGCAATCAGTCCCTCAACCTGGAATCGATGTATTCAGTCTACTTTCTACAAGGGTGATGGACTGAACACATCGATTCCAGGCTGAGGGACTGATTACCTGAAACTCGTCTTCTCCTTAACAATTTCGACTTTGTATGGGACTGATAAAGCCACTGTGTGGCGAAACGTTTCCTCAATAAAGATTCTCATATGTTGCATAAGTGTCTCAATCTTCAACTTGTTGATTTTAAAACCATTTATCACAGTTCGATCCTATATAATAGAGCCCATCAACAGAAAGACTGAAGTCTATCAGAAAAAACATTTTCCAGAAATTGCACAAAATTTAATGATTTTAATTTTTTTTTAAATAATCAATAATATTTCAAATCCGCATATAAATTGTTGATACTTACTGAGTGTGTGTATGTGTACCCACCTAGTTGTACTCATCTAGTTGTGGTTGCAGGGGTCGAGACATAGCTCCTGGCCCCGCCTCTTCACTGGCCGCTACTCGGTCACTCTTCCCGCTCCCTGAGCTTTATCATACCTCTTCATAAAGCTATGTATAGATCCTTCCTCCACTACATCACTTCCCAGACTATTCTACTTCCTGCGTGTGTGTGTGTGTGTGTGTGTGTGTGTGTGTGTGTGTGTGTGTGTACTCACCTAATTCACCTAATTGTGGTTTCAGGGGTCGAGACTCAGCTCCTGGCCCCGCCTCTTCACCGACCGCTACTAGGTCTTCTTTCCCCCCGCTCCATAAGCTTTATCATACCTCGTCTTAAAACTACGTATAGTTCCTGCCTCCACTACGTCGCTTGCCAGACTATTCCACTTCCTAACTACTCTATGAGACTGAAGAAATACTTCCTAACATCCCTTTGACTCATCTGAGTCTTCAGTTTTCAATTGTGACCCCTTGTTTCTGTGTCCCATTTCTGGAACATCCTGTCTCTGACCACCTTTTATATTCCACGCAGTATTTTGTATGTCGTTATCATGTCTCCCCTGACCCTCCTGTCATCCAGTGTTGTCAGACCGATTTCCCTTAACCTTTCTTCATACGACATTCCCCTTAGTTCTGGAACTAGCCTTGTTGCAAACCTTTGCGCTTTCTCTAATTTCTTGACGTGTTTGACCAGATGTGGGTTCCAAACTGGTGCTGCGTACTCCAGTATGGGCCTGACGTACACAGTGTATAAAGTCTTGAGCGATTCCTTACTGAGGTACCGGAACGCTATTCTCATGTTTGCCAAGCGCCCATATGCCGCAGCAGTTATCTGGTTAATGGGTGCTTCTGGCGATGTACTCGGTATTATACTCACTCCTAGGTCTTTCTCCTTTAGTTAGGTTTGCAGCCTTTGACTTCTTAGCCTATACTCTGTCTGTGGTCTTCTTTGCCCTCCTCCGATCTTCATGACTTTGCATTTGGCGGGGTTAAATTCTAGGAGTCAGTTTCGGGACCACACATCCAGCCTGTCCAGGTCTCTTTGTAGACCTGTCTGGTCCGCATCTGATTTAATTCTCCTCATTAACTTCACGTCATCTGCAAACAGGGACACTTCTGAGTCTATCCCTTCAGTCATGTCGTTCACATATACCAAGCATAGCACTGGTCCCAGGACTGACCCCTGTGGGACCCCGCTCGTCACTGGCGCCCACTGTGATACCTCATCACGGACCATGACTCGCTGTTGCCTCCCTGTTAGTTATTCTCTGATCCGCTGCAGTGCCCTTCCTGTTATACTTGCATGTTCCTCTAGCTTTTGTACTAATATCTTGTGAGGAACTGTGTCGAAGGCCTTCTTGCAGTCCAAGAAAATGCAATCAACCCACCCTTCCCTTTCATTTCTTACTTCAGTTACCTTGTCATAAAACTCTAGTAGGTTTGTGACACAGGATTTGCCTTCCATGAATCCGTGCTGGCTGTCGTTTATAATCTTTTTCCGTTCCAGGTGCTCCACCACTCTCCTCCTAATAATCTTTTCCAAGACTCTGCATACTATACATGTCAGTGACACTGGTCTATAATTTAGTGCTTCATTTCTGTCTCCCTTCTTAAAGATGGGGACTACATTTGCCTTCTTCCATACTTCAGGTAGTTGCACACTTTCAAGGGAAGTGTTGAAGATTTTGGTTAGTGGCACATGTAGTCTCCCTGCTCCCTCTCTAAGGACCCATGGAGTGTGTGTGTGTGTGTGTGTGTGTGTGTGTGTGTGTGTGTGTGTGTGGTATGCAAAGAGTACATAACCTTTATTCGGCACTCGGCGCATGTACACACCCTCATTTACAGACTATCTCCCCCAACCAGCGAACCAGGGGACTAAGGGATGGCGATGGGGCCCAGTCGTTCAACCAGTACCAAGGTTCCAGCCAATGAGAAGATGGTTTTGGCAATCGCAGAGGTTATGTGGGTACCACTCTCCTGTCTGCCCTTGTCATTCCCATTCTAGAGCTGGTTGAAGCACGGTCTGCTCTCTAGTGGCTTCTATTCTGCCTTGCTTACCGTGGAGTGCACTAATACCTATCGCTGTACATAGTGTATATAGTGTACATACTTCTGTTCTAAATTGGTGAAGGATAATATAAGTCAAAAGTTTTCTGCTGTGTTTATTTTGTTCCCTTTACACCCAGGATAACAGGCCTTTGGGACTCCTGGGTTGTAATAATGTGTGTGTGTGTGTGTGTGTGTGTGTGTGTGTGTGTGTGTGTGTGTGTGTGTGTGTGTGTGTGTGTGTGTGTGTGTGTGTGTGTGTGTGTGTGTGTGTGTGTGTGTGTGTGCGTGTACATATATATTCATGAGCGTTAGTATTTTAAAAACGATAAGGTAATTAATTCTATAGTTTATGCAATGAACTAATATCACTATTCATTTAATACAACTGGCAACTTATGCAACTTATGCAACCCATAACAACACAAATCTTCCTTTCTAGAGAATACACCAGGGTTAGAAAATATATCAGGGGTAGAAAATACACCAGGGGAAGAAAATACACCAGGGGTAGAAAATACACCAGGGGTAGAAAATACACCAGGGGTAGAAAATACACCAGGGGTAGAAAATACACCAGGCGTAGAAAATACACCAGGGGTAGAAAATACACCAGGGGTAGAAAATACACCAGGGGTAGAAAATACACCAGGGGTAGAAAATACACCAGGGGTAGAAAATACACCAGGGGTAGAAAATACACCAGGGTTAAAAAATACACCAGGAGTAGAAAATACACCAGGGCTAGAAAATACACCAGGGGTAGAAAATACACCAGGGGTAGAAAATACACCAGGGGTAGAAAATGCACTAGGGGTATAAAATACACCAGGGGTATAAAATACACCAGGGGTATAAAATACACCAGGCATAGAAAATACACCAGGGGTAGAAAATACACCAGGGGTAGAAAATACACCAGGGGTAGAAAATACACCAGGGGTAGAAAATACACCAGGGGTAGAAAATACACCAGGGGTAGGAAATACACCAGGGGTAGAAAATACACAAGGGGTAGAAAATACACCAGGGTTAGAAAATACACCAGGGGTATAAAATACACCACGAGTAGAAAAAACACCAGGGCTAGAAAATACACCAGGGGTAGAAAATACACCAGGGGTAGAAAATACACCAGGGGTAGAAAATACACCAGGGGTAGAAAATACACCAGGGGTAGAAAATACACCAGGGTTAGAAAATACACAAGTGGTAGAAAATACACCAGGAGTAGAAAATACACCAGGGGTAGAAAATACACCAGGGATACAAAATACACCAGGGGTAGAAAATACACCAGGGGTAGAAAATACACCAGGGGTAGAAAATACACAAGGGGTAGAAAATAAACCAGGGGTAGAAAATACACCAGGGATAGAAAATACACAAGGGGTAGAAAATACACCAGGGGTAGAAAATACACCAGGGGTAGAAAATACACCAGGATTAGAAAATACACCAGGGGTACATAATACACCAGGGGTAGAAAATACACCAGGGGTAGAAAATACACCAGGGGTAGAAAATACACCAGGGGTAGAAAATACACCAGGGGTAGAAAATACACCAGGGGTAGAAAAAACACCAGGAGTAGAAAATACACCAGGGGTAGAAAATACACCAGGGGTAGAAAATACACCAGGGGTAGAAAATACACCAGGGGTAGAAAATACACCAGGGGTAGAAAATACACCAGGGGTAGAAAATACACCAGGGGTAGAAAATACACCAGGCGTAGAAAATACACCAGGAGCAGGGGTACACCAGGGGTAGAAAATACACCAGGGGTAGAAAATACACCAGGGGTAGAAAATACACCAGGGGTAGAAAATACACCAGGGGTAGAAAATACACCAGGGGTAGAAAATACACCAGGGGTAGAAAATACACCAGGGGTAGAAAATACACCAGGGGTAGAAAATACACCAGGGGTAGAAAATACACCAGGGGTAGAAAATACACCAGGGGTATAAAATACACCAGGGGTAGAAAATACAACAGGGGTATAAAATACACCAGGGGTAGAAAATACACCAGGGGTTGAAAATACACCAGGGGTAGAAAATACACCAGGGGTAGAAAATACACCAGGGGTAGAAAATACACCAGGGGTAGAAAATACACCAGGGGTAGAAAATACACTAGAGGTAGAAAATACGCCAGGGGTAGAAAATACACCAGGGGTAGAAAATACACCAGGGGTAGAAAATACACCAGGGGTAGAATATACACCAGGGGTAGAAAATACACCAGGGGTAGAAAATACACCAGGGGTAGAAAATACACCAGGCGTAGAAAATACACCAGGAGTAAAAAATACACCAGGGGTAGAAAATACACCAGGGGTAGAAAATACACCAGGGGTAGAAAATACACCAGGGGTAGAAAATACACCAGGGGTAGAAAATACACCAGGGGTAGAAAATACACCAGGGGTAGAAAATACACCAGGGGTAGAAAATACACCAGGGGTAGAAAATACACCAGGGGTAGAAAATACACCAGGGGTAGAAAATACACCAGGGGTATAAAATACACCAGGGGTAGAAAATACACCAGGGGTATAAAATACACCAGGGGTAGAAAATACACCAGGGGTTGAAAATACACCAGGGGTAGAAAATACACCAGGGGTAGAAAATACACCAGGGGTAGAAAATACACCAGGGGTAGAAAATACACTAGAGGTAGAAAATACACCAGGGGTAGAAAATACACCAGGGGTAGAAAATACACCAGGGGTAGAAAATACACCAGGGGTAGAAAATACACCAGGGGTAGAAAATACACCAGGGGTAGAAAATACACCAGGGGTAGAAAATACACCAGGGGTAGAAAATACACCAGGGGTAGAAAATACACCAGGGGTATAAAATACACCAGGGGTAGAAAATACACCAGGGCTAGAAAATACACCAGGGGTAGAAAATACACCAGGGGCAGAAAATACACCAGGGGTAGAAAATACACCAGGGGTAGAAAATACACCAGGAGTAGAAAATACACCAGGGGTAGAAAATACACCAGGGGTACAAAATACACCAGGGGTAGAAAATAGACCAGGGGTAGAAAATACACCAGGGGTAGAAAATACACCAGGGGTAGAAAATACACCAGGGGTAGAAAATACACCAGGGGTAGAAAATACACCAGGGGTATAAAATACACCACTGGTAGAAAATACACCAGGGGTAGAAAATACACCAGGGGTAGAAAATACACCAGGGGTAGAAAATACACCAGGGGTAGAAAATACACCAGGGGTAGAAAATACACCAGGGGTAGAAAATACACCAGGGGTAGAAAATACACCAGGGTTATAAAATACACCAGGAGTAGAAAACACACCAGGGGTAGAAAATACACCAGGGGTAGAAAATACACCAGGGGTAGAAAATACACCAGGGGTAGAAAATACACCAGGGGTAGAAAATACACCAGGGGTAGAAAATTCACCAGGGGTAGAAAATACACCAGGGGTAGAAAATACACCAGGGCTAGAAAATACACCAGGGGAAGAAAAAACACCAGGGGTAGAAAATACACCAGGGGTAGAAAATACACCAGGGGTAGAAAATACATCAGGAGAAGAAAATACACCAGGGGTAGAAAATACACCATGGGTAGAAAGTACACCAGGAGTAGAAAATACACCAGGGGCAGAAAATACACCAGGGGTAGAAAATACACCAGGGGTAGAAAATACACCAGGGGTAGAAAATACACCAGGAGTAGAAAGTACACCAGGGGTAGAAAATACACCAGGGGTAGAAAATACACCAGGGGTAGAAAATACACCAGGGGTAGAAAATACACCAGGGGTAGAAAATACACCAGGGGTAGAAAATACACCAGGGGTATAAAATACACCACTGGTAGAAAATACACCAGGGGTAGAAAATACACCAGGGGTAGAAAAATACACCAGGGGTAGAAAATACACCAGGGGTAGAAAATACACCAGGGGTAGAAAACACACCAGGGGTAGAAAATACACCAGGGGTATAAAATACACCAGGAGTAGAAAATACACCAGGGCTACAAAATACACCAGGGGTAGAAAATACACCAGGGGTAGCAAATACACCAGGGGTAGAAAATACACCAGGGGTAGAAAATACACCAGGGGTAGAAAATACACCAGGGGTAGAAAATACACCAGGGGTATAAAATACACCAGGTGTAGAAAATACACCAGGGGTAGAAAATACACTAGGGGTATAAAATACACCAGGGGTTGAAAATACACCAGGGGTATAAAATACACCATGGGTAGAAAGTACACCAGGAGTAGAAAATACACCAGGGGCAGAAAATACACCAGGGGTAGAAAATACACCAGGGGTAGAAAATACACCAGGGGTAGAAAATACACCAGGAGTAGAAAGTACACCAGGGGTAGAAAATACACCAGGGGTAGAAAATACACCAGGGGTAGAAAATACACCAGGGGTAGAAAATACACCAGGGGTAGAAAATACACCAGGGGTAGAAAATACACCAGGGGTATAAAATACACCAGGGGTTGAAAATACACCAGGGGTATAAAATACACCAGGCATAGCAAATACACCAGGAGTAGAAAATACACCAGGGGTAGAAAATACACCAGGGGTAGAAAATACACTAGGGGTATAAAATACACCAGGGGTAGAAAACACACCAGGGGTAGAAAAATACACCAGGGGTATAAAATACACCAGGGGTAGAAAATACACCAGGGCTACAAAATACACCAGGGGTAGAAAATACACCAGGGGTAGCAAATACACCAGGGGTAGAAAATACACCAGGGGTAGAAAATACACCAGGGGTAGAAAATACACCAGGGGTAGAAAATACACCAGGGGTATAAAATACACCAGGTGTAGAAAATACACCAGGGGTAGAAAATACACTAGGGGTATAAAATACACCAGGGGTTGAAAATACACCAGGGGTATAAAATACACCAGGCATAGCAAATACACCAGGAGTAGAAAATACACCAGGGGTAGAAAATACACCAGGGGTAGAAAATACACTAGGGGTATAAAATACACCAGGGGTATAAAATACACCAGGCATAGAAAATACACCAGGGGTAGAAAATACACCAGGGGTAGAAAATACACAAGGGGTAGAAAATACACCAGGGGTAGAAAGTACACCAGGGGTAGAAAATACAACAGGGTTAGAAAATACACAAGGGGTATAAAATACACCAGGAGTAGAAAATACACCAGGGCTAGAAAATACACCAGGGGTAGAAAATACACCAGGGGTAGAAAATACACCAGGAGTAGAAAATACACCAGGGCTAGAAAATACACCAGGGGTAGAAAATACACCAGGGGTAGAAAATACACCAGGGGTATAAAATACACCAGGGGTAGAAAATACACCAGGGGTATATAATACACAAGGGGTAGAAAATACATCAGGGGTAGAAAATACACCAGGGCTAGAAAATACACCAGGGGTATAAAATACACCAGGGGTAGAAAATACACCAGGGGTAGAAAATACACCAGGGGTATAAAATACACCAGGAGTAGAAAATACACCAGGACTAGAAAATACACCAGGGGTAGAAAATACGCCAGGGGTAGAAAATACACCAGGGGTAGAAAATACACCAGGGGTAGAAAATACACCAGGGGTAGAAAATGCACCAGGGGTAGAAAATACACCAGGAGTAGAAAATACACCAGGGCTAGAAAATACACCAAGGGTATAAAATACACCAGGCATAGAAAATATACCAGGAGTAGAAAATACACCAGGGGTAGAAAATACACCAGGAGTAGAAAATGCACCAGGGGTAGAAAATACACCAAGAGTAGAAAATACACCAGGGGTAGAAAATACACCAGGGGTAGAAAATACACCAGGGGTAGAAAATACACCAGGGGTAGAAAATACACCAGGGGTAGAAAATACACCAGGGGTAGAAAATACACCAGGGGTAGAAAATACACCAGGGGTAGAAAATACACCAGGGGTAGAAAATACACCAGGGGTATAAAATACACCAGGAGTAGAAAATACACCAGGGCTAGAAAATACACTAGGGGTATAAAATACACCAGGGGTAGAAAATACACCAGGGGTATAAAATACACCAGGCACAGCAAATACACCAGGAGTAGAAAATACACCAGGGGTAGAAAATACACCAGGGTTAGAAAATACACTAGGGGTATAAAATACACCAGGGGTATAAAATACACCAGGCATAGAAAATACACCAGGGGTAGAAAATATACCAGGGGTAGAAAATACACAAGGGGTAGAAAATACACCAGGGGTAGAAAGTACACCAGGGGTAGAAAATACAACAGGGTTAGAAAATACACCAGGGGTATAAAATACACCAGGAGTAGAAAATACACCAGGGCTAGAAAATACACCAGGGGTAGAAAATACACCAGGGGTAGAAAATACACCAGGAGTAGAAAATACACCAGGGCTAGAAAATACACCAGGGGTAGAAAATACACCAGGGGTAGAAAATACACCAGGGGTATAAAATACACCAGGGGTAGAAAATACACCAGGGGTATAAAATACACAAGGGGTAGAAAATACATCAGGGGTAGAAAATACACCAGGGCTAGAAAATACACCAGGGGTATAAAATACACCAGGGGTAGAAAATACACCAGGGGTAGAAAATACACCAGGGGTATAAAATACACCAGGAGTAGAAAATACACCAGGACTAGAAAATACACCAGGGGTAGAAAATACGCCAGGGGTAGAAAATACACCAGGGGTAGAAAATACACCAGGGGTAGAAAATACACCAGGGGTAGAAAATGCACCAGGGGTAGAAAATACACCAGGAGTAGAAAATACACCAGGGCTAGAAAATACACCAGGGGTATAAAATACACCAGGCATAGAAAATATACCAGGAGTAGAAAATATACCAGGGGTAGAAAATACACCAGGAGTAGAAAATGCACCAGGGGTAGAAAATACACCAAGAGTAGAAAATACACCAGGGCTAGAAACTACACCAGGGGTAGAAAATACACCAGGGGTAGAAACTACACCCGGGGTATAAAATACACCAGGAGTAGAAAATACACCAGGGCTAGAAAATACACCAGGGCTAGAAAATACACCAGGGGTAGAAAATACACCAGGGGTAGAAAATACACCAGGGGTAGAAAATGCACCAGGGGTAGAAAATACACCAGGAGTAGAAAATACACCATGGCTAGAAAATACACCAGGGGTATAAAATACACCAGGCATAGAAAATATACCAGGAGTAGAAAATACACCAGGGGTAGAAAATACACCAGGAGTAGAAAATGCACCAGGGGTAGAAAATACACCAGGAGTTGAAAATACACCAGGGCTAGAAACTACACCAGGGGTAGAAAATAGATCAGGGGTAGAAACTACACCAGGGGTAGAAAATACACCAGGGGGAGAAACTACACCAGGGGTGGAAAATACACAAGGGGTAGAAAATACACCAGAGGTAGAAAATACACCAGGGGTAGAAAATACACCAAGGGTAGAAAATACACCAGGGGTAGAAAATACACCAGGGGAGAAAATACACCAAGGGTAGAAAATACACTAGAGGTAGAAAATACACCAGGGGTAGAAAATATATCAGGGGTAGAAAATTTGAAGCCTGATACAAGAGGCATCGTCCAGTCAACACACAGCCTTCAACATTTTTAAGTTTTATGCTAATTTAGCACATTAATTATAGTTAGTG
This sequence comes from Cherax quadricarinatus, assembly GCF_038502225.1. NCBI lineage: Eukaryota > Metazoa > Arthropoda > Malacostraca > Decapoda > Parastacidae > Cherax > Cherax quadricarinatus. The sequence continues at coordinate 11,787,022 of NC_091311.1, read as the reverse complement.
TTTCCTTAAGTAACAGTTTATAAGATAATTATTATTAAAATGTAATTATATATAGAAATATCAGAGTAAGGAGTTTCTTTACTTTTCAACCATGATTATTCTATAAATTATTAATTTCCTAAATTGTTTTATGATTATCGTCTATGTTGATTACCCTCATGTTTACTCTGCTTTCTCATAATATTGATGTCCTACAATAGCCCATTTTCTCAGCGTTAATAAAAGACTTTGAAAAATAAAGTAAGAATCAGCTTAATATGAACGTGTTTGAAGTTGTTAACTATAAAAATAAAAAATGGTTGGAAAACCCCACGAAATTTTCATATCTTTATTGTAGGTGAATGGTTCAAGGAACCTACACGTTGTTAAATTAGACACATGTGCAACTCTTGGGTATCTTTATTGAGGAAACGTTTCGCCACACACTGGACAAAAGTGACACCACCTACTACTGCTGCACCTCTCCTGCCTACGGTTTACAAGCTGCTTCTCCGCTCATATGCCGTATTCTATTCAAGATTGATGGACTGACCACATCGACTCAAGGCGGCTGAGGGACTGATTACCTCATTCTCCTCCTGTTCTTCAAGTTTATCCTTTGTATGGACTGATGAAGCCACTGTGTGGCGAAACGTTTCCTCAATAAAGATACCCAAGAGTTGCACATGTGTCTAATTTAACAACATATCTTCATTGCCAAGAAATCTGAATTATCCTTCCCATCCAATAATCAAATCTGATTACTTTATATTGCCAGGCAGTATATAAATTCTAAGGGATTGTTTAAAATAATAATATAATCCCACTGAAATATCTCTCCCACTTTCAGAATCTTCACTATTTAATTAAATGTTATAAATAAATAATGAAATGTAATCGAAATAAAAGTATATAATGGTAATGGGTGAAACTAAAAAATAGACCCATACACAAATAACCAGCACATAAAAGATAGAAGCTTACGACGACGTTTCGGTCCGACCCCAGTGTTGCATATCTAATATTTGAGAGAAATTTAAAGTTCAGAAAAAAAAGAGAAAAAATCTGAAACTGCAAACAATATATATGATGTAAATAAATTAGATATTGATAAATTAGACACATGTGCAACACTTGGTTATCTTTATTCGACAATAAAGATACCCAGGTGTTGCACATATGTCTAATTTATCAAAAAATATGTTACACAGAAAGTACTATATAACCGTCGGTTTCTTTATAAGTAAAAATATTAATTCAGAAATATGTGTTACATTGTCTAGCTGAGGTAAGATGTGGTAAATGAAAATAAAATTGACCATGTTGGAAATGCGGCCAGTAGTAACAGCCTGATTGATCAGACCCTGATAAACGAGGCCTGGTCTCAGACCTAGCCGCTGGGGCGTTGACCCCCGTAACCCTCTCCAGGTAAACTCCAGGTCATGGGTAGACACGAGGGAAAGAAAACTCGGAAGGAAAAGATCATGTAGACACAAATGGTTTTGTAAAAGGATACCAAGAACAAAATTATTATTATTGTTGTTATTATTCTTGTTGTTGTAGTTGTTTTGCTGTTTAGTGGGGGGGAGGGTGATGTTACTGTTGTTGTTGGGGGAGGGTGATGTTACTGTTGTTGTTGAGGGAGGGTGATGTTACTGTTGTTGTTGGGGGACGGTGATGTTACTGTTGTTGTTGGGGGAGGGTGATGTTACTGTTGTTGTTGGGGGAGGGTGTTGTTACTGTTGTTGTTGGGGGAGGGTGATGTTACTGTTGTTGTTGGGGGAGGGTGATGTTACTGTTGTTGTTGGGGGAGGGTGATGTTACTGTTGTTGTTGGGGGAGGGTGATGTTACTGTTGTTGTTGGGGGAGGGTGATGTTACTGTTGTTGTTGGGGGAAGGTGATGTTACTGTTGTTGTTGGGGGAGGGTGATGTTACTGTTGTTGTTGGGGGAAGGTGATGTTACTGTTGTTGTTGGGGGAGGGTGTTGTTACTGTTGTTGTTGGGGGAGGGTGATGTTACTGTTGTTGTTGGGGGAAGGCGATGTTACTGTTGTTGTTGGGGGAGGGTGATGTTACTGTTGTTGTTGGGGGAGGGTGATGTTACTGTTGTTGTTGGGGGAGGGTGATGTTACTGTTGTTGTTGGGGGAGGGTGATGTTACTGTTGTTGTTGGGGGAGGGTGATGTTACTGTTGTTGTTGGGGGAGGGTGTTGTTACTGTTGTTGTTGGGGGAGGGTGATGTTACTGTTGTTGTTGCTATTATTACTGCTAATGCTGTTGTTAAACTTAATGTAATTATTATTATTATAATTTGCAGTCGGTGTTGTTTTGGTTGTTGCTATTGCTGTTGTTGTTGTTGTTGTTGCAGCAGCAGGGATATTAGTGGCAGTAGTAGTTTAGTAGTTATAGCAGTAGTATAGCAATAGTAGTAGTAGTAGTAGTGGTAGCAGAAGTAAATAGACCATGAAGTGTTAGATCTACGTGACTTTTCTGTTAATGTTGTAGAATTACCGACAATATATTAGGAAAAAGGACACAAGTGCAATAAAATGTCACATTAGTTGTACTTGTGTCCTTTTACCTTACATCATTTTTACCCTAAATGTCAAAGCACATAAGAATTTATATTAGCGATTTCAACGTCAATCAATAGATGTCACATTTTAAAAGTTCTTAAGAAAAGAGAAATGAGAGTATAAAGTACAGTGGAACCTCCAAAATCGAACTGCTCCCAACACGACCAATTATGTAAGTATATTTTTGTAAGTGCTTTTATAAGTGTATTTTTGAGGGTCTGAAATGGACTAATCTAATTTACATTATTCCTGATGGGAATAAATTCATTCGGTAAAGGCACTCGAACAGCCTTCTGGACAAGAAGAAAGTTCGATATATTTACAACTCGAGTGGTAAGAACCTGGTTTAGGATTTATGAAGTTACATTGCATCCTACAGATAAACTATATATTTTTCCATTTTATGACAAAATATTCTGCATGCTTGAGCCTCCGACATCAGAAAGTTGGTTTAGAAAGACACGTGAGTAAACACTAGGACGTATATCCAAATAACCCGCACATAAAAGAGAGAAGCTTACGACGACGTTTCGGTCCGACTTGGACCATTGACAAAGTCACACTGTTATTTGTGTATCGTTCCAGTCACGGTTTTGTGCCTTTTTTTGTTATTTAGGACGTATATCCTAGTAACTGCTAACATGTGTTTCTAAACCAGTTTGTCGGTATCTAATAGCACGGTTGATACCACTAGCAACATGCCTCTTATCCTGTAAATATAAACACAACCACAACAATGGTTATCCGATACGTGCAAAATAATATATAAGAGATTTATAAAACTGCATAAAGAATAAGAAATTTCAAGACTACTATATTCATTAAAGAACCGAAGCATTTAGCCATTTCGTCCACCCAAATTTTTCATTCATAACTATGGGAAAAGCTATAAACATATTAAGGGAATTCTCGAAATACCGTGTGTAAGGGATGGAGGTTTTAATTCTACGCTGGAGTTTTGTGAGCAGTGAATATCTTTCCAACTACACACACACACACACACACAGACACACACACACACACACACACACACCCACACCCACACCCACACACACCCACACACACCCACACACCCACCCCCACACCCACCCACACACACCCACACACACCCACACCCACCCACACACTCACCCACACACCCACCCACACACCCCCCCCCACCCCCCCCCCACACCCCCCACACCCCCCCCACACCCCCCCCCCCCCCCCACACACCCACACACCCACCCACACACCCACCCACACACCCACCCACACACCCACCCACACACACACACACACACACACCCACACACCCCCACCCACACACCCCCACCCACACACCCCCACCCACACACCCCCACCCACACACCCCCACACACACAACACACACACAACACACACACACACACACACACACACACACACACACACACACACACACACACACACACACACACATAATGCCAGACTAACACATTCACTTCCCCCCTCCCCCACCGACATCTCACTCCTTCACCTGATCCCTCCCCTCCCTCTTTCACCCTCCCCCTCCCCACCTCTCCCTCTCCAACTCACCCACTTACCCACTTGCTTCACTCTCCTTCCCACTCCCCCTCCCCACTACTCTCCCATATAGCCACAGTTCCTCCTCTACCTCCCCCCCCACACTCTGACATATACAATACTAACCTAACATACAGAATTACATAGGTTTCCCACTCTGAGGCAATCAGGATAAAACTAAAATGGGTTGCCAGAGAGCAACAAGGAAACCCAAGGGACAGGAGGAGGAAACTGCAAAGGAAGATTGGGCAGCAGAGCTCACAAAAAGGGAACAAGAATGGGAAAAGAAACTAGAAGAACTTAGCATGAGAATGGAAGAGAGGATAGACATGGAAAGCAGGAAGTGGGAGGTGATAGTCAAAGCAGCAGAGGCCAGGATACAGAGTTTAGAGGAGGAACTGGAAAATCTGAAACAGCCTAAAGAACTAAAGAACATTTTGGGATTGACAACAGAGACCACTACCTCAGCCACAAATAAGGGGACTGTAGGGAAAGGAGCAAAACTGCATGTAGAAGCTCTATCAGTGGAGACTGTAGTAAATGAAAGAGCTAAGCTATATGTGGAGGCCCTAAAAGACCACAACAGAGCCCAGGGAAAGCCGAGAAGGGAAAATGACAGGCCACTGAGACCATGTACAGTAGCTAGTGAAACTGAAGAAAGGAAAGCTGCAATGGAGGAAATCAAATTGAATGAGGGGATACACAGGGATATGCAGTGGGAGAATGAAAGGGTGAGGTCAGTCTTTGTGTATGGTCTACAGGAAGTTGAAGGGGAAACATATGAAGCAAGAAAACAAGGGGAAAAAAAGCAATTGAAAGCATCATGAAAGTAATCGGAGAAGACGACATGACCCAGCTGGAAAATTTTCGGAGAATAGGGGGGTTTGTAAAAAAAAGAACCCGGCCAGTGAAAGTGACCTTCAAGGCAGAATCGACTCGGAACAGGATACTGCAGGAGAAAGCACGATTAAGAGACATGCCGACATACAGGAAGGTGTATCTCGACCGCGACAGAACACAAGACGAAAGGCGGAAACTGAGAGAGATGGTACAAAGGCGAAAGGAGGAAAGAGAGGGGATGGAGAAGACAGACAGGAGATCCCAGACACAGGAAGAAGATCAAATACAACCTCCCTCACAGCTTCCTATAGAAGCCTCCCAACCAGGTCAACCCCAGTGCAGCCAAACACTCTAAACCAAAACACCCATGCCATATCCAATGCCCCCACCCACTACATTACAAACTCCACCCCCACAGCAACCACCCATAGTTCCTTATCAGGTCTCCCACTTCCCCAACCCCAATACACCTCCCAGACCACAGTCTTAGAAAAGAAGTTGAAGGTATGGTATACAAATGCAGATGGAATAACAAATAAGTATGAGGAGTGGCACGAAAGAATCAAGGAGACATCCCCAGACATAATAGCACTCACAGAAACAAAACTCACCAGAATAATAACAGATTCAATCTTTCCACCCGGATATCAAATCCTCAGGAAAGACAGAGGGAGGAGAGGGGGAGGAGGAGTTGCACTGCTCATTAAAAGCCAGTGGGGTTTTGAGAAAATGGAAGGAATGGATGGCACAGGTGAAAGGGACTACTTAGTAGGAACAATCCAGTCTGAGGGACATAAGGTGATAATTGCAGTAATGTACAACCCACCACAGAACTGCAGGAGACCAAGAGAAGAATACGATGAGAGCAACAGAGCCATGGTCGACACACTAGCCGAGGTGGCCAGGAGAGCACACGTGGGGGGAGCAAAGTTACTAGTTATGGGTGATTTCAATCACAAGGAGATTGACTGGGAAAACCTGGAGCCCCATGGGGGTTCCGAAACATGGAGAGCCAAGATGATGGATGTAGTACTGGAAAACCTCATGCATCAACATGTTAGAGACACTACCAGAGAGAGAGGAGAAGATGAACCAGCAAGACTGGACCTTGTATTCACCTTGAGTAGTTCAGACATCGAGGATATCTTGTATGAAAGGCCCCTGGGAGCTAGTGATCATGTGGTTCTGTGCTTCGACTACATAGTTGAGCTCCAAGTGGAGAGAGTAGCAGGAATAGGGTGGGAAAAACCAAACTACAAAAGGGGGAACTACTCAGGCATGAGGAACTTCCTTCAAAACATTCAGTGGGAGAGGGAACTGACAGGAAAACCAGTACAAGAAATGATGGACTATATAGCAACAAAATTCAAGGAGGCAGAGGAGAGGTTTGTTCCCAAGGGAAACAGAAATAATGGGAAGAACAGAACGAGTCCTTGGTTCACACAAAGGTGTAGGGAGGCAAAAACTAGGTGTACTAGAGAATGGAAAAGGTACAGAAGACAGAGAACTCAGGAAAATAAAGAGATTAGCCGAAGAGCCAGAAATGAATATGCACAGATAAGAAGGGAGGCTCAGCGACAATATGAAAATGACATAGCATCGAAAGTCAAGACTGACCCGAAGCTGTTGTACAGCCACATCAGGAGGAAAACAACAGTCAAGGACCAGGTAATCAGACTGAGGAAGGGTGATGGGGAATTCACAAGCAACGACCGAGAGGTATGTCAGGAGCTCAACACGAGATTTAAAGAAGTATTTACAGTGGAAACCAGTAGGACTCCAGGAAACCAGAACAGGGGGGTACACCAGCAAGTGCTGGATGAGGTACATATAACCAAGGAGGAAGTGAAGAAGCTGCTATGCGAACTTGACACCTCAAAGGCGGTGGGACCAGACAACATCTCTCCGTGGGTCCTTAAAGAGGGAGCAGAGATATTGTGTGTGCCATTAACAAAGATCTTCAACACATCATTTGAAACTGGGCAACTCCCTGAGGTATGGAAAATGGCAAATGTAGTCCCAATTTTTAAAAAGGGAGACAGACATGAGGCACTAAACTACAGACCTGTATCACTAACGTGTATAGTATGCAAGGTCATGGAGAAGATCATCAGGAGGAGAGTGGTGGAGCACCTGGAAAGAAACAAGTGTATAATTGACAACCAGCATGGTTTCAGGGAAGGAAAATCCTGTGTCACAAACCTTCTAGAGTTTTATGACAAGGTGACAGAAGTAAGACAAGAGAGAGAGGGGTGGATCGACTGCATTTTTTTGGACTGCAAAAAGGCCTTAGACACAGTTCCTCACAAGAGGTTACTGAAAAAGCTAGAAGATCAGGCACACATAACAGGAAAGGCACTGCAATGGATCAGAGAATACCTGACAGGGAGGCAACAACGAGTCATGGTACGTGACGAGGTGTCAGAGTGGGCGCTTGTGACAAGCGGGGTTCCACAGGGGTCAGTCCTAGGACCTGTGCTGTTCTTGGTATATGTGAACGACATAACGGAAGGGATAGACTCAGAAGTGTCCTTGTTTGCAGATGATGTGAAGTTAATGAGAAGAGTCAAATCGGATGAGGATCAGGCAGGACTACAAAGAGACCTGGACAGGCTACAAGCCTGGTCCAGCAACTGGCTCCTTGAGTTTAACCCTGCCAAATGCAAAGTCATGAAGATTGGGGAAGGGCAAAGAAGACCACAGACACAATATAGTTTAGATGGCCAAAGACTGCAAACCTCACTCAAGGAAAAAGATCTGGGGGTGAGTATAACACCGAGCATATCTCCTGAGGCGTACATAAATCAGATAACTGCTGCAGCATACGGGCGCCTGGCAAACCTACGGATAGCGTTCCGATACCTCAGTAAGGAGTCGTTCAAGACACTGTATACCATCTACGTCAGGCCCATACTGGAGTATGCAGCACCAGTTTGGAATCCACACCTAGTCAAGCACGTCAAGAAATTAGAGAAAGTGCAAAGGTTTGCAACAAGACTAGTCCCAGAGCTACGGGGATTGTCCTATGAAGAAAGGTTGAGGGAAATCGGCCTGACGACACTGGAGGCCAGGAGGGTCAGGGGAGACATGATAACGACATATAAAATACTGCGCGGAATAGACAAGGTGGGCAAAGACAGAATGTTCCAGAGATGGGACACAGACACAAGAGGTCACAATTGGAAGTTGAAGTCTCAGATGAATCGAAGGGATGTTAGGAAATATTTCTTCAGTCATAGAGTAGTCAAGTCGTGGAATAGTCTAGAAAGTGAAGTAGTGGAGGCAGGAACCATACATAGTTTTAAGGCGAGGTATGATAAAGCTCATGGAGCAGGGAGAGAGAGGACCTAGTAGCAATCAGTGAAGAGGCGGGGCCAGGAGCTATGACTCGACCCCTGCAACCACAAATAGGTGAGTACAAATAGGTGAGTACACACACATACACACACACACACACACACACACACACACACACACACACACACACACACACACACACACACACACACAAACACACACACGCACACACACACACACACACACACACACACACACACACACACACACACAAACACACACACACACACACACACACACACACACACACACACACACACACACACACACACACACACACACACGCACAAGCTAGGAAAAGAGAGAAGAAGGGAACCAGCAGAGGTCAGTCAGAGCAGGACAGAACAGCAAGGGCAAGCACACACACAACTACTCTCAGAACCATACAACCTATCACACCATCCCAACACACACTACAATCCATACCCACAGCCTCCACCCAACACCGAGCTATAGAATCCCACAGTATGCCACCAGGTCTCCCACCCTCACAGGCCCCCCAAACCACAGTGTTGGAAAGGAAACTGAAGGTATGGTACACAAACGCTGATGGAATAACAAATAAGTGAGAGGAGTGGCATGAAAGAGTCAAAGACGCATCACCGGACATCATAGCTCTCACAGAAACCAAGCTTACAGGTATGATAACAGATGCCATCTTTCCAACGGGATACCAAATCCTGAGGAAAGACAGAGGGAACAGGGGGGGGTGGAGGAGTGGCGTTGCTGACCAAAAATCGCTGGAATTTCGATGAGCTGGAGAGAGGAGATAGCGGAGAAGAAAGTGATTACATAGTGGGAACACTTCACTCTGGAGGTCCCAAGGTGGTAATAGCAGTGATGTATAACCCACCACAGAACAGCAGGAGGCCAAGGCAAGAGTACGACGAGAGCAATAGAGCGATGGTTGACACACTGGCTAGAGTGGCCAGAAGAGCTCATGCATGCAGGGCAAAGCTCCTGATCATGGGTGACTTTAACCACAAGGAGATCGATTGGAAGAACATGGACCCACATGGGGGCCAAGATACATGGAGGGCTAAGATGATGGAGGTGGTACTGGAGAACTTCATGTACCAACACGTAAGGGACACTACAAGAGAGAGAGGAGAGGATGAACCAGCAAGGCTGGACTTAGTATTCACCTTCAGTAGTGCAGATATCGAGGACATCACATATGAAAGACCCCTTGGGGCCAGTGACCATGTGGTTTTAAGCTTCGAATACACAGTAGAGCTACAAGTGGAGGGAGAAGCAGGAAGGCCAGGACGAATGAAGCCAAACTACAAGAAAGGGGACTACACAGGAATGAGGAACTACCTGAACGGGGTTCAGTGGGACAGAGAACTGGCAGGGAAGCCAGTTAATGAGATGATGGAATATGTAGCAACAAAATGCAAGGAGGCTGAGGAGAGGTTTGTACCCAAGGGTAACAGGAGTAATGAAAAAGCCAGGATGAGCCCATGGTTTACCCAAAGGTGCAGGGAGGCAAAAACCAAGTGTGCTAGGGAATGGAAGAAATATAGAAGGCAAAGGACCCAGGAGAATAAGGAGAACAGTCGTAGAGCCAGAAACGAATATGCACAGATAAGAAGGGAGGCCCAAAGACAATATGAAAATGACATAGCAGCGAAAGCCAAATCTGACCCGAAACTGTTGTACAGCCACATCAGGAGGAAAACAACAGTCAAGGACCAGGTAATCAGGCTAAGGAAGGAAGGAGGAGAGACAACAGGAAATGACCGTGAAATATGTGAAGAACTCAACAAGAGATTCAAAGAAGTGTTCACAGAGGAGACAGAAGGGACTCCAGAAAGACGGAGAGGTGGGGCACACCACCAAGTGCTGGACACAGTGCACACAACCGAGGAAGAAGTGAAGAGGCTTCTGAGTGAGCTAGATACCTCAAAGGCAATGGGGCCAGATAACATCTCCCCATGGGTATTGAGAGAGGGAGCAGAGGCGCTATGTGTACCCCTAACAACAATATTCAATACATCTATCGAAACAGGGAGATTGCCTGAGGCATGGAAGACAGCAAATGTAGTCCCAATCTTTAAAAAAGGAGACAGACATGAAGCATTAAACTACAGACCAGTGTCACTGACATGTATAGTATGCAAAATCATGGAGAAGATTATCAGGAGAAGAGTGGTGGAACACCTAGAAAGGAATGATCTCATCAACAGCAGCCAGCATGGTTTCAGGGACGGGAAATCCTGTGTCACAAACCTACTGGAGTTCTATGACATGGTGACAGCAGTAAGACAAGAGAGAGAGGGGTGGGTGGATTGCATTTTCTTGGACTGCAAGAAGGCGTTTGACACAGTTCCACACAAGAGATTGGTGCAAAAACTGGAGGACCAAGCAGGGATAACAGGGAAGGCACTACAATGGATCAGGGAATACTTGTCAGGAAGACAGCAGCGAGTCATGGTACGTGGCGAGGTGTCAGAGTGGGCACCTGTGACCAGCGGGGTCCCGCAGGGGTCAGTCCTAGGACCAGTGCTGTTTCTGGTATTTGTGAACGACATGACGGAAGGAATAGACTCTGAGGTGTCCCTGTTTGCAGATGACGTGAAGTTGATGAGAAGAATACACTCGATCGAAAACCAGGCAGAACTACAAAGGGATCTGGACAGGCTGCAGACCTGGTCCAGAAATTGGCTCTTGGAGTTCAATCCCACCAAGTGCAAAGTCATGAAGATTGGGGAAGGGCAAAGAAGGCCGCAGACGGAGTACAGTCTAGGGGGTCAGAGACTACAAACCTCACTCAAGGAAAAAGATCTTGGGGTGAGTATAACACCAGGCACATCTCCTGAAGCGCACATCAACCAAATAACTGCTGCAGCATATGGGCGCCTAGCAAACCTCAGAACAGCATTCCGACATCTTAATAAGGAATCGTTCAGGACCCTGTACACCGTATACGTTAGGCCCATATTGGAGTATGCGGCACCAGTTTGGAACCCACACCTAGCCAAACACGTAAAGAAACTAGAGAAAGTGCAAAGGTTTGCAACAAGACTAGTCCCAGAGCTAAGAGGTATGTCCTACGAGGAGAGGTTAAGGGAAATCAACCTGACGACACTGGAGGACAGGAGAGATAGGGGGACATGATAACGACATACAAAATACTGAGAGGAATTGACAAGGTGGACAAAGACAGGATGTTCCCGAGAATGGACACAGTAACAAGGGCACACAGTTGGAAGCTGAAGACACAGATGAATCACAGGGATGTTAGGAAGTATTTCTTCAGCCACAGAGTAGTCAGTAAGTGGAATAGTTTGGGAAGCGATGTAGTGGAGGCAGGATCCATACATAGCTTTAAGCAGAGGTATGATAAAGCTCACGGCTCAGGGAGAGTGACCTAGTAGCGATCAGTGAAGAGGCGGGGCCAGGAGCTCGGACTCGACCCCCGCAACCTCAACTAGGTGAGTACAACTAGGTGAGTACACACACACACACACACACACACACACACACACACACACACACACACACGCACACACACACACACACATATATATATATATATATATATATATATATATATATATATATATATATATATATATATATATATATGTAGGTAGTAGGTTGGTAGACAGCAACCACCCAGGGAAGTACTACCGTCCTGCCAGATGACTGTGAAACAAAAACCTGTAATTGTTTTGCATGATGGTAGGATTGCTGGTTTCTTTTTCTGTCTCATAAACACGCTAAGATAACAGGGATATCTTGCTACTCCTACTAACACTTTGGTCACACTTCACAGACACGCACATGCATATATATATATACATACATCTAGGTTTTTCTCCTTTTTCTAAATAGCTCTTGTTCTTTTTTATTTCTTCTATTGTCCATGGGGAAGTGGAAAAGAATCTTTCCTCCGTAAGCCATGCGTGTCGTATGAGGCGACTAAAATGCCGGGAGCAATGGGCTAGTAACCCCTTCTCCTGTATACAATTACTAAAAAAGAGAAGAAGAAAAACTTTATAAAACTGGGTTGCTTAAATGTGCGTGGATGTAGTGCGGATGACAAGAAACAGATGATTGCTGATGTTATGAATGAAAAGAAGTTGGATGTCCTGGCCCTAAGCGAAACAAAGCTGAAGGGGGTAGGAGAGTTTCAGTGGGGGGAAATAAATGGGATTAAATCTGGAGTATCTGAGAGAGTTAGAGCAAAGGAAGGGGTAGCAGTAATGTTAAATGATCAGTTATGGAAGGAGAAAAGAGAATATGAATGTGTAAATTCAAGAATTATGTGGATTAAAGTAAAGGTTGGATGCGAGAAGTGGGTCATAATTAGCGTGTATGCACCTGGAGAAGAGAGGAATGCAGAGGAGAGAGAGAGATTTTGGGAGATGTTAAGTGAATGTATAGGAGCCTTTGAACCAAGTGAGAGAGTAATTGTGGTAGGGGACTTGAATGCTAAAGTAGGAGAAACTTTTAGAGAGGGTGTGGTAGGTAAGTTTGGGGTGCCAGGTGTAAATGATAATGGGAGCCCTTTGATTGAACTTTGTATAGAAAGGGGTTTAGTTATAGGTAATACATATTTTAAGAAAAAGAGGATAAATAAGTATACACGATATGATGTAGGGCGAAATGACAGTAGTTTGTTGGATTATGTATTGGTAGATAAAAGACTGTTGAGTAGACTTCAGGATGTACATGTTTATAGAGGGGCCACAGATATATCAGATCACTTTCTAGTTGTAGCTACACTGAGAGTAAAAGGTAGATGGGATACAAGGAGAATAGAAGCATCAGGGAAGAGAGAGGTGAAGGTTTATAAACTAAAAGAGGAGGCAGTTAGGGTAAGATATAAACAGCTATTGGAGGATAGATGGGCTAATGAGAGCATAGGCAATGGGGTCGAAGAGGTATGGGGTAGGTTTAAAAATGTAGTGTTAGAGTGTTCAGCAGAAGTTTGTGGTTACAGGAAAGTGGGTGCAGGAGGGAAGAGGAGCGATTGGTGGAATGATGATGTAAAGAGAGTAGTAAGGGAGAAAAAGTTAGCATATGAGAAGTTTTTACAAAGTAGAAGTGATGCAAGGAGGGAAGAGTATATGGAGAAAAAGAGAGAGGTTAAGAGAGTGGTGAAGCAATGTAAAAAGAGAGCAAATGAGAGAGTGGGTGAGATGTTATCAACAAATTTTGTTGAAAATAAGAAAAAGTTTTGGAGTGAGATTAACAAGTTAAGAAAGCCTAGAGAACAAATGGATTTGTCAGTTAAAAATAGGAGAGGAGAGTTATTAAATGGAGAGTTAGAGGTATTGGGAAGATGGAAGGAATATTTTGAGGAATTGTTAAATGTTGATGAAGATAGGGAAGCTGTGATTTCGTGTATAGGGCAAGGAGGAATAACATCTTGTAGGAGTGAGGAAGAGCCAGTTGTGAGTGTGGGGGAAGTTCGTGAGGCAGTAGGTAAAATGAAAGGGGGTAAGGCAGCCGGGATTGATGGGATAAAGATAGAAATGTTAAAAGCAGGTGGGGATATAGTTTTGGAGTGGTTGGTGCAATTGTTTAATAAATGTATGGAAGAGGGTAAGGTACCTAGGGATTGGCAGAGAGCATGCATAGTTCCTTTGTATAAAGGCAAAGGGGATAAAAGAGAGTGCAAAAATTATAGGGGGATAAGTCTGTTGAGTGTACCTGGTAAAGTGTATGGTAGAGTTATAATTGAAAGAATTAAGAGTAAGACGGAGAATAGGATAGCAGATGAACAAGGAGGCTTTAGGAAAGGTAGGGGGTGTGTGGACCAGGTGTTTACAGTGAAACATATAAGTGAACAGTATTTAGATAAGGCTAAAGAGGTCTTTGTGGCATTTATGGATTTGGAAAAGGCGTATGACAGGGTGGATAGGGGGGCAATGTGGCAGATGTTGCAAGTGTATGGTGTAGGAGGTAGGTTACTGAAAGCAGTGAAGAGTTTTTACGAGGATAGTGAGGCTCAAGTTAGAGTATGTAGGAAAGAGGGAAATTTTTTCCCAGTAAAAGTAGGCCTTAGACAAGGATGTGTGATGTCACCGTGGTTGTTTAATATATTTATAGATGGGGTTGTAAGAGAAGTAAATGCGAGGGTCTTGGCAAGAGGCGTGGAGTTAAAAGATAAAGAATCACACACAAAGTGGGAGTTGTCACAGCTGCTCTTTGCTGATGACACTGTGCTCTTGGGAGATTCTGAAGAGAAGTTGCAGAGATTGGTGGATGAATTTGGTAGGGTGTGCAAAAGAAGAAAATTAAAGGTGAATACAGGAAAGAGTAAGGTTATGAGGATAACAAAAAGATTAGGTGATGAAAGATTGAATATCAGATTGGAGGGAGAGAGTATGGAGGAGGTGAACGTATTCAGATATTTGGGAGTGGACGTGTCAGCGGATGGGTCTATGAAAGATGAGGTGAATCATAGAATTGATGAGGGAAAAAGAGTGAGTGGTGCACTTAGGAGTCTGTGGAGACAAAGAACTTTGTCCTTGGAGGCAAAGAGGGGAATGTATGAGAGTATAGTTTTACCAACGCTCTTATATGGGTGTGAAGCGTGGGTGATGAATGTTGCAGCGAGGAGAAGGCTGGAGGCAGTGGAGATGTCATGTCTGAGGGCAATGTGTGGTGTGAATATAATGCAGAGAATTCGTAGTTTGGAAGTTAGGAGGAGGTGCGGGATTACCAAAACTGTTGTCCAGAGGGCTGAGGAAGGGTTGTTGAGGTGGTTCGGACATGTAGAGAGAATGGAGCGAAACAGAATGACTTCAAGAGTGTATCAGTCTGTAGTGGAAGGAAGGCGGGGTAGGGGTCGGCCTAGGAAGGGTTGGAGGGAGGGGGTAAAGGAGGTTTTGTGTGCGAGGGGCTTGGACTTCCAGCAGGCATGCTTGAGCGTGTTTGATAGGAGTGAATGGAGACAAATGGTTTTTAATACTTGACGTGCTGTTGGAGTGTGAGCAAAGTAACATTTATGAAGGGATTCAGGGAAACCGGCAGGCCGGACTTGAGTCCTGGAGATGGGAAGTACAGTGCCTGCACTCTGAAGGAGGGGTGTTAATGTTGCAGTTTAAAAACTGTAGTGTAAAGCACCCTTCTGGCAAGACAGTGATGGAGTGAATGATGGTGAAAGTTTTTCTTTTTCGGGCCACCCTGCCTTGGTGGGAATCGGCCGGTGTGATAATAAAAAATAATAAAAAATATATATATATATATATATATATATATATATATATATATATATATATATATATATATATATATATATATATATATATATATATAAAGAGAGAGAGAGACAGACAGAAAGACAGATATATGTGTGTGTGTGTACATATATATTCATTAGCAAAAATACTAAAGGCATCCTGAATAATTTTATTTCTGGGCTCCCTATAAATCATTTCTCTTGGATATTTGTTCATATATTAGCAGACAACTCAATGGTGTGCGGGAATTGTTCAACAAACAAAAACTAGTGTGCAGTTAAATGGTCCAGGAAGCTACTGTTGGTGATGTATTATAAAAAACTTTTCACACCATAAAATATAATGGTGTACTTCGTATTATGGCGTTTGTGTAGGTTAGTCCCGATAAAGGGGAATCTCTTCTTCTTTGTCTTTGAAGATCGTCCACCATATTGATGAATATGTAGTGACAAGTTGTAGTGAATGTTGCTGCTAGCGACCCAGTCAATTATAATATTCCACTACCCACCCACCTTTCTCTATGCTCAACAGTCTCTCTCTCTCTCTCTCTCTCTCTCTCTCTCTCTCTCTCTCTCTCTCTCTCTCTCTCTCTCTCTCTCTCTCTCTCTCTCTCTCTCTCTCTCTCTTTCTTTCTAAATAATATCTTATAAGAACAATTCTCACAACAGGTCTACTAATTTTCTCATCAATAAATTGGTTAATTACGTAGGATGCAACAAGCAAGCAAACAAACAAACAAACAAACAAACAAACACATACACATACACTCTAAAAACTGAAGACAGAACTATAGAAGAAGCAAAGAAGGTACGAGGCAGAGACAACCAAACACAATAGGCAGAGCGAGAAAGAGAGCCTTTGTGGTAATGCTCTCAGGCAACCGGGAGATGAAGATGATACAGGGAGCTGCAAAGGAAATGGTAAAATAAGAGAATGAACTCAGGAGGGAAAGTAAATGGGAAAAGAAAAGGAGGAAGTGGGCGCTGATTTATCCAATTCTTCAGGAGGCTGAAAGGAAGTCAGGTGATGTGACAGAACAATGAACGAAAGGAAGATTCGTAATATCGTAGAGAAAACAGGTGATGCCGCTGAAAAACATGCATGGTAAATTTTGAGAGAATCTGATAGCACATACAGAGCAAAACAAAACCTGTTAAAATGACTTCCTTTGCATCAGAAGTGACGCAGGATCGGAGGGTGAGAAGACACGTTTAAAAGGAACGAACTGATATTATGTTTACATAGACAGGGACTAAACAACACAGGAGAGGGATCAGCTGTGGGAAAGAATACGAGAAAGTTGATGACAGGAAGGAGAGCCAGTGAATGTAATGACATGTGCAGACACTCTACACTCAGCGGGACACAAATTCAGCCCCCGCCATGAGAAAGATCTACCTCGCTGTGTACACCCAAGCAATTCCTTAAGTTCCAGTCTCAATAGCCACTAACCATATTAACTCAAAACAAACCATATTCTACCCCCCAACCATACCCACCACAGCCCTATTCCAAGCCCGCACCTGAGTAGAACTCTTCCAGTACAAGTTCCACCCCAAACTAGCTATCAACCTCACCCCAACCTCTACTTTCCTCCTGTACCCTCACCTACTTCCCCAACTCATGGATAACAACAAAGAAAACAGAAACCAGAAGACCAGAGCTCTCTAACAGAAAGGAAAGAAAGTGTGGTGTATAAATAAGATGGAATAACAGGTAAAAAGTGGTAAATTGAAAGATAATAGAGGATGCATCCCCAGACATCACAGCAATGAAGATCATAGAGGTGATAACAGATTCAATCTTCTAAGAAGGGTATCATAGCTAATCGAGAACCAGTGGAGTCTTGAGATGAGTGGAAAATGGAATGGGGTCAGTTGATTACATAAATGAGTCACTGAAAACTAGGGGACCAATGTTGAGGGAAGAAGTGATATACATCCCACCACTAAAGAGAAAGAGAGTAAGACAGAAACGATAACAACAACAGCGTATTAGGGGACACATTAGTGGTATTGACTAGAAGCATTTACATGCGCATGCAAAATTTCAATCATTAAGAAATCTAGGAGAATCGAATCTAAATACTTGATCAGAAACAAATATGCGTGGGTGAGTGAAAGACAAAATAAGAATGACATAGAATCGAAATTCAGATCTGATCCAGCATTGCTATACAACCACAACAGAAAGAAGACATCTGTGAAGGTTCAGGTAATGAGGCAGAAGAAAGGAGAGAAGCTCATTGGAAATGACCAGGAATTTTGCGGGGAATTGAACAAAAGATTGGGTGAAGTATTCTTAGTAGAATCAAGAACATTGCCAGACAATCCAAGAAGGAGGGTGCACAAACAAGTAGTAGAAACAACACTCACAATGGGGAAAAGAGTCGAAGAATTTACCAAACGAGCTAGATACCTAAAATGTTTAAGGAACGGAAAACATCTCTTCATGGGTTTTGAGAGAAGGAAAGAGGAACCCTGCGGACCATTAGCTGTGGTCTTTAATAAGTAAAATGAATCAGGGCGACCGGTAGAGGTCTGAAAAAAGAGCAAATGTAGTCCCGATTTTCACTAATCTGAATAGTATGCAAGGGTATGTAGAAGATTATTAGGAGAAGAGTAGTGGAGCACTGGGAAAAGAGTGGATTAATTAATAATAATCAGCATTGTTTTAAAGAACGCATATCCTGTCTGTAAAACCTGCTAGAGTTGTATGACACGGTAATAAATGTTAGGCAGAAAAGGGAGACAAGCATCAATGGACTGCATATTTTTTTACTAAAAGAAGGCCTTGGATACAGTTCTGTATAAGAAACTGGGAGAAAAACTAGAGGAGCATACACGAATAACATAAAACACAAAAGTGGATCAAGGAATTCTCAATAGGACGAGAAGCTATATATTATTGTTTAGAAAGAGGTGTGGGGATGGTCAAGTGTGGCAAGTGAGGCTCCACAAGGGTCAGTACTGAGACCAGATATAAAGTTAAAGGCATGACTGTTCGTGAAATATAGGCAACTAATGAGAATAATACAGACAAGAGCACACCAGGAAATACTAGAAACGGATTTGGCCAAACTAGAGATTATCCTTTCAAGTAGTTACTAAAATTTAAACCCGGCAAATGAAATTGCTTGAAAATTGGGGAGGAGCAAAGATGACCGGAAAAAGTGTACAGGTATGGGGAACAAGGACTGCTACTCTCCCTGGAAAAGAAATATCTCAGGGTAAGCATAATTCCAGGCTTATCGCCAGAGGTGTACATCAGTCGGCTAGCCACCACAGCAAACGTGAAATTGGAAAATTTAAGGATAGCTCTCAGAAATCTCAACAACGAGGCATTCACAACACAATATACATTTGCCAGGATCATCTTAGAATATGTAGCACCAGCATGGAACCCACATCTTTTAAAGCATGTCAAGAAACTGGAAGAAGAAGACTAGTCCAAAAGCTATGCATTAAGGAGAGGATAAAGAAATGTTAAATCCTATGACACTAGAGGACAGAAGATGGGGTGACATGATTATGGTATGACATGCAACAGTTACATATCTTTATTCCGAAACGCTTAGCCTACACAGTAGGCTTTTTCAGTCGAGTACAGAGGAGGCACCAGAAGCAGTAGACATGTAGAGACGACGTAAGCAGTCCATCACCTTTGAAGACGTAGTTGTGAGGTAGTCAGCTCCTCAGCCTGGAGAAGAGTTTTGCTCTACAGTCTGGGACAATGTGAAGCTGAAGCAACAGTACTGAGACAAATATTACCAAAGATGAGGTACAGATAATCTTGACGACAGGAGAGGCGAGTCCAGCTAGTAGAAGTAAGAATGTAATCGTTGATAAGGTAGGTCTCTCTCATATCCATCCTTCTCACTTGCAATTAGCAGTCATGCAAAAACTTATCAAAGATGTTTTCTGTACCAAGTTACCATTGAGCTGCAGTGTCTTATAGAGTGAGAGTGATAATGGTATGCAATGCCACTGTATACCATAATCATATTCATGATTATGACATACAAAATACTGAGAGGGATGAACCAGAGAAGTTTTCTTCGAGATGCAGATCTCAGATACACATTGGCACGATACGAAGTTAAAAACACAATTGTGACATAAGGATGTTAGGAAACACTTCATCTGAGTTGTCAGGAAGTGTAACGCCTTTGACAGTAAAATGGTAGAGGTATGTTCATTGTAGGTAGTAGGTTGGTAGACAGCAACCACCCAGGGAAGTACTACCGTCCTGCCAGATGACTGTGAAACAGAAACCTGTAACTGTTTTGCATGATGGTAGAATTGCTGGTTTCTTTTTCTGTCTCATAAACACGCTAGATAACAGGGATATCTTGCTACTCCTACTTACACTTTGGTCACACTTCACAGACACGCACATGCATATATATATACATACATCTTGGTTTTTCTCCTTTTTCTAAATAGCTCTTGTTCTTCTTTATTTCTTCTATTGTCCATGGGGAAGTGGAAAAGAACCCTTCCTCCGTAAGCCATGCGTGTCGTATGAGGCGACTAAAATGCCGGGAGCAATGGGCTAGTAACCCTTTCTCCTGTAGACATTTACTAAAAAAGAGAAGAAAAACTTTATAAAACTGGGATTCTTGAATGTGCGAGGATGTAGTGCGGATGACAAGAAACAGATGATTGCTGATATTATGAATGAAAAGAAGTTGGATGTCCTGGCCCTAAGCGAAACAAAGCTGAAGGGGTTAGGGAAGTTTCGGTGGGGGGGATATAAATGGGATTAAATCTGGAGTATCCGAGAGAGTTAGAGCTAAGGAAGAGGTAGCAGTAATGTTGAAGGATCAGTTATGGAAGGAGAAAAGAGAATATGAATGTGTAAATTCAAGGATTATGTGGATTAAAGTAAAGGTTGGATACGAGAAGTGGGTCATAATAAGCGTGTATGCACCTGGAGAAGAGAGGAATGTAGAGGAGAGAGAGAGATTTTGGGAGATGTTAAGTGAATGTATAGGAACCTTTGAACCAAGTGAGAGAGTAATTATGGCAGGGGACCTGAATGCTAAAGTAGGAGAAACTTTTAGAGAGGGTGTGGTAGGTAAGTTTGGGGTGCCAGGTGTAAATGATAATGGGAGCCCTTTGATTGAACTTTGTAGAGAAAGGGGTTTAGTTATAGTTAATACATATTTTAAGAAAAAGAGGATAAATAAGTATACAAGCTATGATGTAGGGCGAAATGACAGTAGTTTGTTGGATTATGTATTGGTAGATAAAAGACTGTTGAGTAGACTTCAGGATGTACATGTTTATAGAGGGGCCACAGATATATCAGATCACTTTTTAGTTGTAGCTACACTGAGAGTAAAAGGTAGATGGGATACAAGGAAAATAGAAGCATCAGGGAAGAGAGACGTGAAGGTTTATAAACTAAAAGAGGAGGCAGTTAGGGTAAGATATAAACAGCAATTGGAGGACAGATGGGCTTATGAGAGCATAGGCAATGGGGTCGAAGAGGTATGGGGTAGGTTCAAAAATGTAGTGTTAGAGTGTTCAGCAGAAGTTTGTGGTTACAGGAAAGTGGGTGCGGAAGGGAAGAGGAGCGATTGGTGGAATGATGATGTAAAGAGAGTAGTAAGGGAGAAAAAGTTAGCATATGAGAAGTTTTTACAAAGTAGAAGTGATGCAAGGAGGGAAGAGTATATGGAGAAAAAGAGAGAGGTTAAGAGAGTGGTGAAGCAATGCAAAAAGAGAGCAAATGAGAGAGTGGGTGAGATGTTATCAACAAATTTTGTTGAAAATAAGAAAAAGTTTTGGAGTGAGATTAACAAGTTAAGGAAGCCTAGAGAACAAATGGATTTGTCAGTTAAAAATAGGAGAGGAGAGTTATTAAATGGAGAGTTATAGGTATGGGGAAGATGGAAGGAATATTTTGAGGAAATGTTAAATGCTGATGAAGATAGGGAAGCTGTGATTTCGTGTATAGGGCAAGGATGAATAACATCTTGTAGGAGTGAGGAAGAGCCAGTTGTGAGTGTAGGGGAAGTTCGTGAGGCAGTAGCTAAAATGAAAGGGGGTAAGGCAGCTGGAATTGATGGGATAAAGATAAAAATGTTAACAGCAGGTGGAGATATAGTTTTGGAGTGGTTGGTGCAATTATTTAATAAATGTATGGAAGAGGGTAAGGTACCTAGTGATTGGCAGAGAGCATGCATAGTTCCTTTGTATAAAGGCAAAGGGGACAAAAGAGAGTGCAAAAATTTTAGGTGGATAAGTCTGTTGAATATACCTGGTGAAGTGTATGGTAGAGTTATAATTGAAAGAATTAAGAGTAAGACGGAGAATAGGATAGCAGATGAACAAGGAGGCTTTAGGAAAGGTAGGGGGTGTGTGGACCAGGTGTTTACAGTGAAACAAATAAGTGAACAGTATTTAGATAAGGTTAAAGAGGTTTTTGTGGCATTCATGGATTTGGAAAAGGCGTATGACAGGGTGGATAGGGGAGCAATGTGGCAGATGTTGCAGGTGTATGGTGTAGGAGGTGGGTTACTGAAAGCAGTGAAGAGTTTTTACGAGGATAGTGAGGCTCAAATTAGAGCATTTAGGAAAGAGAGATTATTTCCCAGTAAAAGTAGGCCTTAGACAAGGATGTGTGATGTCACCGTGGTTGTAAGAGAAGTAAATGCGAGGGTCATGGCAAGGGGCGTGGAGTTAAAAGATAAAGAATCACACATGAAGTGGGAGTTGTCACAGTTGCTCTTTGCTGATGACACTGGGCTCTTGGGAGATTCTGAAGAGAAGTTGCAGAGGTTGGTGGATGAATTTGGTAGTGTATGTAAAAGATGAAAATTAAAAGTGAATTCAGGAAAGAGTAAGGTTATGAGAATAACAAAAAGATTAGGTGATGAAAGATTGGATATCAAATTGGAGGGAGAGAGTATGGAGGAGGTGAATGTATTCAGATATTTAGGAGTGGACGTGTCAGCGGATGGGTCTATGAAAGATGAGGTGAATCATAGAATTGATGAGGGGAAAAGGGTGAGCGGTGCACTTAGGAGTCTGTGGAGACAAAGAACTTTGTCCTTGGAGGCAAAGAGGGGAATGTATGAGAGTATAGTTTTACCAACGCTCTTATATGGGTGTGAAGCATGGGTGATGAATGTTGCAGCGAGGAGAAGGCTGGAGGCAGTGGAGATGTCATGTCTGAGCGCAATGTGTGGTGTGAATATAATGCAGAGAATTCGTAGTTCGGAAGTTAGGAGGAGGTGCGGGATTACCAAAACTGTTGTCCAGAGGGCTGAGGAAGGGTTGTTGAGGTGGTTCGGACATGTAGAGAGAATGGAGCGAAACAGAATGACTTCAAGAGTGTATCAGTCTGTAGTGGAAGGAAGGCTGGGTAGGGGTCGGCCTAGGATAGGTTGGAGGGAGGGGGTAAAGGAGGTTTTGTGTGGGAGGGGCTTGGACTTCCAGCGGGCATGCGTGAGGGTGTTTGATAGGAGTGAATGGAGACAAATGGTTTTTAATACTTGACGTGATGTTGGAGTGTGAGCAAAGTAACATTTATGAAGGGATTCAGGGAAACCGGCAGGCCGGACTTGAGTCCTGGAGATGGGAAGTACAGTGCCTGCACTCTGATGGAGGGGTGTTAATGATGCAGTTTAAAAACTGTAGTGTAAAGCACCAATCTGGCAAGACAGTGATGGAGTGAATGATGGTGAACGTTTTCTTTTTCGGGCCACCCTGCCTTGGTGGGAATCGGCCAGTGTGTTAAAAAAAATGTTCATTACGAAATTTTAAGAAGAGTTACGATAGGGCTGACAGCCAGGAAATGGTGAAACCCAGTGGTAACCAGCGGAGAGGAGGGACCAGGAGATGAATCTAGACTTCCAAAACAACAAATAGGTGTGTGCAAAATAAGTATTATACATGTATACATAAGTTCTTTCCCAAAAATGCACATAAAACAAAGAAACTAATTTAATCGACTAGGATACAACTACAAAAGAAAAAAAATGACAAAATTGACTCTTAGTGATTCCAACCCTAATTTAAATGATTGTTGCTATCAGTGGAAGATTGGTTACTTTCAAACTGTGTGCAAAGCCAGTACATTGCAACAGCTCATATTTATCAAGATCTCAGATGAAGTGCCTCAGTTACTGATGATTGAAATATAATTAAGGTTGTAAAAATTAATGTTTTTAAAAATTAGTTGAGGAAAATTTCAAAACACATTAATTATAACTAGGAGGAGGTTGTGGAGGGGAAAAGTATGAGGTTGTGGAGGAGTAGAAGGAGGTACAGGAGGAGGAGGAGGAGGAGGTGAAGGGTGATTAGAACGAAATGGAATATGAGGAAGGATGAAAAGTTATGCATGAGGAACATAAGGCACCTTGCAAGGAGGAAGAGAAGGAAGAGGGACAAAAGGAGTAGGAAAAAGAGGAAAAAGTAGAGGAGGAGAAGTAGGAAGAGGGACACAATGCAGAGTTTATCATGTTAGGAAAAGGAAAGTGTAATGGATTCAGGTTGGCTTAATGCATATAAAAATCTTCATAAATCTTTTTTTGCATAATGCACAGCAGGAGAAATGTCTAAATGTCTAGAATTTTTTTTGCAGCTGCATTGTTGCTTTTGTTTAAGTCACATTAACACAGCTAAATTACGACACATATGATTGTACTTTATTTCGATATGAAGTTAGGTATTGGAGTGTAATAATTTCAAATACTAAAAGAGTGAAAGTTTTTTTTTTAAACAATTTCGAACTTGTAAGCCGCTGCTAGTGTGTAAAACACCCCGTTATGTATGGGCCATTGAGCCCAAAACCGTAAGGAACATTGTTCAGTATTCAGTTACTGAAGTTTATATTGTCATATGCCCCTTTGGGGCAATTATATACTTACACTTATTTCTCAACAGCTTCAGGGCTGTAGAACAGCTGTTTCACATCAGAGGTGTCTACTGGATGCTGCTGCAGATAGGCTGAGACAGCGACAAAGCTAAGTAACCTTGATTCCTGTACAGTTACGTAGCTTATTCTTATTTTCTACAGAAAAATCCCTTCAATAAGAAATAACTCAGAAATATATGAACAGCAGCACAAAAGTTCCACAATGAATAAAATCTTTAAAGTCAAATCGGAATAAAATATAAACATAAGATTTGAATCCGACAATGAAAATAAAAGAAAATGAAGGAAATGAGTAGTTTTTCTTTAACAAATAATGTATAACATAGTGACTTTTAGTTTTCACTTTAGACTAATTTCAAAGTGTCTTCAATACAAATAGCAAAGACGTTTAAAGCCCATTTAAGTTTTACTTCGAATGAAAGCACTAAACCTGCAAGAAATACCTCTCATTTCCTGTGAAAAGAGTCCCTCATCAGTATCAACACACACTAAAGCATTATTGCTACACAATTTCGGGATTAAAAGCAGAAAAATATCATCCAACAGACTTTTAAATATATTAAATAACCTTTTTCCAAGTATTGAAATTTTGAAGGCAGTCAAAGAAGTTACCACACAAAACAAAAAATAGGAATAGCTTAAGTAGCACCATACATAGGTAAACCAGGAATGCTATTAGTCCCTTTAACTTGCACTAGATACACTACTTCAGTGTTCAAATTTTGAAGCCAATCGAATATGATATTCTCGAGTAATAAACAAGAAAATGAGAAAAAAAAATTGCAGAGAAAGTTTCAACAAAAAAGGAAAGACTTCATTGGTTAAACTTAAAAACGCCTTAAAAACGTGAATTTTTACTTTTTCTTGCTTTTGTTTTTTCTTCTTTATATTCTCTTTAAAATTTTGTGACAATCATTTTCGAATAAGTATTTTATTTTTTACTCATATAGGATAATGGAATTTTACGAAATTAGATAAAAAAAATGGCAAACTGGCCCCAACGCAACCAATCAGAGGAAGCACTTTCTAGTTATAACTTAGAAAATATTTTATTTAATAGAATTTGCAAAGCGAAACTTACAAAATTCAAAGTGAGTGCTAACTTTTGCTTTAATGAACTCACCAACAGTGAAAGGCATTTTTGAGTAATTTATTTGATTCCAACTCTTCTGTTTTTAATAATTTCAGCAGATTATAAATTAGCGCCTACTAGACTAAGCCTATGGAACATGATCCTTCTTGTAGAAGTCGTACATCATCATAAATATTTTAAAGACTTTCAGAAGACGCATTCTTTAGTTAATAAATATAAATGAATATTGCCATTTATTGAACAAAACTGGCAAATTAGGACTTAAGCCCCAGACAAAAGGACGAGCCAAAAGTCCAGGAAGACTCACCAAAGGTGAAAATTTGAAGCCTATCAGAAGAGGTATTCTCCAGTTATGGCACAGATTCCAGTAATTTCATTTTTTTTTCTGACTATTTTACTAATAGACATATTTGTCCGCACACAAACAAAACTTTATAGGTTACAT
This sequence comes from Cherax quadricarinatus, assembly GCF_038502225.1. Classification (NCBI taxonomy): domain Eukaryota; kingdom Metazoa; phylum Arthropoda; class Malacostraca; order Decapoda; family Parastacidae; genus Cherax; species Cherax quadricarinatus. Next base: position 11,761,100 of record NC_091311.1, on the reverse strand, counting down.
CCTAACAGTAAAATGCATCACCAATGAAATGCTGACGTTGTTCAGAGTTAAATGGAAATTTATTGAACATGATTTAAAGATAATTAAAAAAATTAACGCTATTTTACGCATAAAATGGCCAAATCTTAATCACCTACTCACTTGTACCTCGCTCGCCGATATCATCGAATTAGAAGACGTCCTTTTATAAACCTTTGAAGGGGAAGAGGGGAAAAAATGGTTTGGTTCTTACCGCGTGGGCGTACAACGCTGGTCTACTACACTCTTGTTTAGGATTGGGGAATTCTTGCTATGGGATCCTCACTTGATCTTTGGCCCATTTCCCTACTTTGGCCTGCAGTCAAGTTGATATAGTGCTGAAGGATGAACAGGGTGTGTTTTGGAGGTTTTAAATGGAGGGAAGTGATATCTCAAGTCTGACAGCGAAAATAACAGCGGCTGGTGGTTCTGTAGTCTAGTTCACGTGTAGTGAGAACCGCTTATTTCTTGGGTTAAGGGGTTAAGGGTTGAGGCGAAACGTTTCCTCAATAAAGATACCCGAGTGTTCCACATGTGTCTAATTTATCAATTTGTCGGCTCTCTGAACCATTTATCTACAGCTCACGAAGAAGAGCTTGAAGATAAGAGTAGTTTGCTCACTTTAGTTGCCCAAAACTACCCCTCACACCAACCTCATCAACCTTCCCACACTGCTACTACCACAACCTTTCTCGCTTCACCTCCCATACCACGAAATGCACATGAAACTATACTGTCGCACCCTCGAGGCTCATGCACACCAACTTTCACTCAACTTTCCGTATATATCCCAGTGAAATAAGTGCGTTTTAAAAGCTTTATTTTCCTGGCTCTTCCTTCGGCTAGCCTTTCCTCGTGACTGTCCGATCAACTAGATGTTGTTGCAAGTAGCCCTATATATCTACAATAAGCAGGACAAATCGGCATTATTTTTTGGAACCAGTGCAGTTTTCTCTTATAAATGTGCAAAATTTAGCATATCTGGTGGCAGTAAATTAAGAAGACTTGTACCACAGATGTTAAGTAAGATACTTAACTGTAACTCACACTTTCTTTATTCTTTTTCTTTTTGCGTCAGCAAGCTTACGTATCCTCGAAACTTCACAATACTCTTAGCGAGGCCAGATATAACCCAACGATTTATGTTAATGGGTGTCAGGGAAATTTATGCAAACATAGGTCAATTTTGGTTAGGCTAATCAATCCTTATCTAACTAAAATACTTCGAAAGCAAGAATGAACGGAATGCGATTTAACATTACGACTTTTTACTGGACTTATTTTTCACATCTACTTGTATCTCTCTCTTCATTATCTGGAATGAAAATAAGATACCAGATATATTAAGCAAATTTCATAAATCTGTTTGTAACAGATAAGTGAACTGTAGAGGTAAATCCAGATGTACGCCTGTTAACCCTTTTTTGGGGCCTAGTTCTTAGGCTTTTTGTGTATCCATATGTTCTTGAGCTACCGTCCACAGGATGGATATCTGGCGCGCAATTAACTAACCACTTCGGTGGCAAAATCTAATCTCAAATCTCTTCAGTCTGTTGTTATGGAGATAAAGAACATGGCGCTTGAATGATTTTCATGTACACGTTTATGTATTTATTATTATGTATATATTATCACAGCGAGAAGTATGAAGTGGTTAATGAATGAAGTGTTGGAGTGATGGGTTAAGATAGATATTTTCTTTACAACATCGGCCATCCCACCGAGGTAGAGTGACTGAAGAAGAGGGAACACTTGCTCAAAGTGCGCTGTGATGTCAGCACGCTTCTGGAGAGAGAGAGAGAGAGAGAGAGAGAGATTGAATGAATGATGGTGAAAGTGCTTCCTCTTCTTCTGGTCACCCAATTTTGATGGATAACCTGTGTTAAAAAAAATTATCAGGCATCACTCTTAACCCGCCACTCGGACACTCATCTCCTTTCCCACACCATCCTTCACAGATGAAGCACATAGATAGCAAGCACACATTCAGTACACACACACCCCTCCCTCGCACTGGGACTCATCTCATTATTTACCCTTGTCAAACTACCTAGAGAGTTCTCAGCCTATGCATCATCACTAGTCCTTCCACTACACGACAATTCCCTACCTTCTCCTTAGATACCCAGCATCAATCACTGGCCTCTCGTTTACTCTTGCCTAATTCATTCAGAACAGCAGTCTCCAGTCCATCGCTACAAATACTTACACGCATATTATATATATATATATATATATATATATATATATATATATATATATATATATATATATATATATATATATATATATATATATATATATATATATATATATATATTCCTTACACCTGCTGCCCCTGTTCACTTAGTAGTAAGTAGGTACCTTGGTGCTAGCCGACTGGTGTAGGTCGCATCCTGGGGGTAGTAGTATACCTTAGATAGTGCTAGGGATTTGTTATGACCTGAGGTAGGATAACAGCACTTGGCCTGTAAAATTGATCTATGTTAAAAAAAATAAAAAAAAACCTAACTGTATCTTCTTTCAATTGCTAATTTCCAAAACTGGCTCTGCTACCCTACACAGGCTATCATCAGTATCTTCCAGACAGTATCATCACCAGGCACCAGTCATTCAGCCTACTCTACAAACCAGACACACCATCAACAGCACCAGTTATCCAACTCATCCTACCCATCACTCACACAACCACAGGCACCAGTCACCTAGCTCATCCTAGCCATCACTCACACAACCACAGGCACCAGTCACCTAGCTCATCCTAGCCATCACTCACACAACCACAGGCACCAGTCACCTAGCTCATCCTAGCCATCACTCACACAACCACAGGCACCAGTCACCTAGCTCATCCTAGCCATCACTCACACAACCACAGGCACCAGTCACCTAGCTCATCCTAGCCATCACTCACACAACCACAGGCACCAGTCACCTAGCTCATCCTAGCCATCACTCACACAACCACAGGCACCAGTCACCTAGCTCATCCTAGCCATCACTCACACAACCACAGGCACCAGTCACCTAGCTCATCCTAGCCATCACTCACACAACCACAGGCACCAGTCACCTAGCTCAACCTAGCCATCACTCACACAACCACAGGCACCAGTCACCTAGCTCATCCTAGCCATCACTCACACAACCACAGGCACCAGTCACCTAGCTCATCCTAGCCATCACTCACACAACCACAGGCACCAGTCACCTAGCTCATCCTAGCCATCACTCACACAACCACAGGCACCAGTCACCTAGCTCATCCTAGCCATCACTCACACAACCACAGGCACCAGTCACCTAGCTCATCCTAGCCATCACTCACACAACCACAGGCACCAGTCACCTAGCTCATCCTAGCCATCACTCACACAACCACAGGCACCAGTCACCTAGCTCATCCTAGCCATCACTCACACAACCACAGGCACCAGTCACCTAGCTCATCCTAGCCATCACTCACACAACCACAGGCACCAGTCACCTAGCTCATCCTAGCCATCACTCACACAACCACAGGCACCAGTCACCTAGCTCATCCTAGCCATCACTCACACAACCACAGGCACCAGTCACCTAGCTCATCCTAGCCATCACTCACACAACCACAGGCACCAGTCACCTAGCTCATCCTAGCCATCACTCACACAACCACAGGCACCAGTCACCTAGCTCATCCTAGCCATCACTCACACAACCACAGGCACCAGTCACCTAGCTCATCCTAGCCATCACTCACACAACCACAGGCACCAGTCACCTAGCTCATCCTAGCCATCACTCACACAACCACAGGCACCAGTCACCTAGCTCAACCTAGCCATCACTCACACAACCACAGGCACCAGTCACCTAGCTCATCCTAGCCATCACTCACACAACCACAGGCACCAGTCACCTAGCTCATCCTAGCCATCACTCACACAACCACAGGCACCAGTCACCTAGCTCATCCTAGCCATCACTCACACAACCACAGGCACCAGTCACCTAGCTCATCCTAGCCATCACTCACACAACCACAGGCACCAGTCACCTAGCTCATCCTAGCCATCACTCACACAACCACAGGCACCAGTCACCTAGCTCATCCTAGCCATCACACACACAACCACAGGCTCCAGTCACCTAGCTCATCCTAGCCATCACTCACACAACCACAGGCACCAGTCACCTAGCTCATCCTAGCCATCACTCACACAACCACAGGCACCAGTCACCTAGCTCATCCTAGCCATCACTCACACAACCACAGGCACCAGTCACCTAGCTCATCCTAGCCATCACTCACACAACCACAGGCACCAGTCACCTAGCTCAACCTAGCCATCACTCACACAACCACAGGCACCAGTCACCTAGCTCATCCTAGCCATCACTCACACAACCACAGGCACCAGTCACCTAGCTCAACCTAGCCATCACTCACACAACCACAGGCACCAGTCACCTAGCTCAACCTAGCCATCACTCACACAAACACAGGCACCAGTCACCTAGCTCATCCTATTAAACACACAAACCATCATCTGCACCAGCCAGCTAGCATACTTACCAGTCATACACATCATCTCCAGCAACAGCCTCCCAGCTCACCTTGCTAGCCACAAACACCAGCACCAGCACTGGCAATTCAGCATACCAATCACACTAACACACCAACAGTATAGTCCTCTAAGACGCCTTTCATGGAAAGTAAATTGAAGCATAACGGTAAACCTTGTCAAGAGAATGTATTTCTCTTACAAGTAGCAACAATCGTAAACGGATGATAGAAAGAAAAATAGGAGAAGAATGAAGAGAACAGAAGAGCGAAATTACAAGTGGAATGAGAAAGGAAAAATACAGCAGAAGCAGCAGCAGAAGCAGCAGCAGCAGCAACAGAAGCAGCAGCAGCAGCAGCAGCAGCAGCAGCAGCAGCAGCAGCAGCAGCAGCAGCAGCAGCAGCAGCAGCAGCAGCAGTTAAAGCAGCAGAAGGATCAATACAGGAACCAAGAGGAGAAGAATAAGAAGCAATAACATAAGTCAAGAAGAAGAAAAGGCAATAGCAGCCACACAAACAGAACCGAATGAACGACCTCATTACAAGTGGAAGATACAGAAAAACAGGAAGTGAAGTAGAGAAAGAGAGGCACAGCACATACAGAAGACATTTAAAAAAAAAAAAAAAATTAGCTAGGATCATAAGAAATAAAAAAAAAAGGCAGACATACTAAACTGAGAGGAAGAGAATCGAAGCAGATGTACTAAATTCTGAATAAGCAGCAGCAGCAGCAGCAGCACAGAACATTGTGTTAGCATCAGCAGACAGCACTTTGAAAGATAAAAGTACACAATACTATGGAAGCAGCATCACGCAATGATACACAAGACGCAGCAGCCAGTACCATACAGGAAGCAGACATTATTATGCATGCAGCAGCAGACATTACTGTGAAATCATCAGATTATGCTGTAGCATCAGCATCAGCAAACAGTTAACTACAAATATCAGATATTGTTATAAAAGCTGCAAACAGCTCTGTTTAAACAACAGAGAGTGCTATAATAGCAACAGTTGTAGGCAATAGCTATTGTCTGAGGATGTGATTATCACTTAATATTATAGCGCGAAAACCTCTATTTGAAGCTAAATAGAGATTTTCAGCGTTATATTATTATTTGCTAATCAAGCATCACCACACAATAATATATAGTTCTCAGGCAGTGCTTCACAAGCAGTATATAGTGCTAAAGAAGCAGTATATAGTGCTAAAGAAGCAGTATATAGTGCTAAAGAAGCAGTATATAGTGCTAAAGAAGCAGTATATAGTGCTAAAGAAGCAGTATATAGTGCTAAAGAAGCAGTATATAGTGCTAAAGAACGCTTAACAAGCGTTAAACGTTCCACTGCTGTACAAGCAATGGAAAGTCTTTTCCAAGTAGCAGACAGTGCTATGTAAACTGGAGACCATATTATACAACAGTAAACAGTATCAAACAAGCAGAAGATAATGCTCTTAAACAGCAGACAGAACTATACCGGGGTATATAATGTTATACACGAAGTAACAGATAGCACTACGTAGTAATCAGCAACACTGTTATACAATCAGCAACACTTGTTATGCAATTAGTAACAGACACTGTTATAAAATCAGCAACAGACACAGTTATACAATCAGTAACAGACACTGTTATACAATCAGCAGCAGACACTGCTATATAATCAGCAACAGACACTGGTATACAAGCAACAACAGACACTGTTATACAATCAGCAGCAGACACTGCTATATAATCAGCAACAGACACTGGTATACAAGCAACAACAGACACTGTTATGCAATCAGCAAACAGACACAGTTATACAAGCAGCAAAGAGTTTTATACAATAAGCAGTATACGGTGCTATACAAGTAACAGGCAAAATTACACAAGCAGCAGATATTCTTTGGAACTCAAACTGCAAACAGTGCTATTCATGCTTCAGACGGTGCTTTACAAGTCACAGGCAGTGCTGTACAAGAAACAGGCAGTGTTATACAAGAAACAGACAGTGCTGTACAAGAAACAGGCAGTGTTATACAAGAAACAGGCAGTGTTATACAAGAAACAGGCAGTGTTATACAAGAAACAGGCAGTGTTATACAAGAAACAGGCAGTGATGTACAAGAAACAGGCAGTGTTATACAAGAAACAGGCAGTGCTGTACAAGAAACAGGCAGTGTTATACAAGAAACAGGCAGTGCTGTAGAAGAAACAGGCAGTGCTGTACAAGAAACAGGCAGTGTTACACAAGAAACAGGCAGTGCTGTACAAGAAACAGGCAGTGCTGTACAAGAAACAGGCAGTGTTATACAAGAAACAGGCAGTGCTGTACAAGAAACAGGCAGTGCTGTACAAGAAACAGGCAGTGCTGTACAAGAAACAGGCAGTGCTGTACAAGAAACAGGCAGTGCTGTACAAGAAACAGGCAGTGCTGTACAAGAAACAGGCAGTGCTGTACAAGAAACAGGCAGTGCTGTACAAGAAACAGGCAGTGTTATACAAGAAACAGGCAGTGTTATACAAGAAACAGGCAGTGTTATACAAGAAACAGGCAGTGTTATACAAGAAACAGGCAGTGTTATACAAGAAACAGGCAGTGTTATACAAGAAACAGGCAGTGCTGTACAAGAAACAAACAGTGCTGTACAAGAAACAGGCAGTGTTATACAAGAAACAGGCAGTGTTATACAAGAAACAGGCAGTGTTATACGAGAAACAGGCAGTGTTATACAAGAAACAGGCAGTGTTATACAAGAAACAGGCAGTGTTATACAAGAAACAGGCAGTGTTATACAAGAAACAGGCAGTGTTATACAAGAAACAGGCAGTGTTATACAAGAAACAGGCAGTGTTATACAAGAAACAGGCAGTGCTATATAAGAAACAGGCAGTGTTATACAAGAAGCAGGCAGTGTTATACAAGAAACAGGCAGTGTTATACAAGAAACAGGCAGTGCTATACAAGAAGCAGGCAGTGTTATACAAGAAACAGGCAGTGTTATACAAGAAACAGGCAGTGCTATACAAGAAACAGGCAGTGCTGTAAAAGAGGCAGGCAGTGCTGTACAAGAAACAGGCAGTGCTGTACAAGAGACAGGCAGTGCTGTACAAGAGGCAGGCAGTGCTATACAGGTAACAAAAAGCGCTGTAGAGGCTGCACACACAGCTCTACAAGAGGGTGATATACAAGCAGTAGAGAGGGTTCAGCAGTATGCAATCAGCAGTTGGTAAAACACAGGCAACAGACAGTGCTATACAAGCAGAATGCATCTCTGTGCACTCCACAAGAAGCGCTAAATAAGTAGCAGATAATCTTACCTAAGCATCCTACACCTCAAGTTAATGAGCTTTACTGTACAATGCGCAGTGAAGTATAAACACACGTCTATGTATTACATACCCCGTACAACAACATACAGAGTAAATGTTACTGCGCTGTCGTACGTCAGCTGTTCATAGATAAACAAACATGGAGGATTGTCTTGCATCCGCCATTTCCAGAACTTACTCAATTCAGAGTCACTGCCAAAGATTTAAATCGAAACAAATTTAAAATCATAAGGGCAAATGTTTACCCAAATATGAAACCTTAATTTAAAAAAAAAACAAATTAGATGAAGAGTTGCTAATGGCTAAATACCCAATTTACTTGTTTCCTCGAAGTTATTACGCCAACTTATTCCAAATTTCATAACATTCAAGACATTATAAGCTTCATACAGTTTATTTTAGAGAAGAGATGGGAACGCACAATAGAAGATATAAATAAACAATTCTTCGTCAACTTTAGCAAGTCTTAACCAGACAATACTGTATGTTTTTATCAACAACAAAAATTATGTATCTAAATTAATCCATTAAAATATTAATAAAATTTTGGTTAAAATGTATTTACTCTTATTTCCACTTCATTATTATTTAGTAAGTCACATAGTATATGATAATCTAAATATTCCTGTAGTTCAACTAATTCATTCTGGATGGCGGTATTACCCAAATAATAATAATAATAATAATAATAATAATAATAATAATAATAATAATAATAATAATAATAATAATAATAATAATAATAATAATAATAATAATAATAATAATAACAGTAGTAATAACAGTAATAATAAAAAATTAGTAACAATAATATACATACATACATACATATATATGCAATAAGATCACAGTAAACAGGTGATTTCAAAATATGCAAAACAACCACTCTGAAAGAATAGAGAAATTCCAAGCGCTTTCGTGACTACTCACATTATCCTTGATAATGTGAGTAGTCACGAAAGCGCTTGGAATTTCTCTATTCTTTCAGAGTGGTTGTTTTGCATATATATATATATATATATATATATATATATATATATATATATATATATATATATATATATATATATATATATATATATATATATATATATATATATATATATATATATATATATATATATATATATATATATATATATATATATATATATATATATATATATATATATATATATATATATATATATATATATATATATATATATATATATATATATATATATATAGATAGATAGATAGATAGATAGATAGGTGAAGAATAAATATATGTGTACTACGCAAGGGCTGCTCTGTTGTCCTGGAGACGGAATTAAAGTGGATGTGGCCATTTTACACTTGTGCACGAGGTTGGTGTGTAGCCTTGACCACCACAGCCGAAGACAAGCATCTTCAACTAAGCTGTGGCATGCGTTGGTGTTGAACTGTGCTGTGTTGGAGTGTTGAACGGAGCTGTGGTGCTGAACTGAGGTGTGGTGTTGAACTCTGTTGTAATAGTGAATAAAATGTGCTGTGACAATTACCTATTCTGTGGTCGTTGAAATGGGCTGTGGTACGTGCACTGTGGTGGCTATAGTGTTCTGTGGTACTGTGGTGCGAAGGTGGTTAAACTATGCTGTGGGTGCTGCACAGCGGTGTGGTGCTGTGATTGTAAACTATGCTGTTTTGTTGTGCAGTAGCAGGAGTAAAAAGAGTGGAATGGAGTAGACAACAGGGACTGGTGTAAACAAAGTAAACAAGAGTAAACAAGGAGAAACAGTGAGGACAACGGGAGATGGAGTAAAAACAGGTACTATAGACAATGGAAGGTTTAATAAACAGTGGGAGCTGTAGTGAGCAACAAGAGCTTTAGTAGTCAACAGGAGCTGGAGTGAACAACGGGAGGTGAGAAGAGCAACAGGAGGTTTTGTAAACAACAGGTGTTGGAGTGGACAACGGCAGCTAGAATGGTTAAAGGGAGTTCAAGTGAACTATGGGAGCTGGAGTGAACAACGATAACTGGAGCGAACAACGGAAGCGGAGTGAACAAACGGAAACAGGGGTGAACAATGGGAGCTGGAGGGAACAACGGAAGCTGGAGTGAATAAAGGGAGCTGAATTAAACAACAGGAGCTGGAGTGAACTGCAGGAGGTGAAGTGAACAACGGAAGATGGAGTGAACAACGGAAGCTGGAGTGAAGAAAGGGAGCTGGAGTGAATAAAAGGGGCGAACGTGAACAACGGAAGCTGGAGTGAACAAAGGAGATGGAGTAACAACGGAAGCTGGAGTAAGCAACGGTAGTCGGAGTGAAGAACGGGAGCTGGAGTGAAGAACGGGGCCTGGAGTAAACAAATGAAGGTGGTGTGAACAACGATAGGCAGAATGAAAACTGCAGCTAGAGCAAACAATGGAAGCTGGAGTGAACAATGGAAGCTGGAGTGAACAATGAAAGCTGGGGTGAACAATGGGAGCTGGAGTGAACAATGAGAGCTGAAGTGAACAAAGTGAGCCGAAGTGAGCAACGAGAGCTAGAGTGAACAACGGTTGATGGAATAAACAAAGATAGCTGAAGTGAACAACAAAAGCTGGAGTGAAAAACAGGGACTGGAGTGAACAACGGGAGCCAGAGTGAACAAAGGAGAATAATATAATGCAGGACCAGTATTTCTCTTCTTGTTTCATTAAGTAAATATCTTTAGCCTTGAACATAATATTCAATGATGAGCAGGAGAGTAAACATCAGCTCACTCATGTACTCACAGTTAACAAGACCAGCACTCATGTACTCACAGTTAACAAGACCAGCACTCATGTACTCACAGTTAACAAGACCAGCACTCATGTACTCACAGTTAACAAGACCAGCACTCATGTACTCACAGTTAACAAGACCAGCACTCATGTACTCACAGTTAACAAGACCAGCACTCATGTACTCACAGTTAACAAGACCAGGTCACTCATTTATATTGTTTGTACTTGAATGGAGAATGCAGATTGTTTCCTTCGTCTTTTTTTCAGTAGGCATTTTACTGAGGTGGAAAAAATGTTACTTTGGTTCATTTCTTCGAGGGTATTTCGTTTTTGAAATTCCTAGTATAGAGAGAGAGAGAGAGAGAGAGAGAGAGAGAGAGAGAGAGAGAGAGAGAGAGAGAGAGAGACCATGCTTAACCACCTAAACAAGGAAGTATAACCTAATTAGTTATTTCCAAGACCTGTAGATGTTGCTAAGTTTAATTTACAGTGGTTGAACACCGTCGTTAGTATGTCGTAACCAACATTGCTTACAGGTGAAGAAAGAAATGTTGTTAACATCGAGTATATTGGACCGGGTTCGTCTCTTTCTTTTAATTCACTAGTAACGCAGTAACCCACATAAATGGTCGAAATGTGTTACAGTTTTGATGTAAGAAGCAACTACATTCTGTGTGTTGTTTTCACATTTATCGTGGAAAAGAATGCTCTTTTTAGCGTCAATTTCCATTCTTTGCGGCACCAATGAGGAAGAGGTAGCTGAAATGATACCAACCACAGAGCCAACTGCTATACCATCTTCTCGTGTGAATTAACATAATTTTCGGAAATCGTGAGATATATTCGGCAACACTTAATGGTTCATCTGATCCCAAAGATCCTTGTAGATGAGGATTTTGGACGCACGTTCAGACAACAACAACACACTTGAGTCTTTTGTCTGTTAGAGATTGCTTCAGTGTACAGACGAAATAACCAGTCAGTAACAAATGTGAGGTACCTTTTTTGCATGAGACTTTGTGTAATTTAGAAACTGTGGTAGCAGCGTAGAGAGGAGAGATAGATATCAGAAGACTACATAACTTTCACCGTGACCCTTCTGAGATAGAGTATCTACATTATCGTAGATTAAGGACTGTCACGTTCTATCGACATGTTTGATGCAAGGAAGTTTAAGCAGATGGTCTCCTCCTCCAGCCCTCCAATCCCTCCGGTCACTGCCGACATGAAACATGAGAAAAAATATAACATGTCATACTGAAAAAAAATCATGAAATTTACTGGAGAGATAGATAGGATTTAAATCGTGGACTACAAACTACCTCTACACACAGGACAGTTCCTACTGCAATAACTGGTGTTACTTCTCTGTTATCCACAAAGTTGTGGGTACCAGAACATTTACTTCTAATTGCCACTGTTCAACTTCACGATACTGTGGTGCAGGTGGATGTAAACAACTGCATATTATGAGCCCCTTCGGAAAGAACACCTGGATACCTGTACCCACTATTACAACTTTGACAACCATCACTACTATCTCTGCTTCTAGCATTGCGGCACAATTATTTTTAACTTGTGTTGCTGAGCTAATGTTAGTATTCCTCAGCTAATGTTTTCCCCTAAATACAGTATTACATAGATGAATGTTATGCTTACAATGTGCTAGTTAAGCTGATTCTAAAATGACTATTGTTTTCACGCTTACAGATTCGGCAGGTAGTCGAACCCATTATGCTATTATCGTTTGAAAAACAAAATACACATGTCAGCAATGTATTCTACTTTTCGAATTAAGAACTATTTCAGTTCAAATAGTTATCGTGACTCAGTGTATCAAAAAATTTATTATCTTAAAATTTTTAATGAGATCTCCTCAGTGTCCATTTCTTGAGAGAGGAAGAGTGAAGTGTCAAAATCATACATCTCATCTCTCTCTACACATGGTTTGACAAGGTTAAGGATCCCTAAGCTTTATTGACAAGCTATTTACAGGTTAAGGATTCCTAACTTTATTGACAAGCTAAGAGCTGTTACCTACATCAGCTCATTTGAAAGCATTTTTATTGTTATGAGACATACAAGTAGGGAACAGGATGAAGTTGGAGCCATCTGTGGGCCAGCATTTTCATTTGATCAACTGACGTTATCTCGTTGACATCATTATGCTGAACAGAATGTGTTCCATACTCGAGTCATCCTGGGTATGTATGATCTCAGATGGAGTGATGTTCTGGAGAAGGGTACAGCCAGAGTGAAGTTGCTGCTTTCTGCCCGTCTTGTGGCATAAAAGCTTGTTTCGCGCTGTCCTCGAAGTGGATCCAAGTGTGGTATTTTGACAATATTGGCCTTGTACATAACAGTAAGGCCACCCACATCCCTCCTATGTTGAAGGCTCTGCTGAAATGACAGATCCATCCAGGATGGGTCCAGGCGAGAGATGAGACGTCTTGCTCTGTTCTCTACTCTGTCAACAGTCGCAGATGAGAGGGGAGGACAGGCAAACCAAGAAAAGTGGAGCATACTCAAGGTGTAGCAGCGTACCTCTGTAGCAGTATCTTGCAACCCCTGCTGTCAAGCAGATGCGAGATACGGCGAAGTGCTGTAAGCTTCCTGGCTGCCTTGTTTGCAAGATTTACAACATGGTTCTTCATGGTTAGTTTGGAGTCAAATTTCACCCCAAGGATATCAACTTCTTCTCCAGGTGCCAACATCCTCCCATTCATCCTTACTACTGCACCAGCATTACCATCATGGTGCCTAGAGACGATCATCATTTGCGTTTTCTCAGGTGCAAATGTTACTTACCATCTATTTCCCCAAGCTGATATAGCTCTCAGCTGGTGATTGATGTAAGCTTAGAGCAGCTGGCATTTCTTCTCTTGGATAAGTGAATGTCAGTGTACAGTCGTCTGCATATGCATGTGATTCTGGGATGAGATGAAGAAGGTCGTTGAAGTAGACATTCCATAACAGTGGACCCAGCACACTTCCTTGTGGAACGCTTGCCCCAATAGGATGTCTTGCTGATTCCGTTCCATTGAGGACTACACTTAGAGATCTACCATGAAGGTAATCACTGAGGAGACATAGCGTAGAGCCTGCAATTCCCAGTGCTTGAAGTTTTGCTAAGAGGCCCTGGTGCCACACCCGGTCAAAGGCGCCAGCAATGTCCAGTGCTACCACACAGCTGACTTTGGATTCATCCAGTGACTGGTGCCACTTAGTGGAGGATTTAACAACAGATCAGCAGCAGAGTAACCTTTCCTGAAGCCATATTGACGATCACAAAGTAGTGAGTGGTAGTCAAAAAAATCTGTCATTTGTCTTGAGATTATTGTCTCAAGGATCTTACCAGTGATTGACAGGGTGACACTGGTCTGTAGTTGCTGATTTCTGCTCTGCTCTTCTTTTTGTGAACAGGGACTACATTTGCCTCTTTCCATGGAGAGGGCCATTTGCACTGTACTAGGCAGTGCTGAAAGATGCGAGTTAGAGGTGCTGCTAGCTGGTCTGCACATCTTCTCAACAATCTTAGGCTCAACTTGTCTGGGCCCAGGGCTGCCTTTCTTGGTCAAGTGATTTAAGAAGGAAATGCACCTCCTCCTGCCTTATTGTCACTGACAGTTTTGATACAGTTCTTGCAGCTAGCCAAGGAGGGTCCCTTGCTGGATCAGGAACTTGCATTTTGGTAGCAAAGTGTTCAGCAAAGAGGTCCGCTTTCTCTTGACTACTAGTAGAGGTGGTCCCATCCTGTCGATTTAGAGGTGGAATAAGTTCATCAGGCAGATAACCTTGTCTGTCCTTGACCAGGGACCACCAGGTTTTGGAGCCTACCCTACCTGATGCTAACTTTCTTTTAGTGTCAACTCCCATTTAGCAATGGCCCACTTTTGAACATCACCCTATATGCCTACAGGCTTGCATGCAAGTTCCTGTTATAGGTGGTAGGATGTCTCTTATACCTTCTGCCATGCTTTGTACTCTCTCTCTCTCTCTCTCTCTCTCTCTCTCTCTCTCTCTCTCTCTCTCTCTATCTCTCTCTCTCTCTCTCTCTCTCTCTCTGTCTCTCTCTCTCTGTCTCTCTGTCTCTCTCTCTCTGTCTCTCTCTGTCTCTCTCTGTCTCTCTGTCTGTCTCTCTCTCTCTCTCTCTCTCTCTCTCTCTCTCTCTCTCTCTCTCTCTCTCTCTCTCTCTCTCTCTCTCTCTCTCTCTCTCTCTCTCCCTCTCTCTCTCTATTAGGACGTGTTTCCATAGAACACCTGCCATCCCCTTTAGCCCATCAGTACATGGGTACCTGGGTGTTAGTCGACTGGTGTGAGTCGTATCCTGGGACAAAATTAACCTAATGTGCCCGAAATGCTCTGCATAACAAGTGGCTTTCTTTATAGCAGTACGTCATTGATGTTAGCTGGGCCTGTATACCTTGTACATTTATTATTATTATTATTATTATTATTATTATTATTATTATTATTATTATTATTATTATTATTATTATTATTATTATTATCATTATTATGTACCTCTCCCCTTTATATTTATATTATGTATCCCACCTCTCTATCAATACAATGTACCCTGTCTCTCTGCTTCATTACCATATACCCTTCCTCTCTATATCAGTGACATATATTTTCCTCTGTGTATCAAGACCCTTTACTTCACCCCTCTATCATGTTCTTCACCTTCACACATCAAACTAAGCTTCCCCGCCTCTCAGTAAGTAAATATTATAATTAAGTAAGTGTAAGGTATAAATGTAATATATATGAATAAAGGTTCTAAATAATACATTTTTAACCAATTCTGAAGTCATTGGAAAATGTTTAAGAAAACTTTCTTACACCAAGACTTAGTCTTGTGAGAACCACTGAAGCTTAGTTCTGAGAGTCAGTAATGATTAGAAAACTGTTATTGCAGGGTGTTCTAAAAAATCGATAAGGCATTGTTTTTTGATCGACCTTAATATTTAGTATTGTGAGACCTGCTAAGACGACGTCGTCTTGTTAGAACCACTAAAACTTAGTGCTTTGAGAGCCAGTAAGATTTAGTCTTGTTAGAAAAAACAAAACTTAGTGCTTTGAAAATCAGTAAGAGTCAGTGTTGCGAAAACCAATATTTCTTATTGCAGTGAGAATATCTAAGACATATAAGTACAAGAATCAATATCTCGTAGTGTTGCATGAGGCACTAAAGCACAATATTACGGGGATCACTTTGGCTCAGTGTTGAGAGAACCACAAGATTTGCTTCTGTGAGAAACATTTAGGCTTTGAACTGTGAAAAATGGAAAGGCTTATCTCAGTGAGAACCACTAATTCGTATTCCTCTTACAACCACCAAATGTTAATCCATCGAGAGCAAATAAGCTTTATTCAGTTAGGGTACGTCAACGTCTAAGTCTTGTAGGAGCAGCAAAAGCTTAATTGTATGAGATCCACTAAGATTTAATCCTGTAAGAGATGTTAAGACTTTGCTCTGTGAGGAACGTCTTCAGGCTTGGCTTGGTAATGCGAGACTTATTACTGTGAGAGAAGGTTAGACTTATTACTGTGAGGGACTCTAAGGCTAACTTTTGAGAGAGCTTCTTAGACTTAGTCGTATGAGAGCAGAAGTTTCATCATAGATAAACATAACGAGTGGGGTGACAACGATTGCAGGTTTTCAAAGAAATTGTTTTTCCGCCAAACTCTATCGCCAATAATGATACAATAAGCGCCAACACTCTCATTGCCCCGACGAAATATGGGATTCGGAGAAACCATTATGAAAGAAAATATGGAGGATATTTTCTACACTATCGAGGTCGTACGAAATTCAGAAAAGAGATTGTGTAGTGGGGAGGCAGCTAATGCAGCAGAAGATCTTAAGCAGGTCGTGGTGGCTGTGATAAGATTCCAGCTCCAGATGAGCCCAGGGTGCAGCTGCAGTGCCTCTTCAGGACTAAATTGTTACTGTTATGATCATCCATGACATAAAGCGTTGTGGTACACGAGTATTTCCATAAAAAAAATATTAGGAAGACTAATACATAAAGTAATATCAACAGTTCCGTTTCATAAATATATATATATATACATATATATATATATATATATATATATATATATATATATATATATATATATATATATATATATATATATATATATATATATATATATATATATTCTTTTTTTTTTTCCACAAGTCGGCCATCTCCCACCGAGGCAGGGTGACCCAAAGAGAAAGAAAATCCCCAAAAAGAAAATACTTTTATCATTATTCAACACTTTCACCTCACTCACACATAATCACTGTTTTTGCAGAGGTACCCAGAATACAACAGTTTAGAAGTATATACGTATAAAAATACACAATATATCTCTCCAAAACCACAATATATATATATATATATATATATATATATATATATATATATATATATATATATATATATATATATATATATATATATATATATATATATATATATACATATATATATATATATATATATTTATATATATATATATATATATATATATATATATATATATATATATATATATATATATATATATATATATATTATATATATATATATATATATATATATATATATATATATATATATATATATATATATATATATATATATATATATATATATATATAGATATATATATATATATATATATATATATATATATATATATATATATATATATATATATATATATATATATATATATATATATATATATATATATATATATGTGTAATAAGATCACAGTAAACAGGTGATTTTAAAATATGCAAAACAACCACTGTGAAAGAGTAGTGAAATTCCGAGCGCTTTCATGACTACTCACATTGTCAAGGAACTATAAGAAGTAATACATCAAAGGAAGGCAATAAAGGGCTTAGACCACCACCTCACAGTCAACTCCAACAACAAACACCTGACGCGAGACAACACCGGACTCATAAGAAAGAGGAACACTGCAGTAGGTCCGCTGGTCCAACTAGACAGGTCCTTCACGAAAACCCACCAACAAATCATTCTACCCAAGAAATAAGGTTTATTATTTGTCCAATGTATTATTAAACTCTTACCAAATTTTATTAATTATAAATGAATCTAATTTATACAAACCTAAGGAAATATTCATATTATTTTCAAAACTGCTTTTTATGAAACAAGATTCAATTATATTTCTGTCAACCATGGACTTGCTTGATACAACTTTCTCAACTTTTTGAAAATCAATTGGATTGTTAAAGTCTCTCACATGAATAGAGCATTGGAATCTTGTCCAGTTCTAATGCTATATTTATGTTGTTTTAATCTAAGTTCGAGACTTTTACCAGTTTGACCAGTAATAAACTTTGTCAAATACTTTTAAGGAATCTTATAGACACATCCGTCAGCATTTTGGGGGAATTCTTCATCAAAAGTTTTTTTACTGTATCAAGAATTTTAAATACAATTTTAATATTAAAAGTCTTAAGAAGAGAAGGCATATCAACCAAGTTTTCATTGTAAGGGAGAACCAACATATTTTAGTTGAATAAGGTTGGTTGTCCCTTTTTGGGTTGTAAAAAGTATTTCTAGCAATTTTAAATGATTTATCAATTACATTTTTCGGGTATTTCAATGATCTGAAATACCAGAAAAATGTAATTTGGTTAGAGTTTAATAATACGTTGGACAAATAATAAACCTTATTTCTTGGGTAGAATGATTTGTTGGTGGGTTGTCGTGAGGACCTGTCTAGTTGGACCAGCGGACCTACTGCAGTCTTCCTCTTTTCTTATGAGTCTGGTATTGTCCCGCGTCAGGTGTTTCTTTGTTGTGGGAGTTGACTGTGGAGTTGGTCTAAGCCCTTTTATTGCCTTCCTTTGCTATGTATTACTTTCATAGTTCCTTGACAATGTGAGTAGTCACGAAAGCAAACTTGGAATTTCACTACTCTTTCACAGTGGTTGTTTTGCATAATTTAAAATCACCTGTTTATACTTGTATATTATATATATATATATATATATATATATATATATATATATATATATATATATATATATATATATATATATATATATATATATATATATATATATATATATATATATATATATATACATATATATATATATATACATATATATATATATATATATATATATATATATATATATATATATATATATATATATATATATATATATATATATATATATATATATATATATATATATATATATATATATATATATATATATAGGGGCAGCTATAAGGTAATGATTTACTGGAGCCTCTGAACATTCAACAAATATTTCTACGTTAAATATCTTCATTTGATCGAATTAAAATTTTCAACTTTTTTTTTGGTTTCCTTTTATACAGGAGGTTGAACAATTTTTATTCGCTCTGTTAAAGGTAGTTGAATATTTTTGATTTGTTCTAAATTAACCTGAAATATTTCATGTAAAGAAACTGGCTGAAGTTAATCTTGTTAAAGCTGATCATTGAAGTTGGCAGGAGAGGCTGCAACACCGAGAATTATCGAGTGGTACGGACGTTGCAATTAGCAAGCAGCCATTTAGCGCTATTAAGCAACACTCCCACACATTTGATCACCCACACATTTGTTCTCAGTTTGTCAGTGGTAAGCGAGAGTGAGTGAGACACATGTTGGACATCTGTTGAAGTATTAGCACAACACAGCTGCCACATCTCTGAGGTAATGTTACGTGTTAAGCTTCTAGCGTAGTGCACACCTGACTTTTATTTCTTGGTGCCTTACGTTATTTTTTCAAAGTTTATTATGTAACAGATGGACTATTATTTTTGTTTTATGTTACATTTTGGAGGTATGTTATGTAACAGGTAGACTATTATTTTTGTTTTAGGTTACATTTTGGAGGTATGTTATGTAACAGGTAGACTATTATTTTTGTTTTAGGTTACATTTTGGAGGTATGTTATGTAACAGGTAGACTATTATTTTTGTTTTAGGTTACATTTTGGAGGTATGTTATGTAACAGGTAGATTATTATTTTTGTTTTAGGTTACATTTTGGAGGTATGTTATGTAACAGGTAGACTATTATTTTTGTTTTATGTTACATTTTGGAGGTATGTTATGCAACACGTAGACTATTATTTTTGTTTTAGATTATATTTTGTAAGTTTATTATTTAACAGGTGGACTATTATTTTTGTTTAAGGCTGACATAGTGTTACACAATTAATGCAAGGAAAGTATTCTCTTATTTACTTAATGTTCTATTAAGCCATGATATGATTTCCGTCTGTATTTTTTTCTGTAATTCCTGGTTTAACGTTATATTATCGCTGGTTACATTCAACTGTTTGATAGAGATTGGTGATTCAATGTGTACTTGTAAATCGTTAATCAGTTAACGAGATTTCTGTGTGAAAGGATTTTCATCTTTGTATTACTGCACTCTCCACCCTCTCACTCTTGTAGGTTTAGCGCTTCTTTTTTTGATCATAATAATCCCCCTCTCACTCTCACTCTGTCATTCACTCACTCTCTCTCAATCTCTCGCTCAATCACTCTCTCACTCCCAATCACACACA
Source organism: Cherax quadricarinatus (assembly GCF_038502225.1). NCBI lineage: Eukaryota > Metazoa > Arthropoda > Malacostraca > Decapoda > Parastacidae > Cherax > Cherax quadricarinatus. Next base: position 11,740,895 of record NC_091311.1, on the reverse strand, counting down.
TTCACACGCATTCACACACACACACACACACACACACACACACACACACACACACACACACACACACACACACACACACACACACACACACACATTTGGCAATTCTCGTCTGAGCTGCAGTAGGAAAGAAAACTAAAGGGGAAGACAGTGAATGAAATGATGGAGAATGTAACTGGGAAATGCAGTGAGGAGGAGAAGTGCGTACCAAGGAGTAAAAGATATAATGTGAAAAAGAGTGTGAGTCGATGGATTACCCAGAGGTGTAGAGAGGCCAAAGCTAAATTACTAGAGCATAGAAAAATTAGAGAAGGTAAATGACTCAGGAAAACAAGGTTATGCGCCGAAGAGTCCGAAACGAATATGCTATTAGAGAATGATATAGCTTCGAACGCCAAGTACCATCCAAAGTTTTTAATATAACCACATCAGGAGGAAGACAGTAGTAAGGCTGAAGAAGGAAGGAGGAGAGCTCACAAGGAATGACCAGGAAATCTGTGAGGAGCTGAGAAAAAGATTTAGGAGAGACAGGAAAGCTACCAGTAAACCTTAGCGGGAGAGTGCACTATCGAACGTTGGTCACAAGACACAACTGGAAGGAGGTAAAGAGGTTTCTATGTGAGCTAGATACCTTGAAGGCGGTGGGAGCAGATGATAGCTCTCCGTGAGTCCTGAGAGCAGAGGAACTGTGTGTGCCTCTAGCAACAACTTTCAAGAAGACTGTCGATATAGGGCAACTGCTGGAGGTGTGCTAGACAGCAAATGTAGTCCCAGAGAGAGAGAGAGAGAGAGAGAGAGAGAGAGAGAGAGAGAGAGAGAGAGAGAGAGAGAGAGAGAGAGAGAGAGAGAGAACAACAGGCAAACAGACAGACAGACAGAGAGACGGGTGGGTAGATTGCATCATCCTAAACTGTAAAAAAAACTTTTGACAGTACCGCACGAGAGATTAGTATAAAAGCTAGATGGGCTGGGGTGAATAACGATGGAAAACACTACAATGAATCAAGGCATACATGACAGGAAGGAAAGAAGTGTTAGTCCATGAAGAGGTGTCGGATTAGGTAGGGAGACCGGGGCTAGTTGGCTAGACGGCGTTGTTATTTGCATCATAGGATCAACAGGTGCTTCCTCACTCACCAACAAGCTACCATACTTCCTCACTCACCAACAAGCTACCATACCAAGAGGTTGCAGTACTTAACTGGAGTGGGGAAAAAATTTGATTTTGATGTCGGTAAGTAAATTATCATTCTCTTATATTGTCTGCTGTAACATGTATGGGTTTATAGATGAGAAATATCCAGTTTAGCCATAATTTAACTTAGGGTTTTAGGATTGCTTACCCATGAAACAGTTTATATTAGGTTTATTAATATATACTAAAACCATTTATTTATGAACATTGGTATGGTTGGGGCAAGTTGGCTCAACAAAAAATGGGGCAAATTGGCACAGTGTCAACTTGTTCCGTTCAGAATGTTACTCACCTTCAAGAT
>NC_091311.1:11619908-11739302 GCF_038502225.1 Cherax quadricarinatus | reverse complement strand
GGGGCCAGGAGCTGTGACTCGACCCCTGCAACCACAAATAGGTGAGTACAAATAGGTGAGTACACACACACACACACACACACACACACACACACACACAGCAACAAGGGGACACAGTTGGAAGTTGAAGACACAGATGAATCACAGGGATGTTAGGAAGTATTTCTTCAGCCACAGAGTAGTCAGGAAGTGGAATAGTTTGGGGAGCGATGTAGTGGAGGCAGGATCCATACATAGCTTTAAGCAGAGGTATGATAAAGCTCAAGGATCATGGAGAGTGACCTATTAGCGACCAGTGAATAGGCGGGGCCAGGAGCTTGGAATCGACCCATGCAACTTCAACTAGGTGAGTACAACTAGGTGAGTACACACACAGTAAGACAAGAGAGACAGGGGTGGGTAGATTGCATTTTCTTCGACTGTAAGAAGGCGTTTGACGCAGTTCCACACAAGAGATTAGTGCAAAAACTGGAGGACCAAGCAGGGATAACAGGGAAGGCACTACAATAGATCAGGAAATACCTGTCAGGAAGACAGCAGGCGAGTCATGGTACTTGCCGAGGTGTTAGGGTGGGCGCCTGTGACGAGTGGGGTTCCACAGGTGTCAATCCTAGGACCTGTACTGGTTCTGGTATTTGTGAACGACATAACGGAAGGAGTAGACTCCAAAGTGTCCCTGTTTGCAGATGATTTGAAGATGATGAGAAGAATTCAATCGGACGAGGACCAGGCAGAACTACAAAGGGATCCGGACAGGCTGCAGACCTGGTCCAGCAATTGGCTCCTGGAGTTCAACCCCACCAAGTGCAAAGTCATGAAGATTGGGGAAAGACAAAGAAGACCGTGGACAAAGTATAGGCTAGGGAGCCAGAGACTGCAAACCTCACTCAAGGAAAAGGATCCTGGGGTGAGTATAATACCAAGTACATCTCCTGAGGCGCACACAGCCAAATAACTGCTGCTGTATATGGTTGCCTGACAAACCTAAGAATAACTTTCGAACACCTCAGTAAGGAATTCTTCAAGACTGTACAACTTGTACGTCAGGTCCATATTGGAGTATGCAGCACCAGTTTGGAACCCATACCTGGTCAAGCACGTAAAGAAACTAGAGAAAGTGCAAAGATTTGCAACAAGACTAGTCCCAGAGCTAAGGGATATGTCCCACTTGGAGATGTTAAAGGAAATCGACCTGACGACACTGGAGGACAGGAGAGATAGGGGGGACATGATAACGACATATAAAATACTGAGAGCAATTGACAAGATGGACAGAGACAGGATGTTCCAGAGATGGGACACAGCAACAAGGGGTCACAGTTGGAAGTTAAAGACTCAGATGAGTCACAGGGATATTAGGAAGTATTTCTTCAGTCACAGAGTAGTCAGGAAGTGGAAAAGTTTGGGAAGCGATGTAGTGGAGGCAGGATCAATTCATAGCTTTAAGAAGAGGTATGATAAAGCTCATGGTGCAGGGAGAGTGACCCAGTAGCGGCCAGTGAAGAGGCGGGGCCAGGAACTATGACTCGACCCCTGCAACCACAACTAGGTGAGCACACACACACACACACACACACACACACACACACACACACACACACACACACACACACACACACACACACACACACACACACACACACACACACACACACACACATACACACAGGATGGAGAACGACAACAGACAGCCGTCCAGATGGTTGAGAATAGAGGGACTTCAAGAGCTTAAAGACGAAGTAGCAGAATGAAGAAGAAAAACGAGAGTGAACATGGGAGTGTTTGTAGCGGCGGATGACGAGGATAAGGGAATTTAAGTTCGTTTTTTTTTTTTCAATTTTAAGCCAGTGTAAATTTGCGTGATTTTTATTTTAAGAAATATGTTTGGAAAGGAAGTAACAGAGGCGTTGCTTCTGAGGAAAAGATATGGAAAAGAGGGAAGCTGCCACATTTACCTAGAATTTTAAAGCCGAAATCCTAATATATGTAAAGAAAATAATGATTTTCTCTAAAGTATAAAGCCATCACGTGGCACCATTCCTCACTTGAATTAGAATAATTTTTTAGAAACTAGACCCATAGATTTTAACTCTAAACTACTTTTAATTAAATGACAGAAAAAATACTTTTGGTGTTCTCTGCCTTTCCCACATTATTATTATTATTATTATAATCATGGGGAAACGCTAAACCCGTAGGATTATACAGCGCCTGTGGGGGGGTGGAAGGTATTCAGGTTTAATTCAGGGAATTGAAGCACATATCCAATTCCCTAGATCAAGAGCCCCTCACCAGCATCAAGGAACCTCCCTTGAGGGGTGCCTTTCCCACAGAATTTGTTCAAATTGTGGTCTTTAAAGTTAATGTTAACACGAAAAGAGTGAGATGCGACACTGTGACTGAGTGATCCCAGAATGAGATCACTCTACTAGGATCTAAAAAGCCAGTCAGTCCATATTGCGAATTTTCGTCAAGGCTAGGATTTTGAAGTCACATTTTTTTAAATGTGTGTGAAGTGATGAGATCGTATCGCCTGGATTTGTTGTTTCCCTGGGACGGGAATGACAGTGACCCTGGAACGAAGATGATAGTGACCCTGGGACGAGGATGACAGTGACCCTGAGACGAAGATAAGTGACACTGGAACGGGAATGACAGTGACCCTGGAACGAAGATGATAGTGACCCTGGGACGAGGATGACAGTGACCCTGAGACGAAGATAAGTGACACTGGAACGGGAATGACAGTGACCTGGAACGAAGATGATAGTGACCCTGGGACGAGGATGACAGTGACCCTGAGACGAAGGTGATAGTGACCCTGGAACAAAAATGACAGTGACCCGGGGACGAAGATGATAGTGGCCCTGGAACAAAAATGACAGTGACCCTGGGACGAAGATGACAGTGACTCTGAGACGAATATAATAGTGACCATGGGACAAGGATGACAGTGACTCTAGAACGAGGATGACGGTGACCCTGGAACGAGAATGACAGTGACCCAGGAACGAGAATGACAGTGATCCTGGGACGAAGATGACAGTAACACTGGAACGAATATAATACCATGGGACAAGGATGACAGTGACTCTAGAACGAGGATGACGGTGACCCTGGAACGAGGATGACAGTGACTCTGGGACTAGGATGACAGTGACCCTGAGACGAGGATGACGGTGATGCTGGGATGAGGATGACTGTGATGCTGAGACGAGGATGTCGGTGACCCTGGGACGAGGATAATAGTAACCGTGGTACGAGGATGACAATGATGCTGGGACGAGGATGTTGGTGACCCTGGGACGAGGATAACAGTAATCCTGGTACGAGGATGACAATAAAGGTTGGACGAGGATGACAGTGATGCTGGGACGAAGATGACAGTAACTCTGAAACGAGGATGACAGTGATGCTGGGATGAGAATGACAATGACGCTGGGACGAGGATGAGTGATGCTGGGACGAGGATGACAGTGATGCTGAGATGAGGATGACAATGATCCTTGGATGAGGATGACAGTGACGCTGGGACGAGAATGGCAGTGATGCTGGTACGAGGATGACAGTGATGCTGAGACGATGATGACAGTGATGATGAGATGAGGATGTCAGAGATGCTGAAACGAGGATGTGTGTGATGCTGCGACGAGGATGACACTGATGCTGGGACGAGAATCATAGTGACAGTGAAACGAGGATGACAGTGTTGCTGGGACGAGGATGACAATGATTCTGGGATGAGGATAACAGTGTTGCTGGGACGAGGATGACAATGATGCTGGGACGAGGATGACAGTGATGCTGGGACGAGGATGACAGTGATGCTGGGACGAGGATGACTGTGGGATCTTGTAAGACGTCCAGTCTGCGAAACGCTGTTGACACAGACAATTCTATTCGAGTCCCGATCTCTTAGAATACTTAGAAAAATATGCTGCAAATTCCTATTTACATGCACAATCTATAACTGATTGACTTAGTTGTGGAGACTATACTTACTAGAAATCCCCAGATTCTACATAAACAATCTAGACTTCTATGACCTGTCTCTCTGATTTCTGCAAATATTCAAATGGTGTAGCGCTTGTTTTTTTATTATAATATTAATAATAATGCAAATATTCAACTGGTGCTAATATCCCCAGCCTACACCTGGAGAGTCGCCGAACTCAATGGATCTTCCTTAATCAATATTCATGAACACAAGGGGATCTTACCTTCTGGTCTTATATTTTAGGGGAGTTAATCAGCAGTCTCACTCACCGAAATGTTGGGCATTTCCCTGCGTAGTTGCCCAAAGTTCAAATGCACCGCTTTTCCCAAAATTTCGTTGGCCAGTAAATTAAGAGGAGACATGCTGATTAATCTCTTACCAAGGGAGCCTGGGGAGAGACAAGTGGAAGCCTCTTAGATGATCTCCAGACGGTATTTTGAAAACAGCGTGGTCACTGAGTTGGTAACTCCTAGAGATCTTAATTCCATACTGCATTATCTAGAAGAAAGAGTTCTGTCCCTGTTCAAGAACTGAGTTGCCAGATATCATTATCTCCGATCTCATTAACTAATATAACCTAATATCACCTAACACTGAATATAATTTACAAACAAATTAAGCCTATCTAAGTCATTTTTAAAAAGTAAATATATCAATTAGTACATTTATCTTACGTTCTGCATGTTAGCAGTATTATTTGGGTGGTTGATAAGGGTTCCTGTAACTACGCATCAGATTATTATTAATCGAATCCTGACGGTGGAATTTATTGGTCTCAGTAAATCCCTGGGATGAGGATGACAGTGATTCTGGGTCGAGAATGACAGGGATCCTGGGATGAGGATGACAGTGATTCTGGGACGAGGATGACTGATGCCGGGACGAAGATGACAGTGACCCTGGGATGAGGATGACAGTAATTCTGGGACGAGGATGACAGTGACGCTGGGAAGAGGATGACAGTGAAGCTGAGACGAAAATGATAGTGATGCTGGAATGAGGATGACAGTGATTATGGGACGATGATGACAGTCGTGCTGGGACGTGCATAACAGTGATGCTGGGACGAGGATGGCAGTGATGCAGGACGAGGATAACAGTGATGCTGGGACGTGGATGAGAATGATGCTGTGAAGAGGATGACAGTGACGCTGGGACGAGGGTGGCAGTGATGCTGAGACGAGGATAACATTGATGCTGGAACGAGAATAACAGTGATGCTGGGACAAGGATGACAGTGATTTTGGGACGAGGATGACAGTGATACTGAGAAGAGGATAACAGTGATGCTGGGACGAGGGTAACAGTGATGCTGGGACGAGGATAACAGTGATGTTGGGACGAGGATAACAGTGATGCTGGGACGAGGATGACTGATGCTGGGACGAGGATGACAGTGACGCTGGGACGAGGCTAACTGTGATGCTGAAACGAGAATAACAGTGATGCGGAACGAGGATGACAGTGATTCCGGGACGATAATGACAGTGATGCTGGGACGTGAATAACAGTGATGCTGGAACGAGGATAACAGTAATGCTGGGACGAGGATGGCAGTGATGCAGGGACGAGGATAACAGTGATGCTGGGACGTGGATGAGAATGATGCTGTGAAGAGGATGACACTGATTCTGGGACGAGGATGGCAGTGATGCTGAGACGAGGATAACTGATTCTGGAGCGAGAATAACAGTGATGCTGGAACGAGGATGACAGTGATTCTGGGACGATGATGACAGTGATGCTGAGACGAGGATAACTGATGTTGAAACGAGGATGACTGACAGTGAGACGAAGACAACTTTGACCCTGGGACGAGTGATAGTCACTCTCGGACTTGATAGTTCTGAAATTTAAAGAGCGCCCTGACCGTCTCCATAAATCAGTGCTCCTGGGAATGGAAAACAAATACAAAAACCGCGAGAAGAAACAAAGAAAAGTGAACATTAAAACCTTCAAGCATGAAGAAAATACTCAAAACAGATAAATACTATCACACATGTTTGAAATATCTACCATCAGTTAAAAATACCACTGAACTGTAAAAGCGAAAAGTCTCCTAAAAAAAAAAATCATGAAATCCCTACATGCTGCCACAACAGAAAGAAAAAAACCTAAGCCCTGGACAAATAGTTAAAATGTTTTGCAAACTCAGGTGCATATTACAAGCTACACAAAGTGGTGTAAAAGCACCTGTGAAGAGCTGACTGGTGCAAAATATAATAACGGTATACAATACACACAACATTACGAACACAGGTGTAGTCTTGTGGCCTGTACACCTGGTTGTAGCACGATCTCCGAGGCAAAAATTAGGAATGAGCTGAAGGTGGCAGTGAGTATGTACTTATATATATTTTTTTCACCAAACATCATGCAAGTGTATGTACAATGTTTACAGATGATTTGTACGGAAAGGCAACTTGCAGGCAAGAGTCTTCGACCAGACTCGGAGGTAAGTCTGCCAGTGTTGCTTCTCGAGGGTCAAACATCGCTTCCTTGTGACTGGCTGGGTTGAACTAGTGTGTTAGCAAAACAGGAGACTCTTGCATCTGATTCACTGGTCGGGAGGGCATAAATATATGGGTATGTGATATACACCGAATAAAATGTAACGTACTCTTACCATGCTACAGACACGTTATTAAGTAAGACACAGGTATATTTATTCCGAAACGTTTCACCTACACAGTAGGTTTCTTTAGTCGGATACAGAGTAAGTAGCAGAACTTTTTTCCAGGCTTAGGGACTGACCACCTCAAAACTACGTTTTCGAGGGAGATGGAGTGATTATATCGTCTTTACATCTCGACTGCTTACACTGCCTCCTCTTTATTCGACTCAAGAAACCTAATGTGTAGGTATAGTATACCATTGGCATATTCACAACATTCAAAGAGGGCAGGGAGACAAGCCAATATCTCTGAACCACAAGGAGAGAGACGCCGATATCTCTGACTACAGACACATCGAGGCTACAATCAATGACTGAAGCGTACATCCGAGCTGGCAACAAACAACGCACACGGTCAAGGGCTCTGTCTCTGTCTCCCTCTGTTTGTCTCTCTGTCTGTCTGTCTGTCTCTGTCTGTCTGTCTATATGTCTGTCTCTCTGTCTGTCTGTCTGTCTGTCTGTCTGTCTGTCTCTGTCTGTCTGTCTGTCTGTCTGTCTGTCTGTCTGTCTCTCTCTCTCTCTCTCTCTCTCTCTCTCTCTCTCTCTCTTGCTCGCTCGCTCGCTCGTCTGCACAAAACAACAGAATAAGCTGGGTTGCCGAAACATGTAGCGTAGGCCCATTTTTTCATGGCAGAGATCCAGATCAATGTAGTGTCTTAGTATATCTCCATGTTGAAGAATTCCAACGTATGAAGGTGCCTGATATAAACCTTCTTAAATACCAGCAACCGGCCAAGCCGGAACTTGTGGAAGCCTAACTGACTGATGAGACGCAGCTTTTCGTCTCCAAGTGCCAGACCTGACAAACATTCAAGATTAAAAAATAATCTTGCAGATGTAGCCTGGCAGAGAGATCCGGTGGTAATTCACAGCTTTCCTGATACCCAAGACTGTCAACAACTGAGGGAAAGTGCCCCGTTTGTCCAACTACAATTACATATGTCCAATAAAAGCGTTGGAATCTACAATACGTAGTAATGAATCTATCCTTCCCGCAGCTGTGGAGGGCGTCGCTATTAAAAAAAATGGCCATGTCTGCATTTTTTCTCAATGACCTACACAACAGCCAAAGACACAGTTTCTAAAAGGGTACGGATCTGTATTTCTGGACTGTAGTTCCCGACTCTTGAGACGAGAGCCCTTACAGAAAGCGTTCACTATCTCAGGAAGGTCGTCCAATACCTGCCAACGATGGAGAAGGCTGAGGCTCCGAGAATACTTTCCATACATCGTTTTTATTTTATTCCATATTCTTCTGGGAGGAGTGATTGAGGTAGCTCCTTCACATAACAGACCCAGGACCTTACACCGAGCGTTCCTTAACACCTTCCTCAACATGATCAACCCTCGCTGGTATATCAACTTATTAACATGAAAATCTGGCATACAAGATTCTAAGCCACCTGACTGAGGAAAGCTAGCTATTACCGTCCCATGGCAAAGTAAACGAAAAGGTCATAAATCCCCGGCTCAACCCGGAAACCACCAGAGATACGAGATTTCTGTCCGAACCTCAAAGAATCACCAGTCTCCTGCTACCAACTTCCACTGCAGAAAGCAACCGGAGGGAACGATCTTGTCGACTCCAAGAGGATTTATATAATGATCACTGCCATGTAAGTTCGAAAGAGCAGACAATCTGAACTTCAGATACCCAAAACTGGTAGGTTTATATTCAAGAAGGTATTCGTATCTGCCTTTATATACGTAGGAGATCCAACATTCAGGATGGTAACATCCAAAGCAATCAGCAAGGTGTCCAAAAGAACACTCCTTCTTGTCTGGCATACACATACCACATAGGGTAGCGTGAATTTAAGTAATTCAGAAAGAGGAATGGGCAACGTAGCGCACACATTAGGCCAGCAAGAGAATAGCAATTAAAACCCAACCTGAATGTAGACAAAGGACGGGGATAACGTTGGGGCTTGGGACGAGGGTTATGTTGAGGAGAGAGTGATTTTGACACTGGGACGAGGGCAGCAGTAATGTTGAGATAAAGGTGAAATGGAATAAAAATAACAATAACACTGACAAGAGACAATAATAAAGAGAGTCCTAGTGACGTGGGTGACAGTGACGTGTGTAACAGTGACATGGTAGACAGTGAAGTGGGAGAAGTGACGAGGGTGAAAGTGATGTCAACGTCACTTAATGTGGTGATGTGGTTCCTATCGAGGTGGGTCCTACTGACAAAGAGATCAGTAATATGGCAGACAGTGGAATGTCTAACAGCATCATGGGTAGCAGTAACGCTGGTGACAGAGTCGTTTGAGACGGTAATGTAAGAGAGTGCGGGACAAGCAATGTGATTGGCAGTGACTGCAGTAGTATAAAACTTGTAAGGTGACCTTGCAGTGTGACCTGCACCTGTAAGTACAATATCCAGAGCGGCTCACACCCCTTAGAGGCACAGAGAACATGGTGAGTGACGTGCATTGGAGGATACCAAGCAACTTCCCATGTTTACCGTCCATTGGCCATCACCCTGCACCACTGAACCCCCTCCGGCCACCCTGGCAGAGCGTCCGACAGCTAATGGAGGGAGGGAGAGTCAGAGGTCAGAATTGGATGCTGGTCCTCAGAGGCCACAAACGTTCCCACGCATCCACCTGGAAGGCATGGGGCCGGGACTTGAAGCTTCGTTTGGAGGGTGTGAAGTGCCTGCTTAGCCGAGAAGTCTTAGAGGGCAATTCAGTAGCACCTACTCACCAGACTGTCTACCATACCTATAGGGAAGCTCAATCAACTAGACAGCCCACCTATGCAAGAAGACCCTAACCACTAACGATCCTAACCACAGCACAGCTCTCCTACCCATCAAGCAGCCCACCTCCTATCAGGCAGCTCAGTTACATACCAGGGGAGCTCCCACAAGCTTCTCAGGTTGTAAATGACATCGCGATTACTAAAGTCTGAGAAAAAGTACACTTGTGTAAACTTCAAGACACGTATTCAAGAAAATGGTTTACCACGAGCTGCCTAGTCACTCCTAAAACAAACAGTAGATAAGAACTGATGAAGCCTCTCGTGGATTCATGAGTCGTGAACATTACACAAGTCTTCTTTGCAAGAAATAGTGTGGCAACACTGAAGGCCCCCCCATCCACAATATAGGCCCTACTCAAAACAGAGCCCTCATCCATCACATAGCTAACGACCATAGCATAACTCTTCCCCATAACAAATTTCCCACCTGACACAAAACCTCCTCCAGTAGCAAAACCACACTCAGCATAGCTACCATCCATAACACAGTTACCACTTACAGTACAGCCACCACTCTCAACATAGCCACCCAAAAACCCAATAAACAACATAGACCTTACCCTATTATACTGTTCCCACATTAAACCTAACCCTTACACACAATACAGCTACACCTAAAACATTCTATTACTAATACAATATTGTCCCCAACCACAACATAAGAATCACTATCAACATAGCTACAATGCTTGTACCCACAACACAGCCCCTAATCACATTTTCTATACCAACAATGGTCACAAAGTGGAACATAGGCCACAAGCCATAACAAATCACCCAACCATAACACAGACACAGTCACTACATAGCCACTTTCTACAGTAATGACGCATCCACAACAAAACCCCACCCTTAATATAGCTCTCAGTCTCAGCATAGCTACACCCTATAACACAGCCCCTACCCTCATCATACCCGCTAGTTATGTTGTGGGGATTGACAATGCCCACAGCATTGTCAATCACCACAACATAACTAGCACTCATAACAATGGCCTTACATACATCACAGTCAAATCCAGAAGATATCCCACCCACAACATCATCCTCCCCATTAATAACATAGCTCCCACCTGTATAAAACCACCCTTAACAAAACCCCCACTTGCACCATAGCCCCCCCCTTTAACAATGCCACATCTACATTGCAGCTCTCACCCAAAACATAATTCCCACCAACAATAAAGCCCCTCCCACAATGTGCTCACTATTCACAGCATAAACACCACCTACAAGATAGCCTAAGTCCCCCACCAACAATATATTTACCACCCCAACTTCATCCCCACCCTCACCATGCTGTAGCTCCTACCTACAGCGCAGTTACACACCCAACACGTGCAATATAGTCCCACCACCTCAATGAAGCCCACACTCACAACACAGCTCCTACCCACAACATATCTGGCACCCCACAACAAAGACTTCACCTATAATGTAGTTGTCTCAGTAGTAGTAACCAGTTACCAGTAACCAGTGTACCAGTAGATGACTCACTACCAACCGTCACTGTCTGTATTCATATTGCTGCTGACCACAGCAGTATCTCAAACACCCCCTCACATATGGGTACTGGGGTTAGTCAGTCTTACGAGAGAGAGCAAGGAGGCAGGTCACCGGCTGTTTGGCGCCTACCAATACTTACCGTTATAATTATACGTACTACCAGCCTATGTGAGTATTTCTTTACCCTATCCACGTGTTCGAACGCCACATGATAAATGGTGGCAACGGTGTGGGAGCGTGGATTTAAGCTTATTTAAGGGTATTTCAAGACGTTAGAAGACTGTTTGTGAGTAGCCGGCGGGTCAAAGGTGAACCGTCTCACCCATCTCCAGCTACTCGCTCCCCTCACAACCTCCACCCTGTAGCCTGCAAGCCTGTTGCAGCCGTTTCAAGCTTCCTGGCTTAGTTCATGTGCTAATTGCTTCAATCTCCGAGGGGTTGACCCGGATTTTGCAATTAAGCCAGTCAGTAAGCCAGACTGTGGAAGTGAATGCCAGTCAGCCTGTCATCCAGCCTGTCTCCTGTCATCCACCTGCTCCTTCATGCTGTGTGCATCGTTACCCGTCTTCCAGTCAGCCATTCTCGTGGGTTAAGCCAGTCAGCCAACCCAGCTTCTAACCCAGCTGAGAGAGAGAAGTAAGCCACGCAAGTTCCTCTGAAGTATTGTTTCATATATCGCTTTGTGCTCCCAGTTGGATGCTAAGAGTGGTCTTCACCATTCCTGTGGCATAGAGTGGCTTATCAAGCCACCTTCGTGAGTGGTGAGAAGTGCGTGGCAGTGAGAGAGCACAGGGCCGTTCTGTTGCCCCCACCACCACCCGCCACCACGACCACCAGCCACCCACCTCATCTACCTGTGGTTGTTTGCACCCTTGTACCGGGTCCTAATACTGTTTTGGCTCACATAATTGGTCAAGAGATTGTCGCTGAGCGCCAACGATAAAGCCAGTTATGTGAGTTCACCGAGAAAGCGCATTTCTTCCGACAACAGTGAGTGTAGCAGGCGTCAGTCATCACCGCAGGACAACCTTCGACAACCTTCCCTCGTCACCATCACCGTCTACTACTCCAGACTCCAGTGATAATTGTCTGTTTAGAGACATTTTTCTTGCATTTAAAGACATTTGCGTGTGTGAGACATTTATAGTGAATTTCTTGTGTACTCTAAGAATTGTGTTTTCAGTGCAGACTCAGTGTTTCTTTGACTCATTATTTTTTGCAATATTTTTCAGTGTTATCGCTCATCTTATATTTTTTTTATCTGTGTTTTATTTTATGCTACTCTCTGTCTGTAGTAAGTATTATTGTGTAGTGTACCAGTCAGTCACTCCGTGTGAAGTAATTCATTTTTTTTTATCTTGTATTCTTTCAGCATTGTATTCTCTAGTATTTTTCATTGTATTTCATGCAGTGATATTCACCCCAGTATACCAAATTATCCATTTATTTCTATGTGTGTCTTTTTTCGTATGCCAGCATTGTCTCATTCCCTGATTTTTTCGTAGACTGTGTACCATTATTTTTGCCAGCAAATTTTTGTCGTATCAGTTACAGCAAGATTTTGTTGTAAGAATATACTAAAATAATGAATACGTGATTAAGTGTTGTGTGCCCTGCCACTTGTAAGTGTTACACTTCCCGTTTGTTTCTTGTTTTATTTTATTCATATTTTTCATATTTCTTTGAACAAATTCACTCTTAGTGTAATTTTCTTTTTAACATAAAGTGTTTTCTTTACTCTGTTTGAGTAAATTGTTTTGTCTCATTTACAATTAAGAGTTAAAGTGTTCAATCAGTTTTTCTTCATATTTTTATTTTTATTATTTAACCTGCGTTTTTCCCAGTGAAACTTTATTGCTGCAGTGAATTATTTTGTTGAACTTGTTCTGCAGTGAATTATTTTCTTTTATTGATATTTTTATGCATTATTATTCTCAGTTCATTATTGTATCTTGTTTTTCATTTTATTAATTTTCCTGATGTTGTCTTTGCATTATATTTTAATTTTGTTTATGCATTCTTAGAAAATATTTAAATTTCCCAGTTATCTCTCGTTGCATACAATTTAGTGATTTTATTTTCTACTTTTTACATTGATTTAAAATTTTATTAGTTAATTTCTTTATTAGCAAGAGTAAAGACAGCTCATTTTGCATTTAATTCAGTTTCCAGTAATATTTTTACTTGTAAATTTCAATGTAATTTTTATTTTAGCCAACAGTTCTTTACATTGAGTTGTCCTTCCTCTTGCAGTGTATCTTAGACATTTTTTTATTACTTATGCAGAATTGTTAAGCATTTTCTTCCACTTAAGCTTACTGTGTCATTTCTCTATTTTTTTTTTTTTGCCTTATGCCCTTGAGTAAGTTCCCTGAGATCATGTCCCAGTCACTTTTGAATGTTCACTTAGTGTATCATGCCAGTCAAAGTCAATATGAATCAGTCCACAGTACCAACATTCCCTTACTGACTGAAAGACAATACCTAGCCCTTGAGCAATGTGTTTGTTCTCACAGCTTGTATCTGAGATTTGTTAAAGTGCTGCGAAATGTGAAGTTCACATTAAGTTCCTATAGATCCGTGAATTACTTATTAACGTAGCCGAGCGGTCAGGCACTAGTAATACTGTCACTCCTGTCTGGACTCCAGCCACAATATCATGCACGCAGGATAGTGCTGAGACTACTATCCTTGCGATGGCGACTTGTTCAAGTATTCGTTCCTTCCCAGGGGACGCTTTGAGAAGAACTTTACTTGCAACGAGTTATGCCATCTCTTGCTGATGCCACAAGCCGTTGCATAAAGACATTTCTGTGGCTAGTGTGCTCACTTGAGTGTTGTTGTTATCCCTTGTGTTTCAGATTGTGATCCCATCCTAGTTGACAGTAATCAGTGCATTGTAAGAAGTTATTTCTCGAGTAACTTCCACGTTGTTAACGTTTGTAAGTGAAGTTTATAGCTGATACCTCGTGTCACTGTGTGCGACTCAGATTGAATATCAGCATTGTTCACCGTGTTCATTTATTTTCTCCTGTGCTTGCAGTTTGAGATAGTAGATTCGTTCTCCCTTGCTCATATTGCGTGTTATAGCGTTAATTTTTTTCAACCGGGGGGAGTCATCCACTCCACCGAGTTTGTTCATTCCTCCAGTAAGAAAGAACCGATCCCTTGTGTTCTGGTGATTCGATTCCTGCTCCAGGAAGATCTTATTCTTACTGTGAAGCCACCAGCACCCATCAGTGACTTTGTCATGAACCAAGAATTACTGTATCGAACAGCCGAGTTGGGTACTCCTAGCAGAAGAGTATACCAGTTAGTAATTCCACAGTCACTAGTGAATGTAGCTTTACAGCTAGTTCACGATGTACCAGGTGTTGCACACCCTGGTATGGATCGTTCAGTAAAACAAGCCAGATTGAAATACTTTTGGCCTCGTATGGCAACTGATATTTCTGAGTATGTTAAGAAATGTAGTGTCTGCATGCAACATAAAGGTAATGCTAATGGCCCTAATCCAATCCAAGTGAATCCAACTACTAGTGAACCGTGGGAAAGAGTTGCGCTAGATTTGTTAACTAATTTCCAATGTTCCCTCCAGGGCAACAAACATCTATGTGTTATGGTAGACCATTTCACCAGATATTGTGAGTTAGTTCCTATTGCAGATAAGACTGCCGAGACAGTAGCTAAAGCGTTTAAAGAACGCATTATCTGCAGGCATACCACCCCTAAGTCCCTAGTAACAGATAATGGAGGTGAATTCTGTAATGAGATTCTTGAAAATTTGTGTACCTTGTGCAAGATCTCTAAATCCACCATTGTTCCTCATCATCCTGCCAGCAATGGGTTAGCGGAACGAACCAATAAGAAAGTACTTGATGTCTTGAGAGCCACTATCAATCCCAACAGTGAAACTTGGGATGAAGTTATACCTGATGTGCAGTGTGCTATAAATTCTGCTTACAATGTTTCTATAGGTGACACTCCACATTATGCATTGTACGGTGTAGATAAACGTTTGCCTTATGAGTTGTTATATTCTAATCCGAAACCAAATTACAACCCTGATGATTTCATAGCAACTCGTACCAGCTTAGCTCAAAGTGTTTTTAGAAGAATCCGTGAAACACTTCATAAATCAACAGCAGAATTTACAAGAGTCGCAAACACCCGAGCAAAGCCATCCAAAATCAAAGTAGGTTCGAGAGTTATGCTGACTAATTTTAACAAAACGTCTGCAATGCCAAAGCTTGATCAAAAGTTTGTTGGTCCTTATCGAGTAGTTGAACATATCACTGGTAATAAGTATAAGGTTAGAGAAATTAGTACTGGTCAGTATAAAGAATCGCATTTAGATCATATGAAGTTAGTATGTGATGATAATGATGTTCCAACCCAGACTAATGTGATAGACTCTGACAATCCTCCTGATCCTGTACTCTCTTCCTCTGATACTCAGTCAGACGATCAACCTGAATGTCGTTATTCCCTACGTACACGACAGGTATTGAGAAATCCTCAAGTATCATTTGTAACTACCAATTCAGATTTGCCTCAAATACAGCATGAGTTAGCCAGTGCTACAGAGTTTGATCCTCCCAGAGATGACACCCATTCTGCATATGTCAATCTCACCCTAGCAGAGTTGGGGTTAAATGTAAATAACCTGTATAGATGAATAATTACAGTATCAACTTATCAGTATTCAAGAATTTTTTTTTGTGTTCACGTTCTCTCCGAATTCTGAGAGTTAACAGTCTAGATTTGAGTGCACCGAATCTGCCTTTCTGTTAAACACTTCTTTCTTTGTATATCTTCCTTCCTCAGAATCCGTAGATCACATGAATAGAGATCGATCGATCAAATTTTTTTTTTTATCACTTCTATTGTGTAATCTCAACGTTGAGTTTCATTCGATGAGTGTCATTTGATGAGTTTCATTCGATGAGTTGTGTTATATTATATCTTGTATTGCATTACAGTTTCAGTTACGTAAGCTTCCATTCCAATATTCTACTTATGTATGTTATAATGTTCAATTGTTGTGTACTTTGACATTGTATAGAATCAGCCCAAGCCGTATACCTGCCATCTCTAGTATGTATTAGTTGTATGTCGGGACGACATACGTTAGCGTCGCCGAGCTCTCAGTAGTAGTAACCAGTTACCAGTAACCAGTGTACCAGTAGATGACTCACTACCAACCGTCTCTGCGTGAATCACTGTCTGTATTCATATTGCTGCTGACCACAGCAGTATTTCAAACACCCCCTCACATATGGGTACTGGGGTTAGTCAGTCTTACGAGAGAGAGCAAGGAGGCAGGTCACCGGCTTTTTGGCGCCTACCAATACTTACCGTTATAATTATATGTACTACCAGCCTACGTGAGTATTTCTTTACCCTATCCACGTGTTCGAACCCCACATGATAGTTGTTACCCAGAGCATGACTGGCACAAACAACATAACAGGCAATCACGACATAGCTGCCACACAATACAGCCCCCACACACAACATAGCTGGCACACAACACAGCCCCAACACACAACATAGCTGGCACACAACATAGCCCCCACACACAACACAGCCCCTATACATAACACATCCCCTACAAACAAAACAGCTCCCACACACAACACAGCCCCCACACACAACACAGCCCCCACACACAACACAGCCCCCACACACAACACAGCCCCATCCCCAACACAGCACCCACACACAACACATCCCCCACACACACAACACAGCCCTATATACAACTCAGCCTCCACACACAACACAGCTCCCACACACAACACAGCTCTATACACAGCACAGCCCCCACACACAACACAACCCCCACACACAACACAGCCTCCACACACAACACAGCCCCCACACACAACACAGCCTCCACACACAACACAGCCTCCACACACAACACAGCCCCCACACACAACACAACCCCCACACACAACAGAGCCTCCACACACAACATAGCCTCCATACACAACACAGCCCCCACACACAACACAGCCCACACACACAACACACCCTCCACACAAAACACAGCCCCACACACAACACAGCCCCCCCACACAACACAGCCTCCACACACAACACAGCCTCCACACACAACACAGCCCCCACACACAACACAGTCCCCACACACAACACAGCCCCCACACACAACACAGCCTCCACACACAACACAGCCTCCACACACAACATAGCCCCCAAACACAACACAACCCACACACACAACACAGCCTCCACACACAACACAGCCCCCACACACAACACAGCCCCCACACACAACACAGCCTCCACACACAACACGGCCCCCACACACAACACAGCCCCCACACACAACACAGCCTCCACACACAACACGGCCCCCACACACAACACAGCCCCCACACACAACACAGCCCCCACACACAACACAACCCCCACACACAACACGGCCCCCACACACAACACAGCCCCAACACACAACACAGCCCCCACACACAACACAGCCCCCACACACAACACAGCCTCCACACACAACACAGCCTCCACACACAACACAGCCCCCACACACAACACAGCCACCACACACAACACAGCCCCCACACACAACATAGCCTCCACACACAACTCAGCCCCCACACACAACACAACCTCCACACACAACACAGCCTCCACACACAACACAGCCTCCACACACAACTCAGCCCCCACACACAACAGAGCCCCCACACACAACACACCTCCACACACAACACAGCCTCCACACACAACACAGCCTCCAAACACAACACAGCCCCCACACACAACACAGCCTCCACTAACACAACACAGCCTCCACACACAACACAGCCCCCACACACAACAGAGCCCCCACACACAACACAGCCCCCACACACAACACAGCCTCCACACACAACACAGCCCCCACACACAACACAGCCCCCACACACAACACAGCCCCCACACACAACACAGCCCCCACACGCAACACAGCCTCCACTCACAACTCAGCCCCCAAACACAACACAACCTCCACACACAACACAGTTTACACACACAACACAGCCTCCACACACAACACAGCCCCCACACACAACACAGCCCCCACACACAACACAGCCCCCACACACAACACAGCCCCCACACACAACACAGCCTCCACACACAACACAGCCCCCACACACAACACAAACTCCACACACAACACAGCCTCCACACACAACACAGCCCCCACACACAACACAGCCTCCACACACAACACAGCCTCTACACACAACACAGCCCCCACAAACAACACAGCCCCCACAAACAACACAGCCTCCACACACAACACAGCCACCACACACAACACAACCCCCACACATAACACAGCCCCCACACACAACACAGCCCCCACACACAACACAGCCTCCACACACAACACAGCCCCCACACACAACACAGCCCTAACACACAACACAGCCTCCACACACAACACAGCCCCCACACACAACACAGCCTGCACACACAACACAGCCTCCACACACAACACAGCCTCCACACACAACACAGCCCCTACACACAACACAGCCCCCACACACAACACAGCCCCCACACACAACATAGCCTCCACACACAACTCAGCCCCCACACACAACACAACCTCCACACACAACACAGGCTCCACACACAACACAGCCTCCACACACAACACAGCCCCCACACACAACACAGCCTCCACACACAACACAGCCCTCACACACAACACAGCCCCCACACACAACAGAGCCCCCACACACAACTCAGCCCCCACACACAACACAACCTCCACACACAACACAGCCTCCACACACAACACAGCCTCCACACACAACACAGACCCCACACACAACACAGCCCCCACACACAACACAGCCTCCACACACAACACAGCCTCCACACACAACACAGCCTCCAAACACAACACAGCCCCCACACACAACACAGCCTCCACTAACACAACACAGCCTCCACACACAACACAGCCCCCACACACAACACAACCCCCACACACAACACAGCCTCCACACACAACATAGCCTCCACACACAACACAGCCCCCACACACAACACAGCCCACACACACAACACACCCTCCACACACAACACAGCCCCACACACAACACAGCCCCCCCACACAACCCAGCCTCCACACACAACACAGCCTCCACACACAACACAGCCCCCACACACAACACAGTCCCCACACACAACACAGCCCCCACACACAACACAGCCTCCACACACAACACAGCCTCCACACACAACATAGCCCCCACACACAACACAGCCTCCACACACAACACAGCCCCCACACACAACACAGCCCCCACACACAACACAGCCCCCACACACAACACAGCCTCCACACACAACACGGCCCCCACACACAACACAGCCCCCACACACAACACAGTCCCCACACACAACACAGCCCCCACACACAACACGGCCCCCACACACAACACAGCCCCCACACACAACACAGTCCCCACACACAACACAGCCCCCACACACAACACAACCCCCACACACAACACAGCCTCCACACACAACACAGCCCCCACACACAACACAGCCTCCACACACAACACAGCCTCCACACAAAACACAGCCCCCACACACAACACAACCCCCACACACAACACAGCCTCCACACACAACATACCCTCCATACACAACACAGCCCCCACACACAACACAGCCCACACACACAACACACCCTCCACACAAAACACAGCCCCACACACAACACAGCCCCCCCACACAACACAGCCTCCACACACAACACAGCCTCCACACACAACACAGCCCCCACACACAACACAGTCCCCACACACAACACAGCCCCCACACACAACACAGCCTCCACACACAACACAGCCTCCACACACAACATAGCCCCCAAACACAACTCAACCCCCACACACAACACAGCCTCCACACACAACACAGCCCCCACACACAACACAGCCCCCACACACAACACAGCCTCCACACACAACACGGCCCCCACACACAACACAGCCCCCACACACAACACAGCCCCCACACACAACACAACCCCCAAACACAACACGGCCCCCACACACAACACAGCCCCAACACACAACACAGCCCCCACACACAACACAGCCCCCACACACAACACAGCCTCCACACACAACACAGCCTCCGCACACAACACAGCCCCCACACACAACACAGCCCCCACACACAACACAGCCCCCACACACAACATAGCCTCCACACACAACTCAGCCCCCACACACAACACAACCTCCACACACAACACAGCCTCCACACACAACACAGCCTCCACACACAACACAGCCCCCACACACAACAGAGCCCCCACACACAACACAGCCTCCACACACAACACAGCCTCCACACATAACACAGCCTCCAAACACAACACAGCCCCCACACACAACACAGCCTCCACTAACACAACACAGCCTCCACACACAACACAGCCCCCACACACAACAGAGCCCCCACACAAAACACAGCCCCCACACACAACACAGCCTCCACACACAACACAGCCTCCACACACAACACAGCCCCCACACACAACACAGCCCCCACACACAACACAGCCCCCACACGCAACACAGCCTCCACTCACAACTCAGCCCCCAAACACAACACAACCTCCACACACAACACAGTCTCCACACACAATACAGCCTCCACACACAACACAGCCCCCACACACAACACAGCCCCCACACACAACACAGCCCCCACACACAACACAGCCCCCACACACAACACAGCCTCCACACACAACACAGCCCCCACACACAACACAAACTCCACACACAACACAGCCTCCACACACAACACAGCCCCCACACACAACACAGCCTCCACACACAACACAGCCTCTACACACAACACAGCCCCCACAAACAACACAGCCCCCACAAACAACACAGCCTCCACACACAACACAGCCACCACACACAACACAACCCCCACACATAACACAGCCCCCACACACAACACAGCCCCCACACACAACACAGCCTCCACACACAACACAGCCCCCACACACAACACAGCCCCCACACACAACACAGCCTCCACACACAACACAGCCCCCACACACAACACAGCCTGCACACACAACACAGCCTCCACACACAACACAGCCTCCACACACAACACAGCCCCCACACACAACACAGCCCCCACACACAACACAGCCCCCACACACAACATAGCCTCCACACACAACTCAGCCCCCACACACAACACAACCTCCACACACAACACAGCCTCCACACACAACACAGCCTCCACACACAACACAGCCCCCACACACAACAGAGCCCCCACACACAACACAGCCCCCACACACAACACAGCCCCCACACACAACACAGCCTCCACACACAACTCAGCCCCCACACACAACACAACCTCCACACACAACACAGCCTCCACACACAACACAGCCTCCACACACAACACAGACCCCACACACAACACAGCCCCCACACACAACACAGCCTCCACACACAACACAGCCTCCACACACAACACAGCCTCCAAACACAACACAGCCCCCACACACAACACAGCCTCCACTAACACAACACAGCCTCCACACACAACACAGCCCCCACACACAACACAACCCCCACACACAACACAGCCTCCACACACAACATAGCCTCCACACACAACACAGCCCCCACACACAACACAGCCCACACACACAACACACCCTCCACACACAACACAGCCCCACACACAACACAGCCCCCCACACAACACAGCCTCCACACACAACACAGCCTCCACACACAACACAGCCCCCACACACAACACAGTCCCCACACACAACACAGCCCCCACACACAACACAGCCTCCACACACAACACAGCCTCCACACACAACATAGCCCCCACACACAACACAGCCTCCACACACAACACAGCCCCCACACACAACACAGCCCCCACACACAACACAGCCCCCACACACAACACAGCCTCCACACACAACACGGCCCCCACACACAACACAGCCCCCACACACAACACAGTCCCCACACACAACACAGCCCCCACACACAACACGGCCCCCACACACAACACAGCCCCTACACACAACACAGCCCCCACGCACAACACAGACCCCACACACAACACAGCCTCCACACACAACACAGCCCCCACACACAACACAGCCCCACACACAACACAGCACCCACACACAACACAGCCCCCACACGCAACACAGCCTCCACACACAACTCAGCCCCCACACACAAAACAACCTCCACACACAACACAGCCTCCACACACAACACAGCCTCCACACACAACACAGCCCCCACACACAACACAGCCCCCACACACAACACAGCCCCCACACACAACACAGCCCCCACACACAACACAGCCTCCACACACAACACAGCCCCCACACACAACACAAACTCCACACACAACACAGCCTCCACACACAACACAGCCCCCACACACAACACAGCCTCCACACACAACACAGCCTCCACACACAACACAGCCCCCACACACAACACAGCCCCCACAAACAACACAGCCTCCACACACAACACAGCCCCCACACACAACACAACCTCCACACATAACACAGCCCCCACACACAACACAGCCCCCACACACAACACAGCCTCCACACACAACACAGCTCCCACACACAACACAGCCCCCACACACAACACAGCCTCCACACACAACACAGCCCCCACACACAACACAACCCCCACACACAACACAGCCCCCACACACAACGCAGCCCCACACACAACACAGCCTCCACACAAAACACAGCCCCCACACACAACGCAGCCCCACACACAACACAGCCTCCACACAAAACACAGCACTCACACACAACACAGTACCCACACACAACACAGCCCCCACACACAACACAGCCTGCACACACAACACAGCCTCCACACACAACATAGCCCCCACACACAACACAGCCTGCACACACAACACGGCCCCCACACACAACACAGCCCCCAAACACAACATAGCCTCCATACACAACACAGCCCACACACACAACACAGCCCACACACACAACACATCCTCCACACAAAACACAGCCCCACACACAACACAGCCTCCACACACAACACAGCCCCCACACACAACACAGCCCCCACACACAACACAGCCCCCACACACAACACAGCCTCCACACACAACACAGCCTCCACACACAACATAGCCCCCAAACACAACACAACCCCCACACACAACACAGCCCCCACACACAACACAGCCCCCACACACAACACAACCCCCACACACAACACGGCCCCCACACACAACACAGCCCCCACACACAACACAGCCCCCACACACAACACAGCCCCCACACACAACACAGCCTCCACACACAACACAGCCTCCACACACAACACAGCCCCCACACACAACACAGCCCCCACACACAACACAGCCCCCACACACAACATAGCCTCCACACACAACTCAGCCCCCACACACAACACAACCTCCACACACAACACAGCCTCCACACACAACACAGCCTCCACACACAACACAGCCCTCACACACAACAGAGCCCCCACACACAACACAGCCCCCACACACAACACAGCCCCCACACACAACACAGCCACCACACACAACTCAGCCCCCACACACAACACAACCTCCACACACAACACAGCCTCCACACACAACACAGCCTCCACACACAACACAGCCCCCACACCCAACACAGCCCCCACACACAACACAGCCTCCACACACAACACAGCCTCCACACACAACACAGCCTCCAAACACAACACAGCCCCCACACACAACACAGCCTCCACTAACACAACACAGCCTCCACACACAACACAGCCCCCACACACAACAGAGCCCCCACACACAACACAGCCCCCACACACAACACAGCCTCCACACACAACACAGCCTCCACACACAACACAGCCCCCACACACAACACAGCCCCCACACACAACACAGCCCCCACACGCAACACAGCCTCCACACACAACTCAGCCCCCACACACAACACAACCTCCACACACAACACAGCCTCCACACACAACACAGCCCCCACACACAACACAGCCCCCACACACAACACAGCCCCCACACACAACACAGCCCCCACACACAACACAGCCTCCACACACAACACAGCCTCCACACACAACACAGCCCCCACACACAACACAGCCTCCACACACAACACAGCCTCCACACACAACACAGCCCCCACACACAACACAGCCCCCACACACAACACAGCCTCCACACACAACACAGCCCCCACACACAACACAACCCCCACACACAACACAGCCCCCACACACAACACAGCCCCCACACACAACACAGCCTCCACACACAACACAGCCCCCACACACAACACAGCCCCCACACACAACACAGCCTCCACACACAACACAGCCTCCACACACAACACAGCCCCCACACACAACACAGCCCCCACACACAACACAGCCCCCACACACAACACAGCCTCCACACACAACACAGCCCCCACACACAACACAGCCTCCACACACAACACAGCCTCCACACACAACACAGCCTCCACACACAACACAGCCCCCACACACAACACAGCCCCCACACACAACACAGCCCCCACACACAACACAGCCCCCACACACAACACAGCCTCCACACACAACACAGCCCCCACACACAACACAACCTCCACACACAACACAGCCTCCACACACAACACAGCCTCCACACACAACACAGCCCCCACACACAACACAGCCTCCACACACAACACAGCCTCCACACACAACACAGCCTCCAAACACAACACAGCCCCCACACACAACACAGCCTCCACTAACACAACACAGCCTCCACACACAACACAGCCCCCACACACAACACAACCCCCACACACAACACAGCCTCCACACACAACATAGCCTCCACACACAACACAGCCCCCACACACAACACAGCCCACACACACAACACACCCTTCACACACAACACAGCCCCACACACAACACAGCCCCCCACACAACACAGCCTCCACACACAACACAGCCTCCACACACAACACAGCCCCCTCACACAACACAGTCCCCACACACAACACAGCCCCCACACACAACACAGCCTCCACACACAACACAGCCTCCACACACAACATAGCCCCCACACACAACACAGCCTCCACACACAACACAGCCCCCACACACAACACAGCCCCCACACACAACACAGCCCCCACACACAACACAGCCACCACACACAAAACACACAACACAGCCCCCACACACAACACAGCCCCCACACACAACACAGCCCCCACACACAACACAGCCCCCACACACAACACAGCCCCCACACACAACACAGCCTCCAGACGAAACACAGCCCCCACACACAACACAGCCCCCACACACAACACAGCCTCCACACACAACACAGCCCCCACACACAACACACCCACCACACACACACACACACAACACAGCCACACACAACACAACCTCCACACATAACACAGCCCCCACACACAACACAACCTCCACACGCAACACAGCCTCCACACACAACACAGCCTCCACACACAACACAGCCCCCACACACAACACAGCCCCCACACACAACACAGCCCCCACACACAACACAGCCCCCACACACAACACAGCCTCCACACACAACACAGCTCCCACACACAACACAGCCCCCACACACAACACAGCCTCCACACACAACACAGCCTCCACACACAACACAGCCTCCACACACAACATAGCCCCCACACACAACACAGCCTCCACACACAACACAGCCCCCACACACAACACAGTCCCCACACACAACACAGCCCCACACACAACACAGCCCCCACACAAAACACAGCCTCCACACACAACACACCCCCCACACACAACACACCCTCCACACATAACACTGCCCCTACACACAACACAGCCCCCACACACAACACAGCCTCCACACTCAACACAGCCCCCCACACACAACACAGCCCCCACACACAACACAGCCCCCACACACAACACAGCCCCACACACAACACAGCCCCACACACACAACACACAGCCCCCACACACAACACAGCCTCCACACACAACACAGCCCCCACACACAACACAGCCCCCACACACAACACAGCCTCCACACACAACACAGCCCCCACACACAACACAAACTCCACACACAACACAGCCTCCACACACAACACAGCCCCCACACACAACACAGCCCCCACACACAACACAGCCTCCACACACAACACAGCCCCCACACACAACACAGCCCCCACACACAACACAGCCTCCACACACAACACAGCCCCCACACACCACACAGCCCCCACACACAACACAGCCCCCACACACAACACAGCCCCCACACACAACACAGCCCCCACACACAACACAGCCCCCACACACAACACAGCCCCCACACACAACACAGCCCCCACACGCAACACAGCCTCCACACACAACACAGCCTCCACACACAACACAGCCCCCACACACAACACAGCCCCCACACACAACACAGCCCCCACACACAACACAGCCTCCACACACAACACAGCCCCCACACACAACACAGCCTCCACACACAACACAGCCTCCACACACAACACAGCCTCCACACACAACACAGCCTCCACACACAACACAGCCCCCACACACAACACAGCCCCCACACACAACACAGCCCCCACACACAACACACACACAACACAGCACTCACACAAAACACAGCCCCCACACACAACACAGCCTCCACACACAACACAGCCCCCACACACAACACAGCCTCCACACACAACACAGCCTCCACACACAACACAGCCTCCACACACAACACAGCCCCCACACACAACAGAGCCCCCACACACAACACAGCCTCCACACACAACACAGCCCCCACACACCACACAGCCCCCACACACAACAGAGCCTCCACACACAACACACACAGCCCCCACACACAACACAGCCCCACACACAACACAACCCCCACACACAACACAAACTCCACACACAACACAGCCCCCACACACAACACAGCCTCCACACACAACACAGCCCCCACACACAACACAGCCCCACACACAACACACCCCACACACAACACAGCCCCCCCACACAACACAGCCCCCACACACAACACAGCCTCCACACACAACACAGCCCCCACACACAACACAGCCCACACACAAAACACAGCCTCCACACACAACACATCCCCCACACACAACACAGCCTCCACACACAACACAGCCTCCACACACAACACAGCCCCCACACACAACACAGCCCCCACACACAACACAGGCGCCACACACAACACAGCCCCCACACACAACACAGCCTCCACACACAACACAGCCCCTACACATAACACAGCCCCCACACACAACACAGCCCCCACACACAACACAGCCTCCACACACAACACAGCTCCCACACACAACACAGCCCCCACACACAACACAGCCTCCACACACAACACAGCCCCCACACACAACACAGCCACCACACACAACACAGCCTCCACACACAACACAGCCTCCACACACAATATAGCCCCTACACACAACACAGCCCCCACACACAACACAGCCCCCACACACAACATAGCCTCCACACACAACTCAGCCCCCACACACAACACAACCTCCACACACAACACAGCCTCCACACACAACACAGCCTCCACACACAACACAGCCCCCACACACAACAGAGCCCCCACACACAACACAGCCCCCACACACAACACAGCCCCCACACACAACACAGCCTCCACACACAACTCAGCCCCCACACACAACACAACCTCCACACACAACACAGCCTCCACACACAACACAGCCTCCACACACAACACAGCCCCCACACACAACACAGCCCCCACACACAACACAGCCTCCACACACAACACAGCCTCCACACACAACACAGCCTCCAAACACAACACAGCCCCCACACACAACACAGCCTCCACTAACACAACACAGCCTCCACACACAACACAGCCCCCACACACAACACAGCCCCCACACACAACACAGCCTCCACACACAACACAGCCTCCACACACAACACAGCCCCCACACACAACATAGCCCCACACACAACACACCCTCCACACACAACACAGCCCCACACACAACACCGACCCCACACACAACACAGCCTCCACACACAACACAGCCTCCACACACAACACAGCCCCCACACACAACACAGCCCCCACACACAACACAGCCCCCACACACAACACAGCCCCCACACACAACACAGCCTCCACACACAACACAGCCTCCACACACAACACAGCCCCCACACACAACACAGCCTCCACACACACAACACAGCCGCCACACTCAACACAGCCCCCACACACAACACAGCCCCCACACACAACACAGCCCCCACACACAACACAGCCCCCACACACAACACAGCCTCCACACACAACACAGCCCCCACACACAACACAGCCCCCACACACAACACAGCCTCCACACACAACACAGCCCCCACACACAACACAGCCCCCACACACAACACAGCCTCCACACACAACACAGCCCCCACACACAACACAGCCTCCACACACAACACGGCCCCCACACACAACACAGCCCCCACACACAACACAGCCCCCACACACAACACAGCTCCCACACACAACACAGCCCCCACACACAACACAGCCTCCACACACAACACAGCCTCCACACACAACACAGCCTCCACACACAACACAGCCCCCACACACAACACAGCCCCCACACACAACACAGCCCCCACACACAACACAGCCCCCCCACACAACACAGCCCCCACACACAACACAGCCTCCACACACAACACAGCCTCCACACACAACACAGACGACACACACAACACAGCCGCCACACACAACACAGCCCCACACACTACACATCCTCCACACACAACACAGCCTCCACACACAACAGAGCCCCCACACACAACACAACCTACACACACAACACAGCCTCCACACACAACACAGCTCCCACACACAACACAGCCCCCACACACAACACAGCCTCCACACACAACACAGCCTCCACACACAACACAGCCTCCACACACAACACAGCCCCTACACACAACACAGCCCCCACACACAACACAGCCCCACACACAACACAGCCCCCACACACAACACAGCCTCCACACACAACACAGCCTCCACACACAACACAGCCCCCACACACACACAACACAGCACAGCCCCACACACAACACAGCCCCACACACAACACAGCCCTCCACACACAACACAGCCCACACACACACACAACACTGCCTCCACACACAACACAGGCCCCACACACAACACAGCATCCAAACACAACACAGCCCCCACACACAACACAGCCCCCACACACAACACAGCCCCCACACACAACACAGCCCCCACACACAACACAGCCCCACACACAACACAACACACAACACAGCCACACACAACACAGCCTCCACACAACACAGCCCCCACACACAACACAGCCCCCACACACAACACAGCCTCCACACACAACACAGCCCCCACACACAACACAGCCTCCACACACAACACAGCCTCCACACACAACTCAGCCCCACACACAACATAGCCTCCACACACAACACAGCCCCCACACACAACACAGCCACCACACACAACACAGCCCCCACACACAACACAGCCACCACACACAACACAGCCCCCACACACAACACAGCCCCCACACACAACACAGCCACCACACACAACACAGCCTCCACACACAACACAGCCCCCACACACAACACAGCCCCCACACACAACACAGCCCCCACACACAACACAGCCTCCACACACAACACAGCCCCCACACACAACACAGCCCCCACACACAACACAGCCCCCACACACAACACAGCCCCCACACACAACACAGCCTCCACACACAACACAGCCCCCACACACAACACAGCCTCCACACACAACACAGCCTCCACACACAACACAGCCTCCACACACAACACAGCCCCCACACACAACACAGCCCCCACACACAACACAGCCCCAACACACAACACAGCCCCACACACAACACAGCCTCCACACACAACAAAGCCCCCACACACAACACAGCCTCCACACACAACACAGCCTCCACACACAACACAGCCTCCACACACAACACAGCCCCACACACAACACAGCCCCCACACACAACACAGCCTCCACACACAACACAGCCTCCACACACAACACAGCCCCCACACACAACACAGCCCCCACACACAACACAGCCTCCACACACAACACAGCCTCCACACACAACACAGCCCCCACACACAACACAGCCCCCACACACAACACAGCCTCCACACACAACATAGCCTCCACACACAACACAGCCCCCACACACAACACAGCCCAAACACACAACACACCCTTCACACACAACACAGCCACCACAACACACACAAACACAGCCCCACACACAACACAGCCTCCACACACAACACAGCCTCCACACACAACACAGCCTCCACACACAACACAGCCCCCACACACAACACAGCCTCCACACACAAAACAGCCTCCACACACAACACAGCCCACACACACAACACAGCCTCCACACACAACACAGCCCCCACACACAACACAGCCCCCACACACAACACAGCCTCCACACACAACACAGCCCCCACACACAACACAGCCCCCACACACAACACAGCCTCCACACACAACACAGCCTCCACACACAACACAGCCCCCACACACAACACAGCCTCCACACACAACACAGCCCCCACACACAACACAGCCCACACACACAACACAGCCTCCACACACAACACAGCCTCCACACACAACACAGCCCCCACACACAACACAGCCTCCACACACAACACAGCCCCCACACACAACACAGCCTCCACACACAACACAGCCTCCACACACAACACAGCCTCCACACACAACACAGCCTCCACACACAACACAGCCTCCACACACAACACAGCCCACACACACAACACAGCCTCCACACACAACACAGCCACAACACACAACACAGCCCCACACACAACACCGCCTCCACACACAACACAGCCTCCACACACAACACGGCCTCCACACACAACACAGCCTCCACACAACACACACACACACAACACAGCCCCACACACAACACAGCCTCCACACACAACACAGCCTCCACACACAACACAGCCTCCACACACAACACAGCCTCCACACACAACACAGCCCCCACACACAACACAGCCTCCACACACAACACAGCCGCCACACACAACACAGCCGCCACACACAACACAGCCTCCACACACAACACAGCCTCCACACACAACACAGCCCCCACACACGACACAGCCCACACACAAAACACAGCCTCCACACAAAACACAGCCTCCACACACAACACAGCCTCCACACACAACACAGCCTCCACACACAACACAGCCTCCACACACAACACAGCCTCCACACACAACACAGCCTCCACACACAACACAGCCTCCACACACAACACAGCCTCCACACACAACACAGCCTCCACACACAACACAGCCCCCACACACAACACAGCCTCACACACAACACAGCCCCCACACACAACACAGCCCCCACACACAACACAGCCCCACACACAACACAGCCCCCCACACAACACAGCCTCCACACACAACACAGCCTCCACACACAACACAGCCTCCACACACAACACAGCCTCCACACACAACACAGCCTCCACACACAACACAGCCTCCACACACAACACAGCCTCCACACACAACACAGCCTCCACACACAACACAGCCCACACACACAACACAGCCTCCAGACACAACACAGCCCCCACACACAACACAGCCCCCACACACAACACAGCCTCCACACACAACACAGCCCCCACACACAACACAGCCCACACACAAAACACAGCCTCCACACACAACACAGCCTCCACACACAACACACCCCCACACACAACACAGCCTCCACACACAACACAGCCCCACACACAACACAGCCCCACACACAACACGGCCCCCACACACAACACAGCCCCCACACACAACACAGCCCCCACACACAACACAGCCCCCACACACAACACAGCCCCCACACACAACACAGCCCCCACACACAACACAGCCTCCACACACAACACAGCCCCCACACACAACACAGCCCCCACACACAACACAGCCCCCACACACAACACAGCCCCCACACACAACACAGCCTCCACACACAACTCAGCCCCCACACACAACACAACCTCCACACACAACACAGCCTCCACACACAACACAGCCTCCACACACAACACAGCCCCCACACACAACACAGCCCCCACACACAACACAGCCCCCACACACAACACAGCCCCCACACACAACACAGCCTCCACACACAACACAGCCCCCACACACAACACAAACTCCACACACAACACAGCCTCCACACACAACACAGCCCCCACACACAACACAGCCTCCACACACAACACAGCCTCCACACACAACACAGCCCCCACACACAACACAACCACCACACATAACACAGCCCCCACACACAACACAGCCCCCACACACAACACAGCCTCCACACACAACACAGCCCCCACACACAACACAGCCCCCACACACAACACAGCCTCCACACACAACACAGCCCCCACACACAACACAACTCCCACACACAACACAGCCCCCACACACAACGCAGCCCCACGCACAACACAGCCTCCACACACAACACAGCACTCACACACAACACAGTCCCCACACACAACACAGCCCCCACACACAACACAGCCTGCACACACAACTCAGCCTCCACACACAACATAGCCCCCACACACAACACAACCTCCACACACAACACAGCCTCCACACACAACACAGCCCCCACACACAACACAGCCTCCACACACAACACAGCCCCCACACACAACACAGCCCACACACACAACACATCCTCCACACACAACACAGCCCCCACACACAACACAGCCTCCACACACAACACAGCCCCCACACACAACACAGCCTCCACACACAACACAGCCCCCACACATAACACAGCCCACACACACAACACAGCCCCCACACACAACACAGCCCTCACACGCAACACAGCCTCCACACACAACACAGCCTCCACACACAACACAGCCTACACACACAACACAACCTCCACACACAACACAGCCTCCACACACAACATAGCCCCCAGACACAACACAACCTCCACACACAACACAGCCTCCACACACAACACAGCCTACACACACAACACAGCCTCCACACACAACACAACCTCCACGCACAACACAACCTCCACAAACAACACAGCCTCCACACACAACACAACCCTCACACACAACACAGCCCACACACACAACACAGCCCCCACACACAACACAACCTCCACACACAACATAGCCCCCACACCCAACACAACCTCCACACACAACACAGCCTCCACACACAACACAGCCTTCACACACAACACAACCTCCACACACAACACAGCCTCCACAGATAACACAGCCATCACACACAACACAGCCCACACACACACAACACAGCCTCCACACACAACACAGCCCCCACACACAACACAGCCCCCACACACAACACAGCCTCCACACACAACACAGCCTCCACACACAACACAGCCTCCACACACAACACAGCCTCCACACACAACACAGCCTCCACACACAACACAGCCTCCACACACAACACAGCCCACACACACAACACAGCCTCCACACACAACACAGCCCCCACACACAACACAGCCCCCACACACAACAGCCTCCACACACAACACAGCCCCCACACACAACACAGCCCACACACAAAACACAGCCTCCACACACAACACAGCCTCCACACACAACACAGCCCCCACACACAACACAGCCTCCACAAACAACACAGCCCCCACACACAACACAGCCCACACACACAACACAGCCTCCACACACAACACAGCCTCCTCACACAACACAGCCCCCACACACAACATAGCCTCCACACACAACACAGCCCCCACACACAACACAGCCTCCACACACAACACAGCCTCCACACACAACACAACCTCCACACACAACACAGCCTCCACACACAACACAGCCATCACACACAACACAGCCCACACACACAACACAGCCTCCACACACAACACAGCCCCCTCACACAACACAGCCCCCACACACAACACAGCCTCCACACACAACACAGCCTCCACACACAACACAGCCTCCACTCACAACACAGCCTCCACACACAACACAGCCTCCACACACAACACAGCCTCCACACACAACACAGCCTCCACACACAACACAGCCCACACACACAACACAGCCTCCAGACACAACACAGCCCCCACACACAACACAGCCCCCACACACAACACAGCCTCTACACACAACACAGCCCCCACACACAACACAGCCCCACACACAAGCACACACAACACAGCCTCCACACACAACATAGCCCCCACACACAACACAGCCTCCACACACAACAACACAGCCCCAGACACAACACATCCCCCACACACAACACAGCCTCCACACACAACACAGCCTCCACACACAACACAGCCCACACACACAACACAGCCTCCAGACACAACACAGCCCCCACACACAACACAGCCCCCACACACAACACAGCCTCCACACACAACACAGCCCCCACACACAACACAGCCCACACACAAAACACAGCCTCCACACACAACACAGCCTCCACACACAACACAGCCCCCACACACAACACAGCCTCCACACACAACATAGCCTCCACACACAACACAGCCCCCACACACAACACAGCCCACACTCACAAAACAGCCTCCACACACAACACAACCTCCACACACAACACAGCCTCCACACACAACACAGCCTCCACACACAACACAGCCCCCACACACAACACAGCCTCCACACACAACACAGCCTCCACACACAACACAGCCTCCACACACAACACATCCCCCACACACAACACAGCCCCCACACACAACACAGCCCCCACACATCTCCCTGGAGTTAGAGTCTCTCCTCAAGATATTATCCAGAGTGATATATGTGTCAGGCGTGACAGCTTAGCGCCCGCTATTTTGACTCACAAAGTTTTGTATTCACACATTGAAATACTCCAGTTCGTCTTCATAATATGAGAAAGTTTTTCACTGTTGCTAAAAACAGTCAAAAGAATAATTTTTATTGATGAAACACTCTGGAATATATCGAACATTGTGGTGGAGTATTTGGCTTATATCCGATGACAGTTGTGAGACTCCCAGATGGGAAGACACATATAGTTCTTCCTCCTTAATTATATGCCAGAACATTGATCCCTGGATGTTTACTTACTAGAACATTGATCCTCGGATGTTTACATACTAGAACATTGATCCATGGATGTTTACATACTAGAACACTGATTCCTGGATGTTTACTTATTAGAACATTGATCCCCGGATGTTTACTTACTAGAACATTGATCCCTGAATATTTACATACTAGAACATTGATCCCTGGATGTTTACATACTAAAACATTGATCCCTGGATGTTTACATACTTAAACATTGATCTCTGGATGTTTACATACTAAAATATTGATCCCTGGATGTTTACTTACTAGAACACTAAGCCCTGGATGTTACATACTAGGACATTAATCCTTGGATGTTCGTTGACTATCGTAGGTCACATCCTGGGGAAGGGGGCTGTATGAAATGAGCCGAGGTATTGTGACAGCACATACCTAGTAAATTCAGCTGTGTAAACAATGTGAGTTAGTAATTACCGGTGTGAGTGTGGTGGTGCAGACTCACAAAAATGTTGTGAGAGTCGAGGCTATGTGAGGGACTTTATACACACCAAACTTGTTGTCAAGCGTTATTTACCTCTGCCAATTTTTCGCTATACATAATCTCTGTCTGTCTGTCTATCTATTTATGTATTAATTAAGAGTTTTACAGGACTAAATTAACAGTTTCTGCTTTTATTTGCAGGCTAGGAGCTGTTACCAACCTCACCTCACTTGGAAGTATTTTTTTTTTTTGACTGATATGAGGCATGTACAGTGGACCCTCGACCAACGATGGAATCGATTAACGATAAATCCGACTAGCGATACATTTTTTGACTGATATGAGGCATATAAATTGTTGGTGTTATCTGTGGGCCTGCGATGTTATTTGATTAACTTAATTTCGTCAACGTCACTGTACTGCACGAATGTTTCAGACTCGAGTCACCCGAGGATGAAATAATCTCAGATGAAGTGATGTTCCTGAGAAGGGAACAGAAGGAGAGTAGTTGCCGTTTGCTGCCCGTCATGTAGTGTAGAAGCTGTCTTGTTGTTGTTCGTGAAGTGCTTTGTATATAACAGTAAGGCGACCTACAGCATTATAATGTTAAAGGCTCCGCTGAAATGACAGATCTGTCCAGGCTGGGTCCAGGCGAGGGATGAGTCGTCTTGCTCTGTTCGATATTCTGTAAAGAAGTCGCAGATGAGAGGGGAAGCAAGCAATCCATGAAAGTGGAGCATACTCAAAGTGAGAGAGCACTTGCGCCTCGTACAGAGTTTTGCAGCCTCCACTGTCGAGCAGGTGCTAGATACGCCTTAGCGCTGTTAGCTTCTTGGCTGCCTTGCTTCACAGTTTGCCTCCTGTTCTTTAGTTGGAATCAAGTTTCTCAGCTAGGATATCCACCTCATTCCCGGATTCCAACACTCTCCCTTTCATTCTTATTACTGCTCCGTCATTATTATCATAGTACCTAGAGACCATCATCATTTGTAATTTCTCAGAAGCAAAAGTAACTTGACATTGTTTTTACGAGGCTGCTATAGCTGTAATCTGGTGATTGATTTTCGTGAGAGCAGATGGCATTTTCTCTTTAGATTCTGGAATAAATAGAATGTCATCGAAGTAGACATTCCATAACATTGGCCTAATCACACGTTCTTGTGGAACACTGTCACCAATAGTGTTTTGTTGAATCTGACCCTTTTAGAACTACTCTTTGAGATCTACTTTGAAAGTAATCACTGAGAAGGCATAGTGCAGAGCAAGAGACTCCTACTGCTTGCACTTTTCTCAAGAGTTCCTGGTTTTATCCACTGTCGAATGTGTCAGCAATGTCAAAAGCTACTACAAAATTGATGGTGGATTCATTTAGCAATTGTTACCACATCGTGAAGAGGTTCAACATCAGATCAGCAGCAGAGAAACATTTACTTAAGCAATATTGACTGTCACAAAGAAGGAAGTGGTGGCAATGGCGATGTCAAGTTCTAAAGTTAGGGGAAGCGACCACATAGAAAAAAGGCACCATGACACGTACCGAATAATTTTAAATTCATTATACATTTTTATTTTGTTTTTCTGTTTTCTTTTAAATCAGAACACAAGGAAAATACAGTTTTAAATGAAGCACATACGTAATTGTCATTTTGTAGTTCAAATCAAAACACAGTTAAAAAAATGTTTTTCAGTAAACTCATAAATCTTAAAACATAATAAAAACATGTGTGTTATTTAATTATTTTAGTTTTAAACGTGAAATGAAAGGAAAACGAAGCAATGTGAAGAATTAATGAAGCAGCTACAACAGTCTCTTAGAGGCGTCATCCTAGCAGAGTCATCCATTACTTTATTATCATCCACATCAGGAATCATCTCTCTTTCAGTAGCCATGCGATAAAAAAAATAAAAAAATGAGATTCGAACAAGTAAACTAAAGACTTAAAAAACTACTGAAAAATGGGAAAGGGAGGGGGGTGCTTTCGCTCCCCCTGACTCTCTCTAGCTAGACCATTGGGTGATAGTCGAAAGACGCTGTCATTTGACATGACATTATTTCTGAAGAATGTTGCCAGTGACTGACAGGTCTGCAGTTGCTGATTTCTGCCCTGGTCTTCGTTTTGTGAACAGGGATTACATTTGCCTCTGTCCACAGAGAAGACTATTTACACTGTGGTAGGCAGTGCAGATAGATGTTAGTTAGGGATGGTCTGTACATCTGCCCAACAATCTTGGGCTCACGTTATCAGGGTCTACAACCTTTCATGGGTCCAAGGATTTAAGAGGAGATGTATTTTATCTTACCTTAGTGTAACCTCTGACAACTTTGACAGTTTTTGCCGTTAGTAAAGGAGGTTCCCTTACTGGATCAAGGACTTGCATCTTAGCAGCAAAGTGTTCAGCAAAGAAGTTAGCTTTCTTCTGAGTACTAGTAAAGGCAGCACCATTTAGAAGTGGAATAATTTCACCTTGCCCTTGTCCCTGGATCACTAGGGTATTGAGCCCACTCTTCCTGGTACCAGTTTTGTTTCTCAACCTCCCATCTAAAAATGGCCCAGTTTTGATATCTTCAGTGTCGTAAAGACAGCCTTTTCTCAGATGATCTGCCTTAGCCAAGAAGTTTGTATATAACATTGCCTTTAGATACAACACTTATTACTGGGCCAAGGGAGGAGCCTGAGATGTGATGGGGAAAGACAGCGAAGATTTTACGTCAAACACTGCAATGAGTTACCAAAATCCCTCAGTATCACATGCTGACTGAAGTCACAAACAATTTTATATTGACATTTATGTCAATATATAATTGTTTGTCCACACATTCTATGAGAAAGTTTATGGGGTTTACTTGCTGCCATTGATGTTTGCATATTGCAAATAAAGAGGTTCTACGGTTTGTGAAAATCTCGAGGAATATCATTTCCAGGTGATTAGGGATACCGACATCAATGACGTGGAAATATACATGTTTAGAAAAGCATACAGTAACTCCTAATATTTGACCTTGCCTGTCTCATCACATTCACGAGGTGTAGCTAGCAGTTCAAGCAAAATTTCCCCGAGTCCCGTCATCCAACAATGACTAAAGAACGGTGATCCTGTAGAGAAGATGAGTGTTCACGAAAGTGTACGTGAGCACAACAACATCACTAATGTAACTCTAATGTTGGCATACAGGTTTCTGATGTTCTCGTGTCTCATGTTTACCTTCAGCCTCACTAAATAGATGTGTGAGGTGTTTTTCCCTGAGACAGGTAGGATACCGGAGCAGCCACTAGGACTTAGCTGTGTAGCTGAGTTTAGACAGGAGTAACTGGGTGGGTGACGTGTAAGTGTTCACCAGTTCTGAGACCCTGAGGACTGGTGATTCTGTCTGTCCATTTTCTTTTTTGTTTTGACAGCGGTCTTCTTAATACCCCCTGATATCTGACAGACAGTTTTCAGTGGTGTTCCACCTTAATTGAGAGCAGGTACACTACCTAGGAGCCTCGAAGATTTGGTCTCCTATTTCTTGCACCTCCTGTGTTTCGATGCTGTTTCTGCAACAGATTTCTCTGTTGCAGATGATTATGTTCCTGTTCATCTCTTTCCTGGGGCTGTTTCGACAGGAGATGAGACAGCTGTAGATGACTACTTCTTTCTCTCCCACGTCGTCTTGCAAGCCCTCGTCCAGTCTCCCAAGTCGTCTTGCAAGCCCTCGTCCAATCTTGTCAGATGTATCTCTGCTGTTCGTGCTTTGGCCCGGCACTTTTTCAGGTACAGTGTCGGCCAGCTGTTAACTGCAGCAATCACTGGAGAACTTGACTTGGGGTCGGCACTAATGTTCCATCTCTCTTTCTCTCTCTCTCTCTCTCTCTCTCTCTCTCTCTCTCTCTCTCTCTCTCTCTCTCTACCTACACACTCGGAAAAGAAATTCGATCAAGTACTGAATTCTCTGCAAGAAATTCTTAGCGCCATTCATTACCAATCCCCTATTCTAGCAGACGTTTATTTCCACACCTTACTTCTTCACCTGTTATTTATTAACTTCCTTCCACATTTACGGTTACGTTTTCTTCTATTTTTTTTTTTTCCAAATACATTACCTCCTTTTCTTCATATTTGGATTTGCTTATTCATTTATCTTCTACGCTTCCTCCTTCTTGCAAGCGCCAATTCTTCCTCTCCTTACTTCTTATTTATATATCTTCTTTATTTACACAATGGTGTTTACAACGTTCGTTTAAGAGTTTCTTACCTTTACATACTAAGAGCTGTTACCTACATCAGCTCATTTAAAAGTCTTTTTATTGTTATGAGACATAAATAGGCAATAGGATGAAGGTGAATCCATCTGTGGGTCAGCGATTTAATTTGGTCAACTGACTATTTCATCGATGTCATTATGCTATGCGAACATCTTCCAGACTCGGGTCATTCTAGCAATGAAGTTTTTTCACATAAAGTGATCCTCTTGAGAAGGATACGACCAGAGTATAGTTGATGTTTATTGTCTGTCTTATAGAGAAGGTGTCTTCTCTCTGCCCGCGAAGTGGAGCCGAGTGTGGTACCTGGACAATATTAGCTTTGTACATAAACTTAAGAACGCCATATCTTTCAGTAGGCTCTGCCGAAATAACAGAGCTTTGCAGGCCGGGTCCAGGCGAGAGATAAGTC
Organism: Cherax quadricarinatus; assembly: GCF_038502225.1. NCBI lineage: Eukaryota > Metazoa > Arthropoda > Malacostraca > Decapoda > Parastacidae > Cherax > Cherax quadricarinatus. Next base: position 11,698,736 of record NC_091311.1, on the reverse strand, counting down.
GTCTTGTTTGGCTCTGTGTTCTGTCTAGAAATCGTATATCCAACTGGATGGGGAGACAGACAATCCCAGAAAATGGAAGATACTCAAAGTTTGAGTGCACTTGTGCCTAGTACAGAGTTTTGTCACCTCTGCTGTAGAGTAGGAACAGCATAGCCTTAGTGATGTTAGGTTCTTGGTTGCTTCTCTTTTCAGATTTACCACGTGGTTCTTCACCGACAACTTATAGTCAAATTTCGCCCGTAGGATATCCACCTTATCCACAGATTTCCATTCAATCTTATTATTGCTCCATCATTATCATCATGGTGCCTGGGACCATCATTCTCTCTCTCTCTCTCTCTCTCTCTCTCTCTCTCTCTCTCTCTCTCTCTCTCTCTCTCTCTCTCTCTCTCTCTCTCTCTCTCTCTCTGTCTCTCTCTCTCTCTCTCTCTCTCTCTCTCTCTCTCTCTGTCTCTTTCTCTCTATGACTCTCTCTCTCTCTCTCTCTCTCTCTCTCTCTCTCTCTCTCTCTCTCTCTCTCTCTCTCTCTCTCTCTCTCTCTCTCTCTCTCTCTCTCTCTCTCTCTCTCTCTCGCTCTCTCTCTCTCTCTCTCTCTCTCTCTCTCTCTCTCTCTCTCTCTCTCTCTCTCTCTCTCTCTCTCTCTCTCTCTCTCTCTCTCTCTCTCTCTCTCTCTTTCTCTGTCCCTTCTTCACTTCCTCTTCTTCCATAATCTCTGTCACTCTGTACAACCCCTGTTTTCAATCTTATTTTCATTTATTAATATTTTTCCCTCATTTTCCCTCTTCCTACTCTTCTTCATGTCATCTTTCTCATCTCTACCACCTCCTCCCCTTCTCATCTTAATCCACAACATCCCCCTCCTCTCCCTTCCTCGCTCTCCCCGTTAACATTATCTTTCATGCTTTTCCTCTCCCTCCTCTTAGCCATTCTTTCCGCCCTTCATCTCTTTCCCTCTTCTCCAACCTCTCCTCCTTTTTTTCCCTCTCATCACCAATTCTTTCCGCCTTCTCCCTACTCTTCGCTTTCCCTCTCTCCTTATCCTCACTCTCAGTGCAAAATGGCTTCCCATACACATGCTGAGTTATTATTATTGCGGCAAATTCTTTGTCATGTCACCATTTTTTTGACCTTTATCTCTCACACCTTTACCATCCCAAACTATGAATGAGACACATCTCCAAAATTTCCAGAATAAATATACCCGAATGTTGCACAAGTGTCTCATTTATCAACTTCAAGGTTTTCTGAACCATTTATTCACATCTCAAACTCTATATTTTGACTTACCCTGTTCTTCTGTCTTTGTTCTTCTATTCCCATTTTCTCTCACGTCTTCCTTCTTTCCTTTCTTACTACATCAGATGGATCTTAAGATTTCTTTGGTTGGCGTCCAGTGCCGATGCTGCTTTCATGTCTATTGAACCCCGGGGCTGTTGACTGTCAAGTGTCATCAAGTGTGTCACTGCCGCCCTTATCACTGTCACCCTTGTCACTGTCTCCTTTCTCACTGTCTCCCTTTTGACTGTCATCCTTGTCACTATCATCTTCATCATATTTAACTTGTTCCCATCGTCACCCTTCACACCTAGGTCACTACCAGAGCCTTCCCAGTGTCACTGTCATCTTCATTACTATCGCCCTTGTCATTATCACCTTCATCCAGCATCGCCTTCATCAACATCACCTTCAACAGTATTACCCACGTCACTGACACCTTTATCAACGTTATTACCGTCACTGTTTCCCACGTCACTGTTCCTTACGCCAGCGTTTCATGAGTCACAATCACTCTCATCACTGTCAGTAGCATATAAATCCTAACACGGCCTCCTCAGAGCAAACTGCCTGCACAAGCCGTAAAAAAGTGACCCACATCTCCCCGCAGAAACACTGGTGGATGTTAGGCAACAGTGCACCACGCAACACCTACCCAACACTTACCCAACACACTACCAACCAAACCAACATCTGATTTACTCACCGTTGGGTGTCCAGGGCCATGGACTTCTAAAGATTGGAAGGAGAGTTCAGATTTGGAAGTTAGTCCTTTGTGTGTGCTTCACCCACTTGGATGTTACACTTGCTGGTAAATCTAGTGGTCACTAACTGCCCAACCTCTTGGCAGCCACCCTCAGAGGATCATCCAGAGGACCACAGTGGAAATGAGTCACTCTTGGCCTTTTTTTGTGGGGGTCTAGGTAATTTACACTATGTATGATCATTTTACTTATGTTTTCCTGTACCTAAATAAGCTTACTTACTAACAAAGTACCTGATTACCTGGGACTGGAGGTTATTCTCTAAGGTAAATGTAGTAGATGGTCCCAAGGGTTAGTCTTGGTCAGTCTTAGAAGTGGTCTACGAGGAAGACTGGATAATGGTGGAAGAGGAAAATGAGAGAGTGAGGGCGGGGAGAAGTGGACAGTGTTAGGGTGAGGGAGGGGAGAAGTGACAGTGTCAGTGTGAGGGAGGGGAGAAGTGACAGTGTTAGGGAGAGGGAGGGGAGAAGTGACAGTGTTAGGGTGAGGGAGGGGAGTAGTGACAATGTCAGGGTGAGGGAGGGGAGTAGTGACAACGTCAGGATGAGAGTGGGGAGAAGTGACAGTGTCAGGGTGAGGGAGGGTAGTAGTGGACGGTGTTAGGGGTGAGGGAGGGGAGAAGTGGACAGTGTCCATCACCACACCACCTACATCACCACACCACTTCCATCAATACACCACCTCCATCACCACATCACTTCCATCACCACGACACCTCCATCACCACACTATCTCCATCACCTCACCAAATTCCATTATCATATCGCCTCCATCACCACACCACCTCTATTCCCATACCACCTCCACCATCACAACTGGCACCCCACTTCCATCCCAACCAACCACTATCATCTACCACCACCACCACCACCACCATCACCACAACCACCACCACTACAACTACAACCACCACCACCACCACCACCACCACCACCACCACCACTACTACCACTAACACCACCACCACTACCCCGGGAAATGGGAGAGTTTCCAGTAATAAATTTTACTTTAGCATAAGTCCTGGTGGCTCAAGCTCTTGGTCTTCAGGGGAGGAGAGGTGACCTGTAGTCATCTCTCATTTTAGAGGAATTGTTTCAATTTATCACCATATTGCTCTACATACTTTTATATTATTACGAGATGAGGAAGTAAGACACGTGCAAGATTTATGTATCTTCCAAAACGTTTCGCCTACACAGTAAGCTTCTTCAGTTCCAGACTCTGGAGCAGAACTCTTCTCCAGACTCTGGAGAAGAGTTCTGCTCCAGAGTCTGGAACATCGTGAGCCTGAAGCATCGGGGCGATGGACTGATTTACATCGTCTTCACATCTCTATTGTTTTTGCTGTCTTTTGTATTTGACTAAAGACGCTTTCTGTGTAGGCGAAATAAATCCGAATGAAGATAATATTGCACGCGTGTCTTATCACTTGTTGGTAATATATAACACTGAGGAGTCGAACTGGATCGGATTCCACTTCGCCTGTGATGGCTCGATGAGATTTAAATATGCGAAGGTATTTTTTTCAGCGTGTAATTGTTTAAATCGGAAATATACATCAGAGGTGTGTGAGTGTGAGAACATTTGCAAGTATATATGGTAGACATGCCACCACTACCACCACCACCACCACCACCACTACCACCACCACCACCACCACCACCACCACCACCACCACCACCACCACCACCACCACCACTACCACCACCACCACCACCACCACCACCACCACCACCACCACCACCACCACCACCACTACCACCACCACTACCACCACCACCACCACCACTACCACCACCACTACCACCACCACCACCACCACCACCACTACCACCACCACTACCACCACCACCACCACCATCACCACCACCACCACCACCACCACCACCATCACCACCGCCGCCGCCGCCGCCTCCTCCTCCACCACCACTACCACCACCACCACAACCACCACTACCACCACCACTACTTCCACTACCACCACCATTACCACTACCATTACCACTACCACTACCACCGCCACCACCATCACCACCATTACCACTACCACCACCACCACCATTACCACTACCACTACCACCGCCGCCGCCGCCACCACCACCACCGCCGCCGCCGCCACCACCACCACCGCCACCACCACCACCATCACCACCACCTCTATCACCATCACCACCACCACCACCACCACCACCACCACCACCACCACCACCACCACCACCACCACCACCGCCACCACCACTACCACCACCACCACCACCACCACCACCACTACCACCACCACCACCACCACCACCACCACCACCACCGCCACCACCACCACCATCACCACCGTCACCTCTACTACTACCACCACCACCGCCACTACCACAGTACCACCACCACCACCACCGCCATTACTACTACAACCACCACCACCACTACTAGTACAACCACCACCACCACTACTACCAATAGTACCACCACCAACACTATTACCACCACCACCACTACCACCACCTCTACTACTACCACCAGCACAACCACCAGCAAAACCACTATACCCAACACCACTACTACTACCAGCAACATAACCACTACAAACACCACCATTACCACCACCACTACTACTACCACCACTAGCAACACCACCATCACTACTACTACCACCAATACTACTACTACCACCACCATCAACACCGCCTCACCACCACCACTACTACCACAACCACAACTATCACCACTCATTCTCTGGACCACAGGTCACAGCAGAGTCATCAGGCTCTCAGCTGTAGTTACGGAGGAACGTAAACAAAGTATGATATACCATAAATTGTCACTTAGGTGACTCTCAGACAAATCTTAGGAAATGTCTCAGAAAATTCCCCTCATCTTTTGTTCCTTGTACTATTTGTAAATAAAATAATTATTTATATAACTTTACAACACTTTAATTCATGTTGTTCCATGTTGCTAGTAGAATCGACTATTTAACTGTTAAGAATAATTTTTTTACAAGATCTAGCTATTCCTTTGCAAGTTAAGGCTATTTTTGTTAGACATCTTTCACTCTTTTTAGAATATATTTTTAGGCAGGATTTAGTTGTTAGTAAAAAGAAACATATTTTTTTTAGCATTGTAATAGTTAAGGACGGTATTTGCACACGTTAAGATGATTCTTTAGTAAGTTAAGGATGTTATTTAGTGAAGACTCGTGTCATAGGTGCTAAAGGATATACTATCAACAGTTAACAACATAGATTTCCTAGTTAACATAGGCTGGCTAAGGTTTGTTAGGAAAGAGGATGTGTTTCTTAATGCTGGAAATTTTGGTCATGCGACCGAGGCCTTCCGCTGGCTTACCAGTCCACTACCATAAAAATTATTGTTACGATTATAACCTTTGATATATTAAGAAGTGCTCACTGTAACTTTATTTGTGTTTGTTATTTTGCAAGATAGAAGAGAGAGTGCAGACACACACACGAACTGTGACTCGACCCCTGCAACCAAAACTAGGTGAGTACAATTAGGTGAGTACACACACACACACACACACACACACACACACACACACACACACACACACACACACACACACACACACACACACACATACAAACAGACACACACACACACACACACACACATACACACACACACACACACACACACACACACACACACACACACACACACACACACACACACACACACACACATACACACACACACACACACACACACACACACACACACACACACACACATACACACACACACACACACACACACACACACACACACACACACACACACACACACACACACACACACACACACACACACACACACACATGACTCTGCTGTGACCTGTGGTCCAGAGAATGAGTGGTGATAGTTGTGGTTGTGGTAGTAGTGGTGGTGGTGAGGCGGTGTTGATGGTGGTGGTAGTAGTAGTATTGGTGGTAGTAGTAGTGATGGTGGTGTTGCTAGTGGTGGTAGTAGTAGTTGGTACACAAATGCAGATGGATTAACGAATAAACATGAGGAATGGCAAGAAAGAATCAATGAGAAGTCCCCAGACATCATAGCAGTTACAGAAACAAAACTCATGGAGACAATAACAGATGCAATCTTCCAACCAGGATACCAGATCATGAGGAAAGATAGAAGGGGCGGGGGGAGAGGTGGGGTTGCTCTGCTCGTAAAAAACAGATGGAAATTCGAGAAAATGGAAGGAATAGATGAGACGGGAGAAAGAGACTACATAGCAGGTACACTTCAGTCGTGGGAACACAAAGTGGTCATTGCAGTGATGTATAATCCACCACAGAACTGCAGGAGGCCAAGAGAGGAATATGAAGAGAGCAACAGAGCAATGGTGGACACACTTGCTGAGGTGGCAAGAAGAGCTCACTCCAGCAGAGCAAAGTTGCTGGTTATGGGGGATTTCAACCACAGGGAGATTGACTGGGAAAACCTGGAGCCACATGGGGGTCCCGAAACATGGAGAGCCAGGATATTGGACGTGGTGCCGGAAAACCTCATGCACCAACATGTTAAGGACACTACCAGAGTGAGAGGGGAGGATGAACCAGCAAGATTGGACCTTGTGTTCACCCTGGGCAGCTCAGACATTGAGGACATCAAGTATGAGAGTCCCCTAGGAGCTAGCGACCACGTGGTTCTGTGCTTTGAATACATAGTAGAGCTGCAAGTGGAGAGAATAACAGGAGTAGAATGGGAAAAACCTGACTATAAAAGAGGGGACTACATAGGGTTGAAGAACTTCCTGCGGGAGGTCCAGTGGGACAGAGAACTGGCAGGAAAGCCAGTAAATGAAATGATGGAATATGTAGCAACAAAATACAAGGAGGCAGTGGAAAGGTTCATTCCCAAGGGCAACAGTAACAACGGGAAGACCAGAACAAGCCCCTGGTTCACCCGACGGTGTAAGGAGGCAAAAACAAAGTGCAATAGAGAATGGAAAAATTACAGAAGGCAGAGAACACACGAAAATAGGGAGATCAGTCGCAGAGCCAGGAATGAGTACGCACAGGTAAGGAGGGAGGCCCAGCGACAGTATGAAAATGACATAGCATCGAGAATCAAGACTGACCCGAAACTGTTGTATAGCCACATCAGGAGGAAGACAACAGTCAAAGACCAGGTGATCAGACTGAGGTCAGAAGGTGGAGAACTCACAAGAAGTGAGGAGCTAAATAGGAGATTTAAGGAAGTTTTTACAGTAGAGACAGGAAGGGCTGTGGGAAGACAGCACAGAAGGGAACATCAAGAGGGAATATACCAACAAGTTTTAGATGACATACGAACAACCGAGGAGGAGGTGCAGACACTGCTAAGTGACCTTGATACCTCAAAGGCGATGGGACAGGACAACATCTCCCCATGGGCCCTTAGAGAAGGAGCAGAGATGCTGTGCGTGCCCCTAACCACAATCTTCAACACATCGCTTGAAACTGGGCAACTACCTGAGAAATGGAAGACAGCAAATGTAGTCCCCATATTTAAGAAAGGAAACAGAAATGAGGCACTAAACTCCAGACCAGTGTCTCTGACATGTATTGTGTGCAAAGTCATGGAGAATATTATCAGGGGGAGAGTGGTGGAACACCATGGGTTCATGGAAGGCATATCCTCTGTCACAAACCTTCTGGAGTTTTATGACAAGGTAACAGAAGTAAGACACGAGAGAGAGGGGTGGGTTGATTGCGTTTTCCTAGACTGCAGGAAGGCCTTTGACACAGTTCCCCACAAGAGATTAGTGCAGAAGCTGGAGGATCAGGCGCATATAACAGGGAGGGCACTGCAATGGATCAGGAAATACCTGACAGGGAGGCAACAACGAGTCATGGTACGTGAAGAGGTATCACAGTAGGCGCCTGTGACGAGCGGGGACCCACAGGGGTCAGTTCTAGGACCAGTGCTCTTTTTGATATATGTGAACGACATGATGGAAGGAATAGATTCCGAAGTGTCACTATTCGCAGATGATGTGAAGCTGATGAGAAGAATTAAATCGGATGAGGATGAGGCAAGACTGCAAAGAGACCTGGACAGGCTGGACATGTGGTCCAGAAACTGGCTTCTCGAATTCAACCCTGCCAAATGCAAAGTCATGAAGATTGGGGAGGGGCAAAGAAGACCGCAGACATAGAATAGGCTAGGTGGACAAAGACTACAGACATCACTCAATGAGAAAAACCTTGGGGTAACCATAACACCGAGCACGTCACCGGAGGCACACATCAACAAAATAACTGCTGCAGCATACGGGTGTCTGGCAAACCTGAGAATAGCGTTCCGATACCTTAATAAGGAATCGTTCAAGACACTGTACACTGTGTATGTTAGGCCCATACTGGAGTATGCAGCACCAGTTTGGAACCCACACCTTGTCAAGCACGTCAATAAGTTAGAGAAAGTACAAAGGTTTGCAACAAGGCTATTCCCAGAGCTCAGGGAAATGTTGTACGAGGAAAGGTTAAGGGAAATCGGACTGAAGACACTGGAGGACAGAAGGGTCAGGGGAGATATGATAACGACATACAAGATGCTGCGGGAATAGACAAGGTGGACAGAGATAGGATGTTCCAGAGAGGGGACACAGAAACAAGGGGTCACAACTGTAAGCTGAAGACTCAGACGAGTCACAGGGACGTTAGGAAGTATTTCTTCAGTCATAGAGTCGTCAGGAAGTGGAATAGACTAGCAAGTGAAGTAGTGGAGGCAGGAACCATACATAGTTTTAAGAAGAGGTATGATACAGCTCAGGAAGCAGAGAGAGAGAGGACCTAGTAGCGACCAGTGAAGAGGCGGGGCCAGGAGCTGAGTCTCGACCCCTGCAACCACAATTAGGTGAGTACAATTAGGTGAGTACACACACACACACACACACACACAAACACACACAAACACACACACAAACACACACACACACACACAAACACACACACACACACACAAACACATACACACAAACACACACACACAAACACACACACATAAACACACACACACAAACACACACACACAAACACACACACACACACACACACACACACACAGTATGCGGCACCAGTTTGGAAACCACACCTAGCCAAGCATGTAAAGAAACTAGAGAAAGTGCAAAGGTTTGCAACAAGACTAGTCCCAGAGCTAAGAGGTATGTCCTATGAGGAGAGGTTAAGGGAAATCAACCTGACGACACTGGAGGACAGGAGAGATAGGGGGGACATGATAACGACTTACAAAATACTGAGAGGAATTGACAAGGTGGACAAAGACAGGATGTTCCAGAGACTGGACACAGTAACAAGGGGACACAGTTGGAAGTTGAAGACACGGATGAATTACAGGGATGTTAGGAAGTATTTCTTCAGCCACAGAGTAGTCAGGAAGTGGAATAGTTTGGGAAGCGATGTAGTGGAGTCAGGATCCATACATAGCTTTAAGCAGAGGTACGATAAAGCTCATGGTTCAGGGAGAGTGACCTAGTAGCGACCAGTGAAGAGGCGGGGCCAGGAGCTTGGACTCGACTCCTGCAACCTCAACTAGGTGAGTACAACTAGGTAAGTACACACAAACACACACACACACAAACACACACACACAAACACACACACACACAAACAAACACACACATACACACACAAACACACACACACAAACACACACACACAAACACACACACAAACACACACACACACACACACACACACAAACACACACACACAAACACACACAAACACACACACACAAACACACACACACAAACACACACACACATACACACACAAACACACACACAAACACACACACAAACACACACAAACACACACACACAAACACACATTGTTTACACTATTGAATTTACTAACAACTTTCTGTTACAACGGCTCAATCCCCAGGATGCAACCCACCACACTCACCCATCCCCCAGGATGGAACCCACCACACTCAACCATCCCCCAGGATGCTACCCACCACACTCAAAAATCCACTAGGATGCAACCCACCACACTCACCCATCCCCCAGGATGCAACCCACCACACTCAACCATCCCCCAGGATGCAACCCACCATACTCAACCATCCCCCAGGATGCAACCCGCCACACTCAACCATCCCCCAGGATGCAACCCACCACACTCAACCATCCCCCAGGATACAACCCACCACACTCAACCATCCCCCAGGATGCTACCCACCACACTAAACCATCCCCCAGGATGCAACCCACCACACTCAACCATCCTCCAGGATGCTACCCACCACACTAAACCATCCCCAGGATGCAACCCACTACACTCAACCATCCTCCAGGATGCTACCCACCACACTAAACCATCTTCCAGGATGCAACCCACCATACTCACCCATCCCCCAGGATGCAACCCACCACACTCAACCTTCCCCCAGGATGCTACCCACCACACTCAAAAATCCTCTAGGATGCAACCCACCACACTCATCCATCCCCCAGGATGCAACCCACCACACTCAACCATCCCCCAGGATGCAACCCACCACACTCATCCATCCCCCAGCATGCAACCCACCACACTCAACCATCCCCATTATGCAACCCACCACACTCAACCATCCCCCAGGATGAAACCCACCACACTCAACCATCCCCCAGGATGCTACCCACCACACTAAACCATCCCCCAGGATGCAATCCACCACACTCAACCATCCCCAGGATGCAACCCACCACACTCAACCATCCCCCAGGATGCAACCCACCACACTCAACCATCCCCCAGGATGCAACTCACCACACTCAACAATCCCCCAGGACGCTACCCACCACACTAAACCATCCCCCAGGATGCAACCCACCTCACTCAACCATCCCCAGGATGCAACCCACCACACTCAACCATCCTCCAGGATGCTACCCACCACACTAAACTATCCCCAGGATGCAACCCACTACACTCAACCATCCTCCAGGATGCTACCCACCACACTAAACAATCTTCCAGGATGCAACCCACCACACTCACCCATCCCCCAGGATGCAACCCACCACACTCAACCGTCCTCCAAGATGCAACCCATCACACTCAATCATCCCCAGGATGCAACCCACCACACTCAACCATCCCCCGGATGCAACCCACTACACTCAACCATTCCAAAGGATTCTACCCACCACACTCAACCATCCACCAGGATGCAACCTACCACACACACCCATACCATAGGATGCAACCGACCACACTCAACCATCCCCCAGGATGCAACCCATTACACTCAGCCATCCCCCAGGATGCAACCCATTACACTCAGCCATCCCCCAGGATGCAACCTACCACACTCACCCATACCATAGGATGCAACCCACCACACTCAACCATCCTCCAGGATGCAATCCACTACACTCAACCATACCCCAGGATGCAACCCACTACACTCATCCATACCCCAGGATGCAACCCACCACACTTACCCATCCCCCAGGATGCAACCCACCACACTCACCCATCGCCCAGGATGCAACCCACTACACTCATCCATACCCCAGGATGCAACCCACCACACTCACCCATACCCCAGGATGCAACCCACCACACTCACCCATCGCCCAGGATGCAACCCACTACACTCAACCATTCTCAAGGATTCTACCCACCACACTAAACCATCCCCAGGATGCAACCCACCACACTCACCCATCGCCCAGGATGCAACCCACAACATTGTTTCACTGATTGTGAGCAAACTTCTCCAGCTCCTGAGTTAATTATACAGCCTAAAACAAAACAATTAAAATAGGTTCTGGCACATCCCAGGTAGACTCAACATCAGTGTAAAACTACCAAGAATATTTCAATGTGTGAATACAAAACTTTGTGAGTCAAAATAGCGGGCGCTAAGCTGTCACGCCTGACACATATATCACTCTGGATAATATCTTGAGGAGAGACTCTAACTCCAGGGAGATGTGTGGGGGCTGTGTTGTGTGTGGGGGCTGTGTTGTGTGTGGGGGCTGTGTTGTGTGTGGGGGCTGTGTTGTGTGTGGGGGCTGTGTTGTGTGTGGAAGCTGTGTAGTGTGTGTTGGCTGTGTTGTGTGTGGGGGCTGTGTTGTGTGTGGAGGATGTGTTGTGTGTGGGGGCTGTGTTGTGTGTGGGGGCTGTGTTGTGTGTGGGGGCTGTGTTGTGTGTGGGGGCTGTGTTGTGTGTGGGGACTGTGTTGTGTGTGGAGGTTGTGTTGTGTGTGGAGGTTGTGTTGTGTGTGGAGGCTGTGTTGTGTGTGGAGGTTGTGTTGTGTGTGGAGGCTGTGTTGTGTGTGGAGGCTGTGTTGTGTGTGGGGGCTGTGTTGTGTGTCGGGGCTGTGTTGTGTGTGGGGGCTGTGTTGTGTGTGGGCTGTGTTGTGTGTGGGGGCTGTGTTGTGTGTGGAGGCTATTTTGTGTGTGGGGGCTGTGTTGTGTGTGGAGGCTGTGTTGTGTATGGAGGCTGTGTTGTGTGTGGAGGCTGTGTTGTGTGTGGGGGCTGTGTTGTGTGTATTGGACTGTGTTGTGTGTGGAGACTGTGTTGTGTGTAGGAGACTGTGTTGTGTGTGGGGACTGTGTTGTGTGTAGGGGACTGTGTTGTTTGTAGGGGACTGTGTTGTGTGTGGGGGACTGTGTTGTGTGGGGGAACTGTGTTGTGTGTGGGGGCTGTGTTTTGTGTTGGGTCTGTGTTGTGTGTGGGGGACTGTGTTGGAAGTGGCTGCCTGTGTTGCATGTGGGGGCTGTGTAGTGGTGGGGGACTGTGTTGTGTAGTGGTGGGGGACTGTGTTGTGTAGTGGTGGGGGACTGTGTTGTGTAGTGGTGTGGGGACTGTGTGGTGTAGTGGTGGGGGACTGTGTTGTGTGTAGGGGACTGTGTTGTGTGTAGGGGACTGTGTTGTGTGTAGGGGACTGTATTGTTTGTAGGGAACTATGTTGTGTGTGGAGGACTGTGTTGGGTGTGGGGGCTGTGTTGTGTGGCAGTTATGTTGTGTGAGGGGGAGCTCCTGTGTTTTGTGGCATATATGCTCTGTTTCGGGGCTGTTTTGTGTGCCAGCTATGTTGCGTGTGAACGTTGTGATGTGTGGCAACTATTGTGTGTGTGAGGGCTGTTTTGTGTGTGAGGGCTGCGTTGTGTGTGGGGGATGCGTTGTGTGTGTGGGGGCTGTGTTGTGCGTGGGCGCTGAGTTGTGTGTGGGGGCTGTGTTGTGTGTGTGGGCTGTGTTGTGTGTGTGGGCTGTGTTGTGTCTGTGGGCTGTGTTGTGTGTGGTGACTATGTTTTGTGGGGGCTGTGTTGTGTGTGCGGCTGTGTTGTGAGGGAGGCTGTGGTGAGTGTGGGGCCTGTGTTGTGTGTGGGGCTGTATTGTGTGTGGGGCTGTGTTGTGTGTGGGGCTGTGTTGTGTGTGGGGCTGTGTTGTGTGTGGGGCTGTGTTGTGTGTGGGGCTGTGTTGTGTGTGGGGCTGTGTTGTGTGTGGGGACTGTGTTTTGTGTAGAGGCTGTAGCTTGTGGCAGGTATGTTGTGTGTGCCAGCTATCATGTTGGTAACAGGTAAGTTGTTGGTGGCACCTACGTTGTGGATAATAATTATTTTGCAGGTAGCAGCTATGTTGTGGTTAGCATCTATGTTGTGGGTAGCATCTGTGTTGTGTGTAGCAGCTATGTTGTGGGTAGCAGCTATGTTGTGTGTGGAAGCTATGATCATGGTGGCAGCTGTGTTGTGGGTGACAGCTGTTGTGATTGGGAGCTACTGTGGATGGTGGCTGTTAAGGTGGTGGCTGTTAAGACGGGGGCTGTTGTGGTTGGGTCTGTTGTGCGTGGTGCCTGTTGAGGGTGGGGGCTGTTGTGGGTTGTGGCTACTGTGGGTGGTAGCTGTTGTATGTGGTAGCTGTTGCGGATGGTAGCTGTTGTGGGTGTTGGCTGTTGAGGGTGGTGGCTGCTGTTGGTAGGGGCTATTATAGGTGTGGGATGTTGTGGATGGGTCTGTTGTGGGTGGGGGATGTTATAGGTGGGGGATGTTATGGTTGGGTCTGTTGTTGGTGGAGGATGTTGTGGGTATGGGCTTTTATAGATAAAAGCTGTGTGTGTGGAAGTTGTAATGGGTGAGGGCTGTTAAGGTGGGGCTGTTGTGCGTGGTGCCTGTTGTGGTTGGGGGCTATTGTGAGTAGTGGCTGTTGTGGGTGGTAGCTGTTGTGGGTGGTTGCTGTAATGGGTGAGGGTTGTTAAGGTGGGGCTGTTGTGGGTGGTGGCTGTCGTGGGTGAGGGCTGTAGTGAGTTGTGGCTGTTGTGGGTGGTAGCTGTTGTGGGTGGTGGCTGTCGTGGGTGAGGGCTGTAGTGAGTTGTGGCTGTTGTGGGTGGTAGCTGTTGTGGGTGGTGGCTGTCGTGGGTGGGGGCTGTTGTGGGTGAGGGCTGTAGTGAGTTGTGGCTGTTGTGGGTGGTAGCTGTTGTGGGTGGTGGCTGTTGTGGGAGGTGGCTCTCGTTTGTAGTGGTTGTTGTGGGTTGTGGCTGTCGTGGAGTGGGGGCTGTTGTGGATGCGGGCTGTTGTGGGTGGGTAGGTGATTGCCAGGTGGCTAGGTTGGGTCGATAGGGTGAGGTGGTTGGTGGGAAGTGTGGACTGTTTTTTGGCAAAGACGGGCTGCCTGGTAGGTAATTTGGGCCGGCTGGTGAGTAGAGTGGGCTGATTGGTGTGTAGGGTGGGCAGCCTGGCGTTTAAAATGGGCTGCCTGGTGGGTAAAGTGGGCTGGCTGATGAGTAATTTGGGCTGGCTGGTGGGTAGGGTGTTCTGAATGGTGGGTAAGGTGGGCAGCCAGGAGGTTAAGGTGGGCTGCCTGGTGGGTAAGGTGGGCTGGCTGGTGCGTCAGGTGGGCTGACTGGTGGATAAAGAGAGCTGGTTGGTAGGTAGGGTGGGAAGCCTGGTGAATAAAGTGGGCTGACTGGTTGATAGGGTGGGCAGACTGGTGGAGAGGGTGGGCTGACTAGTGGGCTCGCTGATAGGTAGAGTGAGATTCCTGGTGGGTAAGGTGGGCTGGATGGTTGGTGGGGTGGGCTGCCTGGTGGGTAAGGTGGGCTGCCTGGTGGGTAGATGGGCTGTCTGGTAAGTAGAGTGGGCTGACTTGTGGGTGGGTGGGCTGCCTAATGGGGAGGGTGGGCTGTCTGGTGGGAAGGGTGTGCAGTTTGGTGGGTAGGGTGGACTGCTTTGTGGGTAAGGTGGGCTGACTGGTGGGCAGGGTAGGCTTACTGGTGGGCAGAGTGGGATGCTTGGTGGGTACAGTGGGCTGGCTGGTGGGATGGGTGGGCTCCCTGGTGGGCAGGGTGGGCTAACTTGTGGGCAGGGTGGGCTGCCTGGTGGGCAGGGTGGGCTAACTGGTGGGATGGGTGCCGGGCGTGTAGGGTGGGTTGATGGTGGGTAGAGCGGGCTGCATGGTGGGCAGGATGGGCTGCCTGGTGGGCAGAGTGGGATGCTTGGTGGGTACAGTGGGCTGGCTGGTGTGATGGGTGGGCTCCCTGGTGGGCAGGGTGGGCTAACTTGTGGGCAGGGTGGGCTGCCTGGTGGGCAGGGTGGGCTAACTGGTGGGATGGGTGCCGCGAGTCGCTGGAAAGCTGAAGCGCCCTGAAGCTGTATAAAGCTGACCTTCCACAAGGTACTGCCGAGTAGTGGGTGTTGGAGCTGGAGCTCATGGTAGAGACACTGAAGCTCATGGTGGAGCTGGAGATCATGGTGGAGCTGGAGATCATGGTGGAGGAGGTGGAGCTCATTGTGCAGGAGGTGGAGCACATTGTGGAGGAGGTGGAGCTCATTGTGCAGAAGGTGGAATACATTGTGGAGGAGGTGGAGCTCATTGTGCAGGAGGTGGAACACATTGTGGAGAAGGTGGAGCTCATTGTGGAGGAGGTGGAACACATTGTGGAGGAGATGGAGCTCATTCTGGAGGAGGTGGAACACATTGAGGAGGAGGTGGAGCTCATGGTGCAGGAGGTGGAACACATTGTGGAGGAGGTGGAGCTCATTGTGGAGGAGGTGGAACACATTGTGGAGGAGGTGGGGCTCATTGTGGAAGAGGTGGAACACATTGTAGAGGAGGTGGAGCTCATTGTGCAGGAGGTGGAACACATTGTGGAGGAGGTGGAGCTCATGGTGCAGGAAGTGGAGCTCATAGTGGAGGAGGTGGAGCTCATTGTGCAGGAGGTGGAACACATTGTGGAGGAGGTGGAGCTCATTGTGGAAGAGGTGGAACACATTGTAGAGGAGGTGGAGCTCATTGTGCAGGAGGTGGAACACATTGTGGAGGAGGTGGAGCTCATGGTGCAGGAGGTGGAACACATTGTGGAGGAGGTGGAGCTCATGGTGCAGGAGGTGGAGCACATTGTGGAGGAGGTGGAGCTCATTGTGCAGGAGGTGGAATACATTGTGGAGGAGGTGGAGCTCATTGTGCAGGAGGTGGAACACATTGTGGAGAAGGTGGAGCTCATTGTGGAGGAGGTGGAACACATTGTGGAGGAGATGGAGCTCATTCTGGAGGAGGTGGAACACATTGTGGAGGAGGTGGAGCTCATGGTGCAGGAGGTGGAACACATTGTGGAGGAGGTGGAGCTCATAGTGCAGGAGGTGGAACACATTGTGGAGGAGGTGGAGCTCATAGTGGAGGAGGTGGAGCTCATTGTGCAGGAGGTGGAGCACATTGTGGAGGAGGTGGAGCTCATTGTGCAGGAGGTGGAATACATTGTGGAGGAGGTGGAGCTCATTGTGCAGGAGGTGGAACACATTGTGGAGAAGGTGGAGCTCATTGTGGAGGAGGTGGAACACATTGTGGAGGAGATGGAGCTCATTCTGGAGGAGGTGGAACACATTGAGGAGGAGGTGGAGCTCATGGTGCAGGAGGTGGAGCTCATAGTGGAGGAGGTGGAGCTCATTGTGCAGGAGGTGGAACACATTGTGGAGGAGGTGGAGCTCATTGTGGAAGAGGTGGAACACATTGTAGAGGAGGTGGAGCTCATTGTGCAGGAGGTGGAACACATTGTGGAGGAGGTGGAGCTCATGGTGCAGGAGGTGGAACACATTGTGGAGGAGGTGGAGCTCATGGTGCAGGAGGTGGAACACATTGTGGAGGAGGTGGAGCTCATAGTGGAGGAGGTGGAGCTCATTGTGGAGGAGGTGGAGCACATTGTGGAGGAGGTGGAGCTCATTCTGGAGGAGGTGGAACACATTGTGGAGGAGGTGGAGCTCATGGTGCAGGAGGTGGAACACATTGTGGAGGAGGTGGAGCTCATGGTGCAGGAGGTGGAACACATTGTGGAGGAGGTGGAGCTCATAGTGGAGGAGGTGGAGCTCATTGTGCAGGAGGTGGAACACATTGTGGAGGAGGTGGAGCTCATTGTGCAGGAGGTGGAACACATTGTGGAGGAGGTGGAGCTCATGGTGCAGGAGGTGGAACACATTGTAGAGGAGGTGGAGCTCATTGTGGAGGAGGTGGAGCTCATGGTGCAGGAGGTGGAACACATTGAGGAGGAGGTGGAGCTCATTGCGCAGGAGGTGGAACACATTGTGGAGTAGGTGGAGCTCATTGTGGAGGAGGTGGAACACATAGTGGAGGAGGTGGAACACATAGTGGAGGAGGTGGAGCTCATTCTGGAGGAGGTGGAACACATTGTGGAGGAGGTGGAGCTCATGGTGCAAGAGGTGGAACACATTGTGGAGGAGGTGGAGCTCATGGTGCAGGAGGTGGAACACATTGTGGAGGAGGTGGAGCTCATAGTGGAGGAGGTGGAACTCATTGTTCAGGAGGTGGAACATATTGTGGAGGAGGTGGAGCTCATTGTGCAGGAGGTGGAACACATTGTGGAGGAGGTGGAGCTCATGGTGCAGGAGGTGGAACACATTGTGGAGGAGATGGAACACATTGTGGAGGAGGTGGAGCTCATTGTGGAATAGGTGGAACACATTGTGGAGGAGGTGGAGCTCATTGTGGAGGAGGTGGAGCTCATGGTGCAGGAGATGGAACACATTGTGGAGGAGGTGGAGCTCATTGTGGAATAGGTGGAACACATTGTGGAGGAGGTGGAGCTCATTGTGCAGGAGGTGGAACACATTGTGGAGGAGGTGGAGCTCATGGTGCAGGAGGTGGAACACATTGTGGAGGAGATGGAACACATTGTGGAGGAGGTGGAGCTCATTGTGGAATAGGTGGAACACATTGTGGAGGAGGTGGAGCTCATAGTGGAGGAGGTGGAGCTCATTGTGCAGGAGATGGAACACATTGTGGAGGAGGTGGAGCTCATTGTGGAATAGGTGGAACACATTGTGGAGGAGGTGGAGCTCATTGTGGAGGAGGTGGAGCTCATGGTGCAGGAGGTAAAACACATTGTGGAGGAGGTGGAGCTCATAGTGGAGGAGGTGGAACACATTGTGGAGGAGGTGGAGCTCATTGTGGAGGATGTGGAGCTCATGATGCAGGAGGTGGAACACATTGTGGAGGAGGTGGAGCTCATTGTTGAGGAGGTGGAGCTCATGGTGCATGAGGTGGAACACATTGTGGAGTAGGTGGAGCTCATTGTGCAGGAGGTGGAACACATTGTGGAGGAGGTGGAGCTCATTGTAGTAGGTTGGTAGACAGCAACCACCCAGGGAAGTACTACCGTCCTGCCAGATGACTGTGAAACAGAAACCTGTAACTGTTTTGCATGATGGTAGGATTGCTGGTTTCTTTTTCTGTCTCATAAACACGCTAGATAACAGGGTTATCTTGCTAGTCCTACTTACACTTTGGTCACACTTCACAGACACGCACATGCATATATATATACATACATCTAGGTTTTTCTCCTTTTTCTACATAGCTCTTGTTCTTCTTTATTTCTTCTATTGTCCATGGGGAAGTGGAAAAGAATTTTTCCTCCGTAAGCCATGCGTGTCGTATGAGGCGACTAAAATGCCGGGAGCAATGGGCTAGTAACCCCTTCTCCTGTAGACATTTACTAAAAAAGAGAAGAAGAAAAACTTTACAAAACTGGGTTGCTTGAATGTGCGTGGATGTAGTGCGGATGAAAAGAAACAGATGATTGCTGATGTTATGAATGAAAAGAAGTTGGATGTCCTGGCCCTAAGCGAAACAAAGCTGAAGGGGGTAGGGGAGTTTCGGTGGGGGGAAATAAATGGGATTAAATCTGGAGTATCTGAGAGAGTTAGAGCAAAGGAAGGGGTAGCAGTAATGTTGAATGATCAGTTATGGAAGGAGAAAAGAGAATATGAATGTGTAAATGCAAGAATTATGTGGATTAAAGTAAAGGTTGGATGCGAGAAGTGGGTCATAATAAGCGTGTATGCACCTGGAGAAGAGAGAAATGCAGAGGAGAGAGAGAGATTTGGGGAGATGTTAAGTGAATGTATAGGAGCCTTTGAACCAAGTGAGAGAGTAATTGTGGTAGGGGACCTGAATGCTAAAGTGGGAGAAACTTTTAGAGAGGGTGTGGTAGGTAAGTTTGGGGTGCCAGGTGTAAATGATAATGGGAGCCCTTTGATTGAACTTTGTATAGAAAGGGGTTTAGTTATAGGTAATACATATTTTAAGAAAAAGAGGATAAATAAGTATACAAGATACGATGTAGGGCGAAATGACAGTAGTTTGTTGGATTATGTATTGGTAGATAAAAGACTGTTGAGTAGACTTCAGGATGTACATGTTTATAGAGGGGCCACAGATATATCAGATCACTTTCTAGTTGTGGCTACACTGAGAGTAAAAGGTAGATGGGATACAAGGAGAATAGAAGAATCAGGGAAGAGAGAGGTGAAGGTTTATAAACTAAAAGAGGAGGCAGTTAGGGAAAGATAAAACAGCTATTGGAGGATAGATGGGCTAATGAGAGCATAGGCAATGGGGTCGAAGAGGTATGGGGTAGGTTTAAAAATGTAGTGTTAGAGTGTTCAGCAGAAGTTTGTGGTTACAGGAAAGTGGGTGCGGGAGGGAAGAGGAGCGATTGGTGGAATGATAATGTAAAGAGAGTAGTAAGGGAGAAAAAGTTAGCATATGAGAAGTTTTTACAAAGTAGAAGTGATGCAAGGAGGGAAGAGTATATGGAGAGAAAGAGAGAGGTTAAGAGAGTGGTGAAGCAATGTAAAAAGAGAGCAAATGAGAGAGTGGGTGAGTTGTTATCAACAAATTTTGTTGAAAATAAGAAAAAGTTTTGGAGTGAGATTAACAAGTTAAGGAAGCCTAGAGAACAAATGGATTTGTCAGTTAAAAATAGGAGAGGAGAGTTATTAAATGGAGAGTTAGAGGTATTGGGAAGATGGAGGGAATATTTTGAGGAATTGTTAAATGTTGATGAAGATAGGGAAGCTGTGATTTCGTGTATAGGGCAAGGAGGAATAACATTTTGTAGGAGTGAGGAAGAGCCAGTTGTGAGTGTGGGGGAAGTTCGTGAGGCAGTAGGTAAAATGAAAGGGGGTAAGGCAGCCGGGATTGATGGGATAAAGATAGAAATGTTAAAAGCAGGTGGGGATATAGTTTTGGAGTGGTTGGTGCAATTATTTAATAAATGTATGGAAGAGGGTAAGGTACCTAGGGACTGGCAGAGAGCATGCATAGTTCCTTTGTATAAAGGCAAAGGGGACAAAAGAGAGTGCAAAAATTATAGGGGGATAAGTCTGTTGAGTATACCTGGTAAAGTGTATGGTAGTTATTATTGAAAGAATTAAGAGTAAGACAGAGAATAGAATAGCAGATGAACAAGGAGGCTTTAGGAAAGGTAGGGGGTGTGTGGACCAGGTGTTTACAGTGAAACATGTAAGTGAACAGTATTTAGAGAAGGCTAAAGAGGTCTTTGTGGCATTTATGGACTTGGAAAAGGCGTATGACAGGGTGGATAGGGGGGCAATGTGGCAGATGTTGCAGGTATATGGTGTAGGAGGTAGGTTACTGAAAGCAGTGAAGAGTTTTTACGAGGATAGTGAGGCTCAAGTTAGAGTATGTAGGAAAGAGGGAAATTATTTCCCAGTAAAAGTAGGCCTTAGACAGGGATGTGTGATGTCACCGTGGTTGTTTAATATATTTATGGATGGGGTTGTAAGAGAAGTAAATGCGAGGGTCTTGGCAAGGGGCGTGGAGTTAAAAGATAAAGAATCACACATAAAGTGGGAGTTGTCACAGTTGCTCTTTGCTGATGACACTGTGCTCTTGGGAGATTCTGAAGAGAAGTTGCAGAGATTGGTGGATGAATTTGGTAGGGTGTGCAAAAGAAGAAAATTAAAAGTGAATACAGGAAAGAGTAAGGTTATGAGGATAACAAACATATTAGGTGATGAAAGATTGGATATCAGATTGGAGGGAGAGAGTATGGAGGAGGTGAATGTATTCAGATATTTGGGAGTGGACGTGTCAGCGGATGGGTCTATGAAGGATGAGGTGAATCATAGAATTGATGAGGGGAAAAGGGTGAGTGGTGCACTTAGGAGTCTGTGGAGACAAAGAACTTTGTCCTTGGAGGCAAAGAGGAGAATGTATGAGAGTATAGTTTTACCAACGCTCTTATATGGGTGTGAAGCATGAGTGATGAATGTTGCAGCGAGGAGAAGGCTGGAGGCAGTGGAGATGTCATGTCTGAGGGCAATGTGTGGTGTGAATATAATGCAGAGAGTTCGTAGTTTGGAAGTTAGGAGGAGGTGCGGGATTACCAAAACTGTTGTCCAGAGGGCTGAGGAAGGGTTGTTGAGGTGGTTCGGACATGTAGAGAGACTGGAGCGAGACAGAATGACTTCAAGAGTGCATCAGTCTGTAGTGGAAGGAAGGCGGGGTAGGGGTCGGCCTAGGAAAGGTTGGAGGGAAGGGGTAAAGGAGGTTTTGTGTGCGAGGGGCTTGGACTTCCAGCAGGCGTGCGTGAGCGTGTTTGATAGGAGTGAATGGAGACGAATGGTTTTTAATACTTGACGTGCTGTTGGAGTGTGAGCAAAGTAACATTTATGAAGGGGTTCAGGGAAACCGGCAGGCCGGACTTGAGTCCTGGAGATGGGAAGTACAGTGCCTGCACTCTGAAGGAGGGGTGTTAATGTTGCAGTTTAAAAACTGTAGTGTAGAGCACCCTTCCGGCAAGACAGAGATGGAGTGAATGATGGTGAAAGTTTTTCTTTTTCGGGCCACCCTGCCTTGGTGGGAATCGGCCAGTGTGATAGTAATAAAATATATATATATATATATATATATATATATATATATATATATATATATATATATATATATATATATATATATATATATATATATATATATATATATATATATATATATATATATATATATATATATATATATATATATATACAGGAAAAGGGGTTTCTAGCCCCTTGCTCGCGGCATTTTAGTCGCCTCTTACGACACGCATGGCTTACGGAGGAAGAATGCAAATATCGCAAATCAAGTGATACAGTGATACAGTCTGCAGACATAGCACTAGCAACTATATGTCTTCCCTGTTATATTCTATTTGAAAATCACACTAGGAACAAAGACTAGCAACAATAGATTTCCCTGTTACATTGCCTCACGCAAGATGGTGCTGATACAGAGTGCTGAAATCTTTGAGCATTGAGGATATCGTCCAACATTCCAACAACAGTTCATTAGCTAGAGAAGCCTGAAACTTTTCCTTCCATCACTGTTGGAGTTACTGTCACTTGAGAATTGCCGTCTCACAACTGAACGTCATATGCATAGGAGAAATCGAACCTTTATCAAGATATATTCATTATCCCATAGCGAAAGCAAGAGAAATTTTGGACAGGAGGTGGAACAAAGAAAGAGGGTTGGAGGAAAAGAAGAAAAAATAAGGATGGCTAAGGTTCTCTCTCTCTCTCTCTCTCTCTCTCCTTTTCTCTCTGTACTTATGTTTGTATGGATAACCTACCAGCTTTCTTATCCTCCTCCGTAGCATCAAAAGAGTTATTACAACAAATTCTTCCTGACAACCTTGGCGACATAGCAGGAATACAGGATCCCAGCTACACCTGTACCATTACTGAATGCGAGACACTCCCTGCTCCAGTACCAAAACCTAGTGCAGCACTGGCTTAGAAACAGTCGAGCTGGGATGGCCACATCGCTGAATAGGTTCATGCCAACATGCTCAGGGCTGCAACATTTTACAGGAAGACTGTCTGTCTTCAAGCTGTGAGTGCTCATCATTTTGGGGATTTTCTCAAAACAGTTCCCATTTCGGCAATAGGAACACGCTTTGACCCACGGACCTTCCGTATAACAGTGGCTCTCCGCCTCGCTGCCCCAATTCACGCGGAATATTCGGAACATTCGTGTACTGGCGGAGATGTGCAAGAACACCAATATGATCTACACGGTCTTAACTGCTCCAGAACCAAGGACTGACACTCACGACATAATGCAAAGCCGAGAGAAAGCCCCGATCCCTATCATCCAGCAATGATCACAGTTCCTCAAACCGCCTCGATGGAATCATCATCTGTCCTTGGAAGAATGGCAAGCTTTTTGCATTGGACTATACATGCGTTTCGACACTGGCTGACACCTTCATCTGTCATAGAGTAGAGCAACAGGGAGGTGCCGCGGATCACAGGGAGGAGTAGAAAATCAGAAAGTACAGGGACATAGGCTATCAGTATGAATTCGTCCCAGTGGGATTAGAGACCCTGGGATAATGGGAAAAAACTATACGTTTTCTCAAGGAACTGGGTTCCAGACACATTGACACCACCAGGGACCCGAGGGCGGCCACTTTTATGTTCCAGGGCCTCAGCGTGGCCATCCAGAGGGGAAATGCTTGCTGCATACTTGGCTCACATCCAGGTTCAGAGGAGCTGGAGGAGATTCGTTATTTTTGATATACTTCGCCAATGTATTTATGGTTATGCTTTGTAAATAAATGATCCCTGATCTAATATATATATATATATATATATATATATATATATATATATATATATATATATATATATATATATATATATATATATATATATATATATATATATATATATATATATATATATATATATATATAAATATATATATATATATATATATATATATATATATATATATATATATATATATATATATATATATATATATATATATATATATATATATATATATATATATATATATATATATGAGATGTAAGCTATAGCTCTGTGTCTTCCTTTGCATATCACCCGAATTGCCATGACAGTGATCTCCATCGAAGACACCGCAAAGACTCTAAGCGGACATCAGCCAAATCTTCAAATGGGCCACTCAAAACAATATATAGTTCAATGAAGAGAAATTTGAACTACTCAGATTTTGAAAACTTGAGGAAATTAAAACTGTATCAGGATATACAACAAATTCTAACCATACAATAGAGCGAAAAAGTAATGTGAAGGACCTGGGAGTGATAACGTCAGAGGATCTGCTAGAAAAATGATAGGATGGATAATGAGAAGCTTCAAAACTAGGAATGCCAAGTCCATGATGATTCTCTTCAAATCGCTTGTTCTCCTCAGGCTGGAATACTGCTGTACACTAACTGCCCCCTTTAAGGCAGGCGAAATTGCTGACCTGGAGAGTGTACAAAGAACTTTCACGGCACACATAAATACGATAAAGCACCGATATTACTTGGAATGGTTGAAGTTCCTTGATTTGTATTCCCTGGACCGCATGCGAGAAGGATACTTGGAAAATCCTAAAGGTATTTGTACCAAACTTCCACACGAGAATCACTTCCTATGGAAGCAAAAATCTCGGCAGGAGATGCAACATTCCCCCAGTGAAAAGCAGGGGAGCCACGAGAACACTGAGAGACAGCACAATAAGTGTCCGGGGCCCAAGACCGTTCAACTGTCTCCCAGCATATATAAGGGGGATTACCAATAGACCTCTGGCTGTCTTCAGGAAGGCACTGAACAGGCACATAAAGCCACTACCTGACCAGCCGGGCTGTGGTTCGTACTCCAGGTATAAATCGGGTGGTAGGAAAAGACTAGCGCTGACACGGGTTCTGTGAAGGGTCTCTGGACTCTTCCTAGAAGACATTTCAGTTGCATCTCCGAAGCAGAGGGACTCAAATATGTCGTGTAGAATAGGTACAACTGCTCAATTAGCAAGAACTCATTTAAAATTAAGTCCTTTATAAAATTGTGTCTCGTACGTTTAAGGATATATGTTTTTTTTTCATTTATGTTAATGTAAAAATTAATAATTTTGAACACTCCGATATTTTAGCACGTTCCTGCTGTACCAGCTGCAGCTGCTCCAGCTGCTGCTGCTCCAGTTTCTGCTGCTCCAGCTCCTGTTGTACCAGCTGCTGTTGCTATAGCTGCAGCTTCTCCAGCTGCTGCTGCTCCAGCTGCTGCTGCTCCAGCTCCTGCTGTACCAGCTGCTGCTGCTCCAGCTCCTGCTACTCCAGCTCCTACTGATCCAGCTCCTGATGATCCAGCTGCTGCTGCTCCAGCTCCTTCTGCTCCAGCTGCTGATATTCCAGCTCCTACTGATCGACCTCCTGCTGATCCAGCTGCTGCTGCTCCAGCTCCTGCTGATCCAGCTGCTGCTGCTCCAGCTCCTGCTGTATCAGCTGCTGCTGCTCCAGCTGCTGCTGCTCCAGCTGCTGCTGCTCTAGTTCCTGCTGATCCAGCTGCTGCTGCTCCAGCTCCTGCTGTATCAGCTGCTGCTGATCCAGCTGCTGCTGCTCCAGCTCCTGTTGATTCAGCTGCTGCTGCTTCAGCTCCTGCTGATCTAGCTGCTGCTGTTCCAGCTCCTACTGTATCAGCTGCTGCTGCTCCAGCTCTTGCTGTATCAGTTGCTGCTGCTCCAGCTCCTGCTGATTCAGCTGCTGCTGCTGCTGCAGCTCCTGCTGATCCAACTGCTGCTTCTCCAGCTCCTGCTGATCCAGCTGCTGCTGCTCCAGCTGCTACTGCTCCAGCTGCTGCTGCTGTTCCAGCTGCTACTGCTCCAGCTGCCGCTGCTCAAGCTGCTACTGCTCCAGCTGCTGCTGCTGCTCAAGCTGTTACTGATCCAGCTGCTGCTGTTCTAGCTGCTACTGCTCCAGCTGCTGCTGCTCCAGCTGCTGCTGCTCCAGCTCCTGTTGTACCAGCTGCTGTTGC
Source organism: Cherax quadricarinatus (assembly GCF_038502225.1). NCBI lineage: Eukaryota > Metazoa > Arthropoda > Malacostraca > Decapoda > Parastacidae > Cherax > Cherax quadricarinatus. The sequence goes on along the minus strand of NC_091311.1, from coordinate 11,672,591 downwards.
TCCAGCTGCAGCTTCTCCAGCTGCTGCTGCTCCAGCTGCTTCTGTTCCAGCTCCTGCTGTACCAGCTGCTGCTGCTCCAGCTGCTGCTACTCCAGCTCCTACTGATCCAGCTCCTGCTGATCCAGCTGCTGCTGCTCCAGCTGCTGCTGCTCCAGCTGCTGCTGCTCTAGTTCCTGCTGATCCAGCTGCTGCTGCTCAAGCTCCTGCTGTATCAGCTGCTGCTGATCCAGCTGCTGCTGCTCCAGCTCCTGCTGATTCAGCTGCTGCTACTCCAGCTCCTGCTGATCTAGCTGCTGCTGCTCCAGCTCCTGCTGTATCAGCTGCTGCTGCTCCAGCTCTTGCTGTATCAGTTGCTGCTGCTCCAGCTCCTGCTGATTCAGCTGCGGCTGCTCCAGCTCCTGCTGATCCAGCTGCTGCTTCTCCAGCTCCTGCGAATCCAGCTGCTGCTGCTCCACCTGCTACTGCTCCAGCTGCTGCAGCTCCAGCTGCTACTGCTACAGCTGCTGCTGCTGTTCCAGCTGCTACTGCTACAGCTGCCGCTGCTCCAGCTGCTACTGCTCCAGCTGCTGCTGCTGGTCAAGCTGTTACTGCTCCAGCTGCTGCTGCTCTAGCTGCTACTGCTCCTCCTGCTGCTGCTGCTCCAGCTGCTACTGCTCCAGCTGCTGCTGCTCCAGCTGCCGCTGCTAGAGCTGCTACACCTGCAGCTGCTCCAGCTGCTGCTGCTCCAGCTGCTACTGCTCCAGCTGCTGTTGCTCCTGCTGCTACTGCTCCAGCTGCTGCTGCTCCAGCTGCTACTTCTCCAGCTGCTGCTGCTCCAGCTGCTGCTGCTGCTCCAACTGCTGCTGCTACTGCTCCAGCTGCTGCTGCTCCAGTTGCTACTGCTCCAGCTGCTGCTGCTCCAACTGCTGCTGCTCCAGCTGCTCCTGCTCCAGCTGCTGCTGTTCCAGCTGCTACTGCTTCAGCTGCTGCTGCTCCAGCTGCTACTGCTCTAGCTGCTGCTGCTCCAGCTGCTACTGCCCTAGCTGCATTTGCTCCAGCTGCTACTGATCCAGCAGCTACTGCTCCAGCTGCTACTGCTCCAGCTTCTGCTGCTCCAGCTGCTACTGCTCCAGCTGCTACTGCTCCAGGAGCTACTGCTCCAGCAGCAACTGCTCCAGCTGCTACTGCTCCAGCTGCTACTGCTCCAGCTGCTGCTACTCCAGCTGCTGCTGCTCCAGCTGCTGCTGCTCCAGCTGCTACTGCTCCAGCTGCTGCTGCTCCAGCAGCTGCTGCTCCAGCTACTGCTGCTCCAACTGCTGCTGCTCCAGCTGCTGCTGCTCCAGCTGCTACTGCTCTAGCTGCTGCTGCTCCAGCTGCTGCTGCTCCAGCTGCTGCTGCTCCAGCTGCTACTGCTCCAGCTGCTGCTGCTGCTCCAGCTGCTGCTGCTCCAGCTGCTGCTGCTCCAGCTGCTGCTGCTGCTCCAGCTGCTGCTGCTCCAGCTGATACTGCTCCAGCTGCTACTGCTCCAGCTGCTGCCGCTCATGCTGCTTCTGCTCCAGCTGCTGCTGTTCCAGCTGCTGCTGCTCCAGCTGTTGCTGCTCCAGCTGCTGCTGCTCCAGCTGCTACTGCTCCAGCTGCTACTGCTCTAGGTGCTACTGCTCTAGGTGCTACTGCTCCAGCTGCTACTGCTCCATCTGCTACTGCTCCAGCTGCTGCTGCTCCAGCTGCCGCTGCTAGAGCTGCTACACCTGCAGCTGCTACTGCTCCACCTGCTACTGCTCCAGCTGCTGCTGCTCCAGCTGCTACTGCTCCAGCTGCTGTTGCTCCTGCTGCTACTGCTCCAGCTGCTGCTGCTCCAGCTGCTACTTCTCCAGCTGCTGCTGCTCCAGCTGCTGCTGCTGCTCCAACTGCTGCTGCTACTGCTCCAGCTGCTGCTGCTCCAGTTGCTACTGCTCCAGCTGCTCCTGCTCCAACTGCTGCTGCTCCAGCTGCTCCTGCTCCAGCTGCTGCTGTTCCAGCTGCTACTGCTTCAGCTGCTGCTGCTCCAGCTGCTACTGCTCTAGCTGCTGCTGCTCCAGCTGCTACTGCCCTAGCTGCCTTTGCTCCAGCTGTTACTGATCCAGCAGCTACTGCTCCAGCTGCTACTGCTCCAGGTTCTGCTGCTCCAGCTGCTACTGCTCCAGCTGCTACTGCTCCAGCAGCTACTGCTCCAGCAGCAACTGCTCCAGCTGCTACTGCTCCAGCTGCTACTGCTCCAGCTGCTGCTACTCCAGCTGCTGCTGCTCCAGCTGCTGCTGCTCCAGCTGCTGCTGCTCCAACTGCTGCTGCTCCAGCTGCTGCTGCTCCAGCTGCTACTGCTCCAGCTGCTGCTGCTCCAGCTGCTGCTGCTCCAGCTGCTGCTGCTCCAGCTGCTACTGCTCCAGCTGCTGCTGCTCCAGCTGCTGCTGTTCCAGCTGCTACTGCTTCAGCTGCTGCTGCTCCAGCTGCTACTGCTCTAGCTGCTGCTGCTCCAGCTGCTACTGCCCTAGCTGCCTTTGCTCCAGCTGTTACTGATCCAGCAGCTACTGCTCCAGCTGCTACTGCTCCAGGTTCTGCTGCTCCAGCTGCTACTGCTCCAGCTGCTACTGCTCCAGCAGCTACTGCTCCAGCAGCAACTGCTCCAGCTGCTACTGCTCCAGCTGCTACTGCTCCAGCTGCTGCTACTCCAGCTGCTGCTGCTCCAGCTGCTGCTGCTCCAGCTGCTGCTGCTCCAACTGCTGCTGCTCCAGCTGCTGCTGCTCCAGCTGCTACTGCTCCAGCTGCTGCTGCTCCAGCTGCTGCTGCTCCAGCTGCTGCTGCTCCAGCTGCTACTGCTCCAGCTGCTGCTGCTCCAGCTGCTGCTGCTCCAGCTGCTGCTGCTCCAGCTGCTGCTGCTCCAGCTGCTGCTGCTGCTGCTGCTCCAGCTGCTGCTGCTCCAGCTGATACTGCTCCAGCTGCTACTGCTCCAGCTGCTGCTGCTCCTGCTGCTGCTGCTCCAGCTGCTGCTGTTCCAGCTGCTGCTGCTCCAGCTGCTGCTGCTCCAGCTGCTGCTGCTCCAGCTGCTGCTGCTTCAGCTGCTACTGCTCCAGCTGCTGCTGTTCTAGCTGCTGCTGCTCCAGCTCCTACTGCTCCAGCTGTTACTGCTCCAGCTGCTGCTGCTCCAGCTGCTACTGCTCCAGTGTTTGCTTTCCTAGCTTTTTCTTTTCCTGCTCCTGCTGTTGCTGTTATTGCTGTTGTAGTTCTTGCTGCTACTGTTTTTATTGCTTCAGGTCTTGCTGCTGCACCTTCTGCTGCTGAAGATTTTGCTGCTCCGGCTTTTGCTGGTTCAGCTGCTTATGCGTCATTACATGCTATTTCGGCTGCTGTTCCAGCTCCAGCTGCTATTGCTCCAGCTGCTACTGCTCCAGCTACTTCATTTCGGCTGCTGTTCCAGCTCCAGCTGCTCCATTTGCTGCTGGTCTTTCTCCTGCTCTTGCTACTTCACCTCCTTTTCCTGCTTTTGCCACCCAGAGTTAGTACGCCCATAAACCTCATAATAACCACCAGAAACCAGCAAATAAGTCTTTTCCTAAGTTCTCCAACACACACACACACACACACACACACACACACACACACACACACACACAAACACCCTCTCGCCACATTCCTCTCTGTGTTTACGACGTGGCCAGGAGCCCCATCTATCTTTCCTTGTCACAACTATCAGGATCACTTCATCTGCGACTCCTGACGGCGAATGTTCGTCTTTTTCGTAACGTCTACGTATTGTAGTGTTGACTGATTGAGAATAATTAATGATTCTTTATTTGTTTTTATGTATATTGTTATTATGCTCGTTTAGAATAAAATCTGCATTCTCTTGAAACACGCTCATTCTTACAGTAGAACACACACACACACACACACACACACACACACACACCATTCATCCCCGTATTCCAAAAGCCCAGCCTCCTTTATCTCAAATGCATGAAAAAAGAATAATGGTGAGTGGTAACAAAATTTCCTTGCAGCAACTGAAATCTGTACATATGTATATAGATGTATACACATTTATACATGTATGTGCGTCCAGATAAATGCAGTATATACTTTGTTATGCAATATACATATTTCAATGCAATATATACATTTTTTTGTGTATGTAATGTTGCATGTATGTATACGTGGGTATATGTATGATGTATATGAAGTTTAAAAATGTTAGGAAAACGCGAGGTTTTTAATATTTTTATATTCTCTGTTTATTTGCAGTAGTTTTACTTCTAAGATTCTTGTCAATCTAGCTGTGTATTGGAATATTTTGTCCACACAAACTAAACTGGATGGATACTACCTTGAAAATAAGATGTATAGCCGTAAAATGCTGAAGCCGTTTGGAAGAGGAAGACTGATGCGGGCGGAGTCTTCACCATTCCCTGCTTCTCTTGTCCACTCCAATACTTTGGAGAAACTGGTCGCTTTCTTTCTGACAGACTTACAGAACACGAAAGAGGTGTTAGATTTACCGACACCAACAATGCTCTTTTCTGTCATGTTAAAGGTCACAATCAGCCTATTAACTGGTCCTCTGCCAAAACTATCTACCAGTTTTCTAGTCTTCATAGACTTGTTCTTGTTGAAGCATCCCTTATATACAACTTTCCTAATATGAATCTTCGTCATGACTTTCTCTGTAGTTGCCTTCCTTTCTCATTACATTGTCAATTGCCCCAAACTTCAGAACACTCGTGACCTGACCTTATCTTTATCTCCTCCTCTCCATACCTTTTCCCATTTTCTATATTTTCTTTGCATTTCCTGCCTTCTGCCAAAGTGTGTTATGTCCTGTGAGGTTTTGTTCAGTTGGGATTTAATTCTACCTTTGTGTACCGTTAGCTCTCCTGCAGTGCTCCTCTTTTTTCTTGTTCTTAGACTATAACTTCTACTATTACTACTACTAATATCTCCTCGCCAAGTCTACACTCCGTGGCTCTTTTTTTACTGCTTCTACTATTGCCTTCTTATTACCACTTCTACCACTGTTGTATTATTTTTTTCTACTACTGCTACTACTACTACTACCATTACTACCACTATTTCCACCACTGCTATTACTATCCTCACTTTAATACTATTTCTTCCTCTCATTATACTATTCCCGTCCCGATCAACCCTCTCGTTTTATATACTCAGGTTCTCGTCCCTTCGAACTTGTGTGTGACTAGTAAATCTTCCAAATAGGACCGAAATGTCGTCATAAGTTGCATTCCCCTTTATGTGGGTTATTTATGAAATATTCATATATCTTCTTGCACCAATACGTACAGTTCGTTTTTTTTTCGTTAGGCTCAGAATGATTTTTGCTAAATTAATGCATACACAAATTTTCGCTTGTCTTATTCGGCAAGAAAAACGTTGATATTTAAGCCCAAATCGCACACACACACACACAAACACACACACACACAAACATGCAAAAAAACAAAACAAATATAGAGATATATATATATATATATATATATATATACATATATATATATATATATATATATATATATATATATATATATATATATGTATATATATATATATATATATATATGTATATATATATATGTATATATATATATATATATATATATATATATATATATATATATATATATATATATATATATATATATATATATATATATATATATATATATATATATATATATATATATATATATATATTTAAGTGCATCCACGAACAAGTGGTTTTTAAGCAATTAAATAACATTAATATGTGTACTGCTTGTGAAGGCTGGTATTTCAAAACGGGAGTAGAATTAAATTAGTTTCGGGCGTGCCACAGCCACATACGTCCTCGCATCATGAAACATACCTAGTGCTACTAGCAACATAATGTTTGAAGGATGGATGACCCAGTGGTTACACCCTCGTGAACTTTGACTTGCCTCCTGAGAGATAAAATAACAAGAGTTCAATCTCCGACTAGTGAGTTTATTAATAACTTATAAACCACATGTTCGTGGGTCCTTCCACATACTTGAAATAAATATTTTTATAATTTTTAAATGATCTACATATAAATTTACATGAATTATTTTTTTTTTAAATTCTACACAATTTTTCCGTTGTTCAATACACTTCTACATATTTTTTTAAACCATATAACCATATAGGAATATTTTTTCTAATATATACAAAAAAGTATTACCAGCTATTCAACAAGAGCTTATCTGGAGAACTTTTTTTTCAAAATCTGTTGAAATTCGTCACAGTGTAAAATCATCTACTATTTTCCGCTTTTTCCCATGACTATTTTTTCTCTACTTTTTGACAGGTTGATCGGCACACTAGTTTCTTTTTTAAAACGTGACCTGGTTTGTGTAACAAAGACCCGGTAAAATACGACCTCAAAAGATCTTTCAACAAAATTAAAAGATCCATGTTTTTTTTTTCTTTTTGCTGGAGAGGGAAAAATGGAGGGTACACACACACACACACACACACAAACCCACACACACACACACACACACTCACACACACTCACACACACTCACACTCACACCACAAAACAGCAGGAGGCCAAGGCAAGAGTACGATGAGAGCAACAGAGCGATGGTTGACACACCGAGTATTAATGATGAAGGAGAGCAGTCGTAGAGCCAGAAATGAATATGCACAGATAAGAAGGGAGGCCCAACGACAATATGAAAACGACATAGCAGCGAAAGCCAGATCTGACCCGAAGCTGTTATACAGCCACATCAGGAGGAAAGCAAAAGTCAAGGACCAGGTAATCAGGCTAAGGAAGGAAGGAGGAGAGACAACAAGAAATGACCGTGAAGTATGTGAGGAACTCAACAAGAAATTCAAAGAAGTGTTCAAAGAGGAGACAGATGGGGCTCCAGAAAGACGGAGAGGTGGGGCACACCACCATGTGCTAGACACAGTACACACAACCGAGGAAGAAGTGAAGAGGCTTCTGAGTGAGCTAGATACCTCAAAGGCAATGGGGCCGGATAACATCTCTCCATGGGTCCTGAGAGAGGGAGCAGAGGCACTATGTGTACCCCTAACAACAATATTCAATACATCTATCGGAACAGGGAGATTGCCTGAGGCGTGAAAGAGAGCAAATGAAGTCCCAATCTTTAATAAAGGAGACAGACATGAAGCACTAAACTACAGACCAGTGTCACTGACATGTATAGTATGCAAAATCATGGAGAAGATTATCAGAAGAGTGGTGGAACACCTAGAAAGGAATGATCTCATCAACAGCAGTCAACATGGTTTCAGGGACGGAAAATTCTGTGTCACAAACCTACTGAAGTTCTATGACATTGTGACAGCAGTAAGACAAGAGAGAGAGGGGTGGGTGGATTGCATTTTCTTGGAATGCAAGAAGGCGTTTGACACAGTTCCACACAAGAGATTAGTGCAAAAACTGGAGGACCAAGCAGGGATAACAGGGAAGGCACTACAGTGGATCAGGAAATACTTGTCAGGAAGACAGCAGCGAGTCATGGTACGTGGCGAGGTGTCAGAGTGGGTGCCTGTGATCAGGGGGGTCCCGCAGGAGTCAGTCCTAGGACCAGTGCTATTTCTGGTATTTGTAAACAACATGACGGAAGGAATAGACTCCGAGGTGTCCCTGTTTGCAGATGACGTGAAGTTGATGAGAAGAATTCATTCGATCGAAGACCAGGCAGAACTACAAAGGGATTTGGACAGGCTGCAAACCTGGTCCAGCAATTGGCTCCTGGAATTTATCCCCACCAAGTGCAAAGCCATGAAGATTGGGAAAGTGCAAAGAAGACCGCATACGGAGTACAGTCTAGGGGGCCAGAGACTATAATCCTCACTCAAGGAAAAAGATCTTGGGGTGAGTATAACACCAGGCACATCTCCTGAAGCGCCCGTCAACCAAATAACTGCTGCGGCATATGGGCGCCTAGCAAAACTCAGAACAGCATTCCGACATCTTAATAAGGAATCGTTCAGGACCCTGTACCACGTGTACGTTAGGCCCATATTGGAGTATGCGGCACCAGTTTGGAACCCACACCTAGCCAAGCACGTAAAGAAACTAGAGAAAGTGCAAAGGTTTGCAACAAGACTAGTCCCAGAGCTAAGGGGTATGTCCTACGACGAGAGATTAAGGGAAATCAACCTGACGACACTGGAGGGCAGGATAGATAGGAGAGACATGATAACGACATACAAAATACTGAGAGGAATTGACAGGGTGGACAAAGACAGGATGTTCCAGAAGCTGGACACAGCAACAAGGGAACAGAGTTGGAAGTTGAAGACACAGATGAATCACAGGGATGTTAGGAAGTATTTCTTCAGCCACAGAGAAGTCAGGAACTGGAATAGTTTGGGAAGAGATATAGTGGAAGCAGGATCAATACATAGCTTTAAGCAGAGGTATGATAAAGCTCACGTTTCAGGGAAAGTGACCTAGTAGCGACCAGTGAAGAGGAGGGGCCAGGAGCTAGCACTCGACCCCTGCAACCTCAACTAGGTGAGTACAACTAGGTGAATACACACACACACACACACACACACACACACACACACACACACTCACACACACACACACACACACACACACACACACACTGGCTGAGGTGGCAAGAAGAGCTCACTCGAGCAGAGCAAAGTTACTGGTAATGGGCGATTTCAACCACAGGGAGATCGACTGGGAAAACCTGGAGCCACATGGGGGTCCCGAAACATGGAGAGCCAAGATGATGGATGTGGTACTTGAAAACCTCATGCATCAACATGTCAGGGACACAACCAGAGAGAGAGGGGAGGATGAGCCAGCAAGACTGGATCTTGTGTTCACCCTGAGCAGTTCAGACATTGAGGACATCACTTACGAGAGGCCCCTTGGAGCTAGCGATCACGTGGTTCTGAGTTTTGATTATATAGTAGAGTTACAAGTGGAGAAGGTAACAGGAACTGAAGGGGACAGGCCAAACTATAAAAGGGGGGACTAGACAGGTATGAGAAACTTCCTGCAGGAGGTTCAGTGAGACAGAGAAATGGTAGGAAAATCAGTAAACGAGATGATGGAATATGTGGCAACAAAGTGCAAAGAGGCAGAGGAAAGTTTTGTGCCCAAGGGAAACAGAAATAATAGGAAGACCAAAACGAGTCCTTGGTTTACCCGAAGGTGTAGGGAGGCAAAAACTAAGTGCAACAGAGAATGGAAAAGGTACAGGAGGCATAGGACCCAGGAAAACAAGGAGATTAGTAGAAGAGCCAGAAACGAGTATGCACAGATAAGGAGGGAGGCCCAGCGACAGTATGAAAACGACATAGCATCGAAAGTCAAATCTGACCCGAAACTGCTGTATAGCCACATTAGGAGGAAGACAACAGTCAAGGACCAGGTGATAAGGCTGAGGAAAGAAGGTGGAGAACTCACAAGAAACGATCAAGAGGTATGTGAGGAGCTCAACACGAGATTTAAGGAAGTATTTACAGTAGAGACAGGAAGGACTCTGGGGGGACAGACCAGATGAGGACACCAGCAAGGAATACACCAACAAGTGTTGGACGACATACATACAGATGAGGAGGAGGTGAAGAAACTGCTAAGGGACATCGATACCTCAAAGGCAATGGGACCGGACAACATCTCCCCGTGGGTCCTTAGAGAGGGAGCAGATATGTTGTGCGTGCCACTTACCACAATCTTCAACACGTCCCTGGAAACTGGGCAACTACCTGAGGTATGGAAGACGGCAAATGTAGTTCCCATTTTTAAAAAAGGAGACAGAAAAGATGCACTAAACTATAGACCTGTGTCATTGACGTGTATAGTATGCAAAATTATGGAGAAGATTATCACGAGGAGAGTGGTGGAGCACCTGGAACGGAACAAGAGTATAAATGCCAACTAGCACGGATTCACGGAAGGCAAATCCTGTGTCACAAACCTACTGGAGTTTTATGATAAAATAACAGAAGTAAGACACGAGAGAGAGGGGTGCGTTGATTGCATCTTCTTGGAGTGCAAGAAGGCCTTTGACACAGTTCCTCACAAGAGATTAGTGCAGAAGCTAGAGCATCAGGCGCATAAAACAGGAAGGGCACTGCAATGGATCAGAGAATACCTGACAGGGAGGCAACAACGAGTCATGGTACGTAATGATGTATCACAGTGGGCACCTGTGACGAGCGGGGTCCCACAGGGGTCGGTCCTAGGACCAGTGCTATTTTTGGTATATGTGAACGACATGATGGAAGGGTTAGACTCAGAAGTGTCCCTGTTTGCAGATGATGTGAAGTTAATGAGGAGAATTAAATCTGATGAGGACCAGGCAGGACTTCAAAGAGACCTGGTGGACAGACTGGACACCTGGTCCAGCAAATGGCTTCTCGAATTTAATCCTGCCAAATGCAAAGTCATGAAGATAGGGGAAGGGCACAGAAGACCACAGACAGAGTATAGGCTAGGTGGCCAAAGACTGCAAACCTCACTCAAGGAGAAAGATCTTGGGGTGAGTATAACACCGAGCATGTCTCCGGAAGCACAAATCAATCAGATAACTGCTGCAGCATACGGGCGCCTGGCAAACCTGAGAACAGCATTCCGATACCTTAGTAAGGAATCGTTCAAGACACTGTACACCGTGTATGTCAGGCCCATACTGGAGTATGCAGCACCTGCTTGGAACCCGCACTTGATAAAGCACGTCAAGAAACTAGAGAAAGTACAAATTTTGCCACAAGGTTAGTTCCAGAGCTAAGGGGAATGTCCTATGAAGAAAGATTAAGGGAAATCGGCCTGACGACACTGGAGGACAGGAGGGTCAGGGGAGACATGATAACGACATATAAAATACTGCGTGGAATAGACAAGGTGGACAAAGACAGGATGTTCCAGGGAGGGGACACAGAAACAAGAGGCCACAATTGGAAGTTGAAGACAAAAATGAGTCAGAGAGATATTAGGAAGTATTTCTTCAGTCATAGAGTTGTAAGGCAGTGGAATAGCATAGAAAATGACGTAGTGGAGGCAGGAACCATACACAGTTTTAAGACGAGGTTTGATAAAGCTCATGGAGCAGGGAGAGAGAGGGCCCAGTAGCAACCGGTGAAGAGGCGGGGCCAGGAGCTACGAATCGACCCCTGCAACCACGAATAGGTGAGTACACACACACACACACACACACACACACACACACACACACACACACTCACTCACTCACTCACTCACTCACACACACACACACACACACACACACACACACACACACACACACACACACACACACACACACACACACACACACACAGCGGAGAAGAAAGTGATTACATAGCGGGAACGCTTCACTCTGTTGGTCCCAATGTGATAATTGCAGTGATGTATAACCCACCACAGAACAGCAGGAGGCCAAGGCAAGAGTTTGACGAGAGCAATTGAGCGATAGTTGACACACTGGCTGCAGTGACCAGAAGAGCTCATGCATGCAGGGCAAAGCTCCTGATCATGGGCGACTTTAACCACAAAGAGATCGAATGAGAGAATTTGGAGCCACATGGGGGCCAAGATACATGGAGGGCTAAGATGATGGAGGTGGTACTGGAAAACTTCATGTACCAACACGTAAGGGACACTACAAGAGAGAGAGGACAGGATGAACCAGCAAGACTGGACTTAGTATTCACCTTGAGTAGTGCAGATATCGAGGACATCACATATGAAAGACCCCTTGCGGCCAGCGATCATGTGGTTTTGAGCTTCGAATACACAGTAGAGCTACAAGTGGAGAGGGAAGCAGGAAGGCAAGGACAAATGAAACCATACTACAGGAAAGGGGACTACACAGGAATGAGGAACTTCCTGAATGAGGTTCAGTGGGACAGAGAACTGGCAGGGAAGCCAGTTAATGAGATGATGGAATATGTAGCAACAATGTGCAAGGAGGCTGAGGAGAGGTTTGTACCCAAGGGTAACAGGAATAATGAAAAAGCCAGGATGAGCCCATGGTTCACCCAAAGATGCAAGGAGGCAAAAACCAAGTGTGCTAGGGAATGGAAGAAATATAGAAGGCAAAGAACCCAGGAGAATAAGGAGAGCAGTCGTAGAGCCAGAAACGAATATGCACAGATAAGAAGGGAAGCCCAATGACAATATAAAAACGACATAGCAGCAAAAGCCAAATCTGACCCGAAGCTGTTATACAGCCACATCAGGAAGAAAACAACCGTTAAGGACCAGGTAATCAGGCTAAGGAAGGAAGGAGGAAAGACAACAAGAAATGACCGTGAAGTATGTGAGGAACTCAACAAGAGATTTAAAGAAGTGTTCACAGAGGAGACAGAAGGGGCTCCAGAAAGACGGAGAGGTGGGGTACACCACCATGTGCTGGACACAGTAAACACAACCGAGGAAGAAGTGAAGAGGCTTCTGAGTGAGCTAGATACCTCAAAGGCAATGGGGCCAGATAACATCTCTCCATGGGTCCTGAGAGAGGGAGCAGAGGCGCTATGTGTACCCCTAACAACAATATTCAATACATCTATCGAAACCGGGAGATTGCCTGAGACATGGAAGACAGCAAATGTGGTCCCAATCTTTAAAAAAGGAGACAGACATGAAGCACTAAACTACAGACCAGTGTCACTGACATGTATAGCATGCAAAATCATGGAAAAGATTTATCAGGAGAAGAATGGTGGAACATCTAGAAAGGAATGATCTCATCACCAGCAGCCAACATGGTTTCAGAGATGGGAAATCCTGTGTCACAAACCTACTGGAGTTCTATGACATGGTGACAGCAGTAAGACAAGAGAGAGAGGGGTGGGTGGATTGCATTTTCTTGGACTGCAAGAAGGCTTTCGACACAGTACCACACAAGAGATTAGTGCAAAAACTGGAGGACCAAGCAGGGATAACAGGGAAGGTACTGCAATGGATCAGGGAATACTTGTCAGGAAGACAGCAGCGAGTAATGGTACGTGGCGAGGTGTCAGAGTGGGCACCTGTGACCAGCGGGGTCCCACAGGGGTCAGTCCTAGGACCAGTGCTGTTTCTGGTATTTGTGAACGACATGACGGAAGGAATAAACTCCGAGGTGTCCCTGTTTGCAGATGACATGAAGTTGATGAGAAGAGTTCATTCGATCGAAGACCAGGCAGAACTACAGGCTGCAGACCTGGTCCAGCAACTGGCTCCTGGAGTTCAATCCCACCAAGTGCAAAGTCATGAGGATTGGGGAAGGGCAAAGAAGACTGCAGACGGAGTACAGTCTAGGGGGCCAGAGATTACAAACATCACTCAAGGAAAAAGATCTTGGGGTGAGTATAACACCAGGCACTTCTCCTGAAGCGCACATCAACCAAATAACTGCCGCAGCATATGGGCGCCTGGCATATCTCAAAACAGCATTCCGACATCTTAATAAGGAATCGTTCAGGACCCTGTACACCGTGTACGTTAGGCCCATATTAGAGTATGCGGCACCAGTTTGGAACCCACACCTAGCCAAGCATGTAAAGAAACTAGAGAAAGTGAAAAGGTTTGCAACAAGACTAGTCCCAGAGTTAAGAGGCATGTCCTACGAGGAGAGGTTAAGGGAAATCAACCTGACGACACTGGAGGACAGGAGAGATAGGGGGGACATGATAACGACTTACAAAATACTGAGAGGAATTGACAAGGTGGACAAAGACAGGATGTTCCAGAGACTGGACACAGCAACACGGGGACACAGTTGGAAGCTGAAGACACAGATGAATCAAAGGGATGTTAGGAAGTATTTCTTCAGCCACAGGGTAGTCAGGAAGTGGAATAGTTTGGGAAGCGATGTAGTGGAGGCAGGATCCATACAGAGCTTTAAGCAGAGGTATGATAAAGCTCACGGCTCAGGGAGAGTGACCTAGTAGCGATCAGTGAAGAGGCGGGGCCAGGAGCTCGGACTCGACCCCCGTAACCTCAACTAGGTGAGTACAACTAGGTGAGTGGGTACACACACACACACACACACACACATACACACACACACACACACACACACGCACACTCACACATACACACATACACACACACACACACACACACACACACACACACACTCACACACACACACACACACACACACACACACGCGCGCGCGCGCGCGCTTTCGCATATGGGCGCTTGGCAAACCTGACAATAGCGTTCCGGTACCTCAGTAAGGAATCGTTCCAGACTTGATACACTGTGTACGTCAGGCCCATACTGGAGTACGCAGCTCCAGTTTGGAAACCACACCTGGTCAAACACGTCAAGAAATTAGAGAAAGTGGAAAGGTTTGCAACAAGGTTAGTTCCAGAGCTAAGGGGAATGTCCTATGAAGAAAGGTTAAGGGAAATCCTACTGACAACACTGGGGGACAAGAGGGTCAGGGGAGACATGATAACGACATACAAAATACTGCGTGGAATAGGCAAGGTGGACAGAGACAGGATGTTCCAGAGATGGTACACAGGAACAAGGGGTCACAATTGGAAGCTGAAGACTCAGATGAGTCAAAGGGATGTTAGGAAGTATTTCTTCAGTCATAAAGTAGTTAGGAAGTGGAATAGTCTGGCAAGCGATGTAGTGGAGGCAGGAACTATACATAGTTTTAAGACGAGGTATGATAAAGCTCATGGAGCAGGGGGAGAGAGGACCTAGTAGCGGTCGGTGAGGAGGCGGGGCCAGGAGCTGAGTCTCGACCTTTGGAACCACAATTAGGTGAGTACAATTAGGTGAGTAGGTGAGTATACACACACACACACACACACCTCAAAGGCGGTGGGACCGGACAACATCTCTCCGTGGGTCCTTAGAGAAGGAGCAGAGACACTACATGTGCCACTAACCAAAATCTCCAACACTTCCCCCTGAAACTGGGCAACTACCTGAAGTAGGGAAGAAGGCAAATGAAGTTCCCATCGTTAAGAAAGGAGACAGAAATGAAGTACTAAATTATAGACCAGTGTCACTGACGTGTATAGTATGCAAAGCCTTGGAAAATATTAGGAGGAGAGTGGTGGAGCACCTGGAGGGGAACAAGATTATAAACGACAGCCAGCACGGATTCATGGAAGGCAAATTCTGGGATTGCATTTTCTGGGACTGCAAGAAGGCCTTCGACACAGGTCCTCACAAGAGATTAGAACAGAAGCTAGAGGAACAGGCACGTATAACAGGAAGGGCACTGCAATGGATCAGAGAATACCTAA
Source organism: Cherax quadricarinatus (assembly GCF_038502225.1). Taxonomy (NCBI): domain Eukaryota; kingdom Metazoa; phylum Arthropoda; class Malacostraca; order Decapoda; family Parastacidae; genus Cherax; species Cherax quadricarinatus. Next base: position 11,657,360 of record NC_091311.1, on the reverse strand, counting down.
CAGGGAGGCAACAGCGAGCCATGGTCCGTGATGAGGTATCACAGTGGGCGCCGGTGACCAGCGGGGTCCCACAGGGGTCAGTCCTTAGACCAATGCTGTTCTTGGTATATGTGAACGACATGACGGAAGGAATAGACTCAGAAGTGTCCCTGTTTGCAGATGACGTGAAGTTAATGAGGAGAATTAAATCAGACGCGGACCAGACAAGTCTACAAAGAGACCTGGACAGGAAGGGTCGAGCCACAGCTCCTGGCCACGCCTCTTCACTGGTCGTTACTAAGTCCACTCTCTCCCTGCTCCACGAGTCTTATCATACCATTTCTTAAAGCTACTTATGATACCTGCCTCCACTACATCACTCTACAGACTTTTCCATTTCCTTACAACTTTATGACTGAAGAAGTACTTCCTAACATTCCTGTGACTCATTTGAGTCTTTAACTTCCATCTGTGACTCCTTGATGCTGAGTCTCATCTCCGGAACATCCTAGTTCTGTCTACCTTGTCGATTCCTCTCAGTATTTTATGTCGTTGTCATATCTCTCCTATTTCCCCTGTCCTCCAGAGTCGTCAGGTCGATTTCCCTTAACCTCTCTTCGTAGAACATACCCCATAGCTCCGGGACTAGTTTCGTTGCAAACCTCTGCATTTTCTCTAAATTCCTGACTTGCTTGGCCAGGTGTGGGTTCCAGACTGGTGCTACATTCCCCAGCATGGTCTTGGACGCACACGGTGTACACAGTCATAAATTATTCCTTCCCGAGATGTCGGAAAGCTGTTCTTAGGTTTGCTAGGCTCCCATATGCTGCAGCAGCTATTTGAGTGATGTGCGCCTAAGGAGATGTGCCCGGTATCATACACACCCCCAGATCCATTTCTTTGAGTGAGGTTTGTAGTCTTTGGCCCCCCTAGGCTGTGCGCTGTCTACGGTCTTCTTTGCCCTTCCCCAATCTTCATGACTTTGCAACTGGTGGGGTTAAACTCCAGGGGCCAGTTGCTGGACCAGGCTTCCAGTCTTTCCAGATGCCTTTGTAGTCCTGCCTGGTTCTCCTCCGTTTAAATTATCCTCATTAATATCACATCGTCTGCAAGAAGGAACACTTTTGAATCCATTCCTTCCGTCATGTCATTCACATATGCCAGAAACAGCACCGGTCCTAGGACTAACCTCTGTGGAACCCCGCTCGTCACAGGCGCCGACTCCAAAACCTCGTCATATGCCATGACTTGCTGCTGCCTTCCCGTCAGGAATTATTTTATCCACTGCAGTGCCTTTCCTGTTATACCAGCCTGGTCCTCCAGCTTTTGCAGTACTCTCTTGTGTGAAACTGTGTCAAAAGCCTTCTTACCGTCCAGGAAAACGCACTCTACCCACCTTTCTCTCTCTCTTGTCTTATTGCTGTTACGTATCTCAAGTTAGATAATATGTAGGTGCCAGAACAGTGTATAATTAAAGTTAGGTAATATGTAGGACCACTACCAGTGTATATCTAAAGTTGTGTAATATATAGGTGCCAGACCAGTGTATAACTCGGCTGGGAGAGCATACACACTTCCCGTAAGGCTGCTTCTTAATCTTCCACTATTGTGTTCATTGCTTCTGTTTCTCCGCCTGTGTATGTACGGCGTTTATTCAGCTTCTCTTCGTCAATATTTATTTTGACGTTAAACTGCTTCCTCTTCTTTTAATTTTGACTTGTGTAACAGTGCTTCTTAGATGAAAAAGTCCAGTTGAGTAATTACAGTTAGACATAACATGTTTATCTCTCTCTCTCTCTCTCTCTCTCTCTCTCTCTCTCTCTCTCTCTCTCTCTCTCTCTCTCTCTCTCTCTCTCTCTCTCTACCTTAATTATTTTCACCCCTACCTCCTCTTCTTCTCCCTCCTCCTCCCCTCCCCCCGTCTTTCCCCCCTCCCTCCCTCTCCTCTCCTTCCATTCATTTCCAACTCCATTCCTGCAGTCATTTGCAAATCTGCAACTTAATTGCTCAAGTAGAGTTGAAAGTCACAGGAAGTGTTGTTGAGCAGGTTCATCAATCCTCATCAGGCGACGAGAAGTGGGAAATATCGACCACCAGTTGACAAATGACACCACAATGATGGAAGGGGAGTAGGAGGGATGGAAGCTTGGGGGATAAGAGGGGGGATGGGTAGGAGGCAACGAGGTGGAGGGTAGGAGGAGGAAGAGGAGAAGGAAGCAGGACGAATAGCAAGGGAAGGAGTCGGGTGGAGGGATTGAGGGGGGTAGGAAGGATAGAGGGGTAGAGGAAAAGGGATAAAAGTAGGGGTATGGAGGAAGCAGTGGGAAGGAAGAATGGGACAGGATGGAGGAGAAGGATTAATGGACAAGAGGTACGAACGGATCAAGGGAGACAGGAAGAGTGACGGAGGAAGACAGGAGGAGGGATGGAGGAAGGCAGGAGGAAGGATGGAGGAAGGCAGGAGGAGGGATGGATGAAGGCAAGAGGAGAGATGGAGGAATGCAGGAGGAAGGATGGAGGAAGGCAGGAGGATAGATGAAGGAAGGCAGGAGGAAGGATGGAGGAAGGCAGGAGGAGGGAGGGAGGAAGGCAGGAGTAGAGATGGAGGAAGGCAGGAGGAAGGATGGAGGAAGGCAGGAGGAGAGATGAAGGAAGGCAGGAGGAGAGATGAAGGAAGGCAGGAGGAGAGATGAAGGAAGGCAGGAGGAGAGATGAAGGAAGGCAGGGAAGGGATGGAGAAAGGCAGGGAAGGGATGGAGGAAGGCAGGGAAGGGATGGAGGAAGGCAGGAGGAGGGATGTAGGAAGGCAGGAGGAGGGATGGAGGAAGGCAAGAGGAGGGATGGAGGAAGGCAGGAGGAGGGATGGAGGAAGGCAGGAAAGGGATGGAAGAAAGCAGGGAAGGGATGGAGGAAGGCAGGAGGAGGGATGGAAGAAGGCAAGACGAGAGATGGAGGAATGCAGGAAAGGATGAAGGAAAGCAGGGAAGGGCTGGAGGAAGGCAGGAGGAGGGAGGGAGAAAGGCAGAAAAGGGATGGAGGAAGGCACAGAAGGGATGGAGGAAGGCAGTTAATGGATGGAGGAAGGCAGGAGGAGGGATGGAGGAAGGCAGGGAAGGGATGGAGGAAGGCAGAAGGAGGGATGGAGGAAGGCAGGGAAGGGATGGAGGAAGGCAGGAGGAGCAATGGAGGAAGGCAGGAGGAGGGATGGAAGAAGGCAGAGAAGGGATGGAGGAAGGAAGGGAAGGGATGGAGGAAGGCAGGGAAGGGATGGAGGAAGGCAGGGAAGGGATGGAGGAAGGCAGAAGGAGGGATGGAGGAAGGCAGGGAAGGGATGCAGGAAGGCAGACAAGGGATGGAGAAAGGCAGGGAAGGGATGGAGGAAGGCAGACAAGGGATGGAGAAAGGCAGGGAAGGGATGGAGGAAGGCAGAGAAGGGGTGGAGGAAGACAGGAGGAGGGATGGAGGAAGGCAGGAGGAAGGATGGAGGAAGACAGGGAAGGGATAGAGGAAGTCAGGGAAGGGATGGAGGAAGGCAGGAGGAGGGATGGAGGAAGGCAGGGAAGGGATAGAGGAAGGCAGGAGGAGGGATGGAGGAAGGCAGGGAAGGGATGGAGGAAGGCAGGAAGAGGGATGGAGGAAGACAGGGAAGGGATGGAGGAAGGCAGGAGGAGGGATGGAGGAATGTTGGGAAGGGATGGAGGAAGGCAAAAGGAGGGATGGAGGAAGGCAGGGAAGGGATGGAGGAAGGAAGGAGGAGGGGAGGAGGAAGGCAGGGAAGGGATGGAGGAAGGCAGGAGGAGGGATGGAGGAAGGCAGGGAAGGGATAGAGGAAGGCAGGAGGAGCGATGGAGGAAGGCAGGGAAGGGATGGAGAAAGGAAGGGAAGGGATGGAGGAAGGCAGGGAAGGGATGGAGGAAGGCAGAAGGAGGGATGGAGGAAGGCAGGGAAGGGATGCAGGAAGGCAGGGAAGGGATGGAGGAAGGCAGGGAAGGGATGGAGGAAGGCAGACAAGGGATGGAGAAAGGCAGGGAAGGGATGGAGGAAGGCAGAGAAGGGGTGGAGGAAGACAGGAGGAGGGATGGAGGAAGGCAGGAGGAAGGATGGAGGAAGACAGGGAAGGGATAGAGGAAGGCAGGGAAGGGATGGAGGAAGGCAGGAGGAGGGATGGAGGAAGGCAGGGAAGGGATACAGGAAGGCAGGAGGAGGGATGGAGGAAGGCAGGGATGGGATGGAGGAAGGCAGGAAGAGGGATGGAGGAAGACAGGGAAGGGATGGAGGAAGGCAGGAGGAGGGATGGAGGAAGGTTGGGAAGGGATGGAGGAAGGCAAAAGGAGGGATGGAGGAAGGCAGGGAAGGGATGGAGGAAGGAAGGAGGAGGGGAGGAAGAAGGCAGGGAAGGGATGGAGGAAGGCAGGAGGAGGGATGGAGGAAGGCAGGGAAGGGATAGAGGAAGGCAGGAGGAGCGATGGAGGAAGGCAGGAGGAGGGATGAAGGAAGGCAGGGAAGGGATGGAGGAAGGCAGGGAAGGGATGGAGGAAGGCTGGGAAGGGATGGAGGAAGGCAGGAGGAGGGATGGAGGAAGGCAGGAGGAATGATGGAGGAAGGCAGTGAAGGGATGGAGGAAGGCAGGGAAAGGATGGAGGAAGGCAGGGAAGGGATGGAGGAAGGCAGGGAAAGGATGGAGGAAGGCAGAGAAGGGATAGAGGAAGACAGGAGGAGGGATGGAGGAAGGCAGGATGAGGGATGGAGTTAGGCAGGGAAGCGATGCAGGAAAGCAGGGAAGGGATGGAGGAAAGCAGGAAAGGGATGGAGGAAGGCAGGAAGAGGGATGGAGGAAGGCAGGGAAGGGATGGAAGAAGGCAGGGAAGGGATGGAGGAAGGCAGGAGGAGAGATGCAGGAAGGCAGGGAAGGGATGGAGAAAGGCAGGGAAAGGATGGAGGAAGGCAGGGAAGGGATGGAGGAAGGGAGAAGGAGGGATGGAGGAAGGCAGGGAAGAGATGGAGGAAGGCAGGGAAGGGATGGAGGAAGGCATGGAAGGGATGCAGAAATGCAGGGAAGGGATGGAGGAAGGCAGGGAAGGGATGGAGAAAGGAAGGGAAGGGATGAAGGAAGGCAGGGAAGGGATGCAGAAAGGCAGGGAAGGGATGGAGGAAGGCAGGGAAGGGATGGAGGAAGGCAGACAAGGGATGGAGAAAGGCAGGGAAGGGATGGAGGAAGGCAGGGAAGGGATGGAGGAAGGCAGAGAAGGGATGGAGGAAGATAGGAGGAGGAATGGAGGAAGGCAGGGAAGGGATGGAGGAAGGCAGGGAAGGGATGGAGGAAGGCAGGGAAGGGATGGAGGAAGACAGGAGGAGGGATGGAGGAAGGCAGGATGAGGGACGGAGGAAGGCAGGGAAAAGATGCAGGAAGGCAGGGAAGGGATGCAGGAAAGCAGGGAAGGGATGGAGGAAAGCAGGAAAGGGATGGAGGAAGGCAGGAAGAGGGATGGAGGAAGGCAGGGAATGGATGGAAGAAGGCAGGGAAGGGATGGAGGAAGGCAGGAGGAGAGATGCAGGAAGGCAGGGAAGGGATGGAGAAAGGCAGGGAAGGAATGGAGGATGGCAGGGAAGGGATGGAGGAAGGGAGAAGGAGGGATGGAGGAAGGCAGGGAAGGGATGGAGGAAGGCAGGGAAGGGATGGAGGAAGGCAGAAGGAGGGATGGAGGAAGGCAGGGAAGGGATGAAGGAAGGCAGGGAAGGGATGGAGGAAAGCAGGGAAAGGATGGAGGAAGGCAGGAGGAGGGATGGAGGAAGGCAGGGAAGGGCTGGAGGAAGGCAGAAGGAGGGATGGAGGAAGGCAGGGAAGGGATGGAGGAAGGCAGGGAAGGGATGGAGGAAGGCAGGGAAGTGATGGAGGAAGGCAGGGAAGGGATGGAGGAAGGCAGAGAAGGGATGGAGGAAGGCAGGGAAGGGATGGAGGAAGGCAGAGAAGGGATGGAGGAAGGCAGAGAAGGGATGGAGGAAGGCAGGGAAGGGATGGAGGAAGGCAGGGAAGGGATGGAGGAAGGCAGGGAAGTGATGGAGGAAGGCAGGGAAGGGATGGAGGAAGGCAGGGAAGGGATGGAGGAAGGCAGGGAAGGGATGGAGGAAGGCAGAGAAGGGATGGAGGAAGGCAGAGAAGGGATGGAGGAAGGCAGGGAAGGGATGGAGGAAGGCAGGGAAGGGATGGAGGAAGGCAGGGAAGGGATGGAGGAAGGCAGGGAAGGGATGGAGGAAGGCAGGGAAGGGAATCAAGGAAGGCAGAGAAGGGATGGAGGAAGGCAGGGAAGGGATGGAGGAAGGCAGGGAAGGGATTGAGGAAGGCAGGGAAGGGATGGAGGAAGGCAGGGAAGGGATGGAGGAAGGCAGGGAAGGGATTGAGGAAGGCAGGGAAGAGATGGAGGAAGGCAGTGAAGGGATGGAGGAAGGCATGGAAGGGATGCAGAAAGGCAGGGAAGGGATGGAGGAAGGCAGGGAAGGGATGGAGAAAGGAAGGGAAGGGATGGAGGAAGGCAGGGAAGGGATGCCGAAAGGCAGGGAAGGGATGGAGGAAGGCAGGGAAGGGATGGAGGTAGGCAGACAAGGGATGGAGAAAGGCAGGGAAGGGATGGAGGAAGGCAGGGAAGGGATGGAGGAAGGCAGAGAAGGGATGGAGGAAGATAGGAGGAGGAATGGAGGAAGGCAGGAGGAGGGATGGAGGAAGGCAGGGAAGGGCTGGAGGAAGGCAGAAGGAGGGATGGAGGAAGGCAGGGAAGGGATGAATGAAGGCAGGGAAGGGATGGAGGAAAGCAGGGAAAGGATGGAGGAAGGCAGGAGGAGGGATGGAGGAAGGCAGGGAAGGGCTGGAGGAAGGCAGAAGGAGGGATGGAGGAAGGCAGGGAAGGGATGGAGGAAGGCAGGGAAGGGATGGAGGAAGGCAGGGAAGGGATGGAGGAAGACAGGAGGATGGATGGAGGAAGGCAGGATGAGGGACGGAGGAAGGCAGGGAAAAGATGCAGGAAGGCAGGGAAGGGATGCAGGAAAGCAGGGAAGGGATGGAGGAAAGCAGGAAAGGGATGGAGGAAGGCAGGAAGAGGGATGGAGGAAGGCAGGGAAGGGATGGAAGAAGGCAGGGAAGGGATGGAGGAAGGCAGGAGGAGAGATGCAGGAAGGCAGGGAAGGGATGGAGAAAGGCAGGGAAGGAATGGAGGATGGCAGGGAAGGGATGGAGGAAGGGAGAAGGAGGGATGGAGGAAGGCAGGGAAGGGATGGAGGAAGGCAGGGAAGGGATGGAGGAAGGCAGGGAAGGGATGGAGAAAGGAAGGTAAGGGATGGAGGAAGGCAGGGAAGGGATGCAGGAAGGCAGGGAAGGGATGGAGGAAGGCAGGGAAGGGATGGAGGAAGGCAGGGAAGGGATGGAGGAAGGCAGGGAAGGGATGGAGGAAGGCAGGGAAGGGATGGAGGAAGGCAGGGAAGGGATGGAGGAAGGCAGAGAAGGGATGGAGAAAGGCAGGGAAGGGATGGAGGAAGGCAGGGAAGGGATGGAGGAAGGCAGGGAAGGGATGGAGGAAGGCAGGGAAGGGATGGAGGAAGGCAGGGAAGTGATGGAGGAAGGCAGGGAATGGATGGAGGAAGGCAGAGAAGGGATGGAGGAAGGCAGGGAAGGGATGGAGGAAGGCAGAGAAGGGACGGAGGAAGGCAGAGAAGGGATGGAGGAAGGCAGGGAAGGGATGGAGGAAGGCAGGGAAGGGATGGAGGAAGGCAGGGAAGTGATGGAGGAAGGCAGGGAAGGGATGGAGGAAGGCAGGGAAGGGATGGAGGAAGGCAGGGAAGGGATGGAGGAAGGCAGAGAAGGGATGGAGGAAGGCAGAGAAGGGATGGAGGAAGGCAGGGAAGGGATGGAGGAAGGCAGGGAAGGGATGGAGGAAGGCAGGGAAGGGATGGAGGAAGGCAGGGAAGGGATGGAGGAAGGCAGAGAAGGGATGGAGGAAGGCAGGGAAGGGATGGAGGAAGGCAGGGAAGGGATGGAGGAAGGCAGGGAAGGGATGGAGGAAGGCAGGGAAGGGATGGAGGAAGGCAGGGAGGGGATGGAGGAAGGCAGGGAAGGGATGGAGGAAGGCAGGGAAGGGATGGAGGAAGGCAGGGAAGGGAAGGAGGAAGGCAGGGAAGGGATGGAGGAAGGCAGGGAAGTGATGGAGGAAGGCAGGGAAGTGATGGAGGAAGGCAGGGAAGGGATGGAGGAAGGCAGGGAAGGGATGGAGGAAGGCAGGGAAGGGAAGGAGGAAGGCAGGGAAGGGATGGAGGAAGGCATGGAAGGGATGGAGGAAGGCAGGGAAGGGATGGAGGAAGGCAGGGAAGGGATGGAGGAAGGCAGGGAAGGGATGGAGGAAGGCAGGGAAGGGATGGAGAAAGGCAGGGAAGGGATGGAGGAAGGCAGGGAAGGGATGGAGGAAGGCAGGGAAGGGATGGAGGAAGGCAGGGAAGGGATGGAGGAAGGCAGGGAAGGGATGGAGGAAGGCAGGGAAGGGATGGAGGAATAATGGTGAAAGAAGAGGCAGACTGAATGTTTAACAAACACTTATAACATTGCGATTAACTGAAAACTGATGACAAAATTTCATGAAATCTCTTCTCAAAATTATTTACACTTAGTGTGATCTACGCAGTGTCAAAATTATTTACATGAAGTGTGATCTACGCAGTGTCAAAATTATTTACACTTAGTGTGATCTACGCAGTGTCAAAATTATTTACATGAAGTGTGATCTACGCAGTGTCAAAATTATTTACACTTAGTGTGATCTACGCAGTGTCAAAATTATTTACATGAAGTGTGATCTACGCAGTGTCAATATTATTTACACTAAGTGTGATCTAAGCAGTATGTCAAATTTGCGTACACAGCAAAGAAACGCACTCATACAACAACGAATCGTCCATTACAAGTAAGGTCCAACCTCCCGTGTCATAACCCTGAACTTTGAGCTATATTGTTCCTAGAGCCTTGACAACATGCATACCGTATTTTCAAGCATATAAGGCGCACCATTCTTTCCACAAAGAGTCTTGGAAAACTACTCTGCGCCTTATATGCTCAAGGTCGGGGTTAATGGTAAGCTACCAATGATAGCATACGGTTGGTGATGGTATCTCAGGGTTGGTGATGGTACCATACGGTTTGTGATGGTTATCACACTGCTGGTGATGGGTACCACTCGGTCGGTGATAATTCCTCACGGTTGGTGATGGGTCCCACGCAGCTGGTGATGGGTACCACACGGCTGGTGATGAGTACCACACATCTGGTGATGGGTACCACACGGCTGGTTATGAGTACCACACGGCTGGTGATGGGTGCCACACGGTTTGTGATGGGTACCACACATCTGGTGATGGGTACCACACGGGTGGTGATGGGTACCACACATCTGGTGATGGGTACCACACGGCCGATGATGGGCACCACACGGCTGGTGAAGGGTACCACACGGCTGGTGATGGGTACCACACGGCTGATGATGGGTACCACACGGCTGGTGAAGGGTACCACACGGCTAGTGATGTGTACCACACGGCTGATGATGGGTACTACACGGCTGGTGAAGGGTACCACACGGTTGGTGATGGGTACCACATGGCTGGTGATGGGTACCACACGGCTGGTGATGGCTACCACACGGTTGGTGATGGGTACCACACGGCTGGCGATGGGTACCACACATCTGGTGATGGGTACCACACATCTGGTGATGGGTACCACACGGCTGGTGATGGGTACCACACGGCTGGTGATAGGTACCACACGGCTGGTGATGGGTACCACACATCTGGTGATGGGTACCACACGGCTGGTGATGAGTACCACACGGCTTGTGATGGGTACCACACATCTTGTGATGGGTACCACACATCTGGTGATGGGTACCACACGGTTGGTGATGGGTACCACATGGCTGGTGATGGGTACCACATGGCTGGTGATGGGCACCACACAGCTGGTGATGGGTACCACACAGCTGGTGATGGGTACCACATGGCTGGTGATGGGTACCACACATCTGGTGATGGGTACCACACAGCTGGTGATGGGTACCACACAGCTGGTGATGGGTACCACACGGCTGATGATGGGTACCACATGGCTGGTGATGGGTACCACACGGCTGATGATGGGTACCACACGGCTGGTGATGGGTACCACACGGCTGGTGATGGGTACCACATGGCTGGTGATGGGTACCACACGGCTGATGATGGGTACCACACGGCTGGTGATGGGTACCACACGGCTGGTGATGGGTACCACATGGCTGGTGATGGGTACCACATGGCTGGTGATGGGTACCACACGGCTGATGATGGGTACCACACGGCTGGTGATGGGTACCACACAGCTGGTGATGGGTACCACACGGCTGGTGATGGGTACCACATGGCTGGTGATGGGTACCACACGGCTGATGATGGGTACCACACGGCTGATGATGGGTACCACATGGCTGGTGATGGGTACCACACGGCTGATGATGGGTACCACATGGCTGGTGATGGGTACCACACGGCTGGTGATGGGCGCCACACGGCTGGTGATGGGTACCACACATCTGGTGATGGGTACCACACATCTGATGATGGGTACCACACATCTGGTGATGGGTACCACACATCTGGTGATGGGCACCACACAGCTGGTGATGGGTACCACATGGCTGGTGATGGGTACCACACGGTTGGTGATGGGTACCACATGGCTGGTGATGGGTACCACATGGCTGGTGATGGGCACCACACAGCTGGTGATGGGTACCACACAGCTGGTGATGGGTACCACATGGCTGGTGATGGGTACCACACATCTGGTGATGGGTACCACACAGCTGGTGATGGGTACCACACAGCTGGTGATGGGTACCACACGGCTGATGATGGGTACCACATGGCTGGTGATGGGTACCACACGGCTGATGATGGGTACCACACGGCTGGTGATGGGTACCACACGGCTGGTGATGGGTACCACATGGCTGGTGATGGGTACCACACGGCTGATGATGGGTACCACACGGCTGGTGATGGGTACCACACGGCTGGTGATGGGTACCACATGGCTGGTGATGGGTACCACATGGCTGGTGATGGGTACCACACGGCTGATGATGGGTACCACACGGCTGATGATGGGTACCACACGGCTGGTGATGGGTACCACACAGCTGGTGATGGGTACCACACGGCTGGTGATGGGTACCACATGGCTGGTGATGGGTACCACACGGCTGATGATGGGTACCACACGGCTGATGATGGGTACCACATGGCTGGTGATGGGTACCACACGGCTGATGATGGGTACCACATGGCTGGTGATGGGTACCACACGGCTGGTGATGGGCGCCACACGGCTGGTGATGGGTACCACACATCTGGTGATGGGTACCACACATCTGATGATGGGTACCACACATCTGGTGATGGGTACCACACATCTGGTGATGGGCACCACACAGCTGGTGATGGGTACCACATGGCTGGTGATGGGTACCACACGGCTGGTGATGGGTACCACACAGCTGGTGATGGGTACCACACGGCTGGTGATGGGTACCACACGGTTGCAACACAGTAGGCTACTAAGGTATATTAAATATGTCATGGCTGCCAAGTTGGAAACATTGTTGAGGAGACTGTATATTTACATTACTGTTATATATTTTAACGTTCTATGTCACTAGTTAAGGAGAATAAACTCTGTCCAATTCTTTCAATAATAACCCTACCATTCACTTTGCGCGGTATACTAAGTAAACGTATTCCCCTATAATTTTTACAGTCTCTTTTGTCCCCCTTGCTTATTCTGTCGAAATTATACTGGTGATATGTACTGTTCTCGGTTATATGCCTGGTGAATTTTTTTCTTATTATATATTTTTTACTTGTCTGCCGTCGCTGGCGTTATTTCTCCCAGGTTATATTTCAGTTCCCATTTTATTCACACCCTCCTATCTTTTATTATTTTTCTCTTGTCTGGGATGAAATAAGTAATCAATCTCTTGACTACTATTGTAGCCTATTCAAAAATTCTTTCAGCATCTTCTCTCCTGGTTTTATTTTCGTTTTTGATTTTCACATCACTAAATGGTAATTCACTTTCATTTTTCTCTGGCAGTTATTTACGTATTGCAGAAACGGCAGGAGTTCACACTTCGACCCCTAGAAGACGCCACTCGTCACTCTTACGCCTTCTTTCTTTGCTGCTTCAGTGTCGTGGGTTATTTGTGTTTTGTTTCAATCACGGTATTGTGCTTTTATATTCTTCTTGTCATAGATCTTTACAGTACGAGATTGCGAGACAGAATTTACCGCCTCTTCACTCGTACTGTCTCTCCTGTATTAGTTTTCATCTAGATGTTCTCTTGTTTTGGTTACTTTTGTCTTTTCTATTACCTATTGAAAACGTTAGTCAGCAAACCTTGTATATAATTTTCTGTTTCTTCCCTATTTCTTTTCCTATAAACTAGTATCAATTTGTAGCTTTCAAGTTGTCTAGCAGTTGACCTGTTTCTATCAACTTGTACATTATTGTTAATAGGTAGCACAAATAATAATAATAATAATAATAATAATAATAATAATAATAATAATAATAATAATAATAATAATAATAAAAATTATTTCTGTAAGTACATGTGCAAGGTATACAGTCCTAGCTGACATCAATGACACACTGCTATCTAAAAAGCCCCTTGTTATGCTGAGCATCTCGGGCAAATTATGTCCCAAGGATGCGGCCCACGCCAGTCTACTAACACCCAGGTACCTATCTAATTGCTAAGTGAACAAGGGCAGCAGGTGTAAGGAAAGACGTCCTAATGTTTCCATTCGTACCGGAGATCGAACCACGTACCTCAATGAGTAATCGAGCTACGGGACACTTCTTGATCTTCAAATAGTCACGATGATTGATATCCAGTCGAATGTGTATGCATTCCTTGTTTACATTTCTTTAAGACCTCTCTCACTTCCTCCTCTGTTACTGTAGTTTTCTCTTAGCTTTGAAGCTCACTCCTGCCTCCCCGTAACCTTCCTTCATTCTTCAGACATCTCTGAACCCACCATTAAATTCTTCATGTATCTCCCTCTCAACCTTTGTCAGTATATACACACCCCATGAATTTTTGATTCTGGCTTTCTGGTCCATTAGGTTTAGTTTAAACTTTTTTACGTTATTTTCGAATTGTGTGTGCCCATGTGTGTCTAATTATATTATTGTAACTATCTTTTCGTAGTGAACCTCATAATGTCCCGTTCTTTTTAATTTATTGAGAAACTTTTTTATTTATGTATCGTGTTGCGCTGGTGGAGCTCTTTCCCAATTTTTGATACTGTGTTTATTAGGAATTCTTCATATAAACTTTACTGAATTTCCTCTACGACTTTCTTATGTGACACATAATGGTTATAACTATTTTTTTTCATGATCGCCCAAGATCTTTTACCTTGTCAAATATACATATAATCCACACATACGAGAATAAAACTAGTAACGTTTCGGTCCGACTTGCACCATTAACTAGTCAAAGTCGGATTGAAACGTCGTCATAAGTTTCATTCTTTTATGTACGGTTATTTGTGTATTGTTCTAGTCACATTACTGTGCCTATTTGTTCTCTGTAAAATGGTTACAAAATTTCATTATCCAGTTTGTTATTTGTATGGGAGCTCTTGTAGCTTTTACCTACCTCTGTTTTTAGCTACAGAGCAGAACAATGCACGTTTTGCCATGTGCTTATTGTGCCCTACGCGAATAGTGAAAACTCTGATTATACTTACCCATAAATATCGCCCCACCTAAAAACAGAAACCTGGCCTTTACGCTTTAATGTCTGTTTCTCTAACACAGTAGTATATTGCAACCTCAGAGAAAAGACGCAGTAACTATTTTATATGTATTGTCTTTTCATATAATTTTATATTTCTGATATTTTCATTAATAGCTACAACGAAAATTTCATGCTTCATATTGTTATTTCACTTATTATATTAGGTTTTGTATGTAGGTAGAATGTAACAACTTCACCTATTATTGAACTCGCTGAAGGAGAGTTTTGGTTGGCTTTCAGCACTTGCAACCAACCTGCCCGCTTGGTAAGTATTTCGAACTAGGCACTGGCTGGTTCCAGTGATCTGACGTCGGAGCTACAGGCTTCCTTCTTCTTCTCTCTCTCTAGCTGCTTTTTGTGGAAGAAACATCTCGTCTCCCTGCTCTGTCATCTCGTATCATTTAGACTCTGTTTTGGTAGAGTATGTCTCCGTTGGTGAGCCGGGACATACATCTCGTAATTCTGTTCACAGTGCATTATTTAGACTTAGTGATATTTGACGTTTCCAGAGGTTGTGTGAGAAACTGTCTGTATCTATGGTCCTGAGTTCAACTTTAGACCTACATATGTTCTGGAATCTATGGACTGTTGTAGGTGGGAAATTGAAATTGCTGAATTCAATTTCAGTACTAAGGGAGTTTTATGCCTTTTGTGTGGGATCTGTTAAAAGTCCACTGATAGGGTTGTTTTTGGTTTCCTTCATTCCTTGCCTTCCTGTTGCTTCGAGCTTTAGTGCTGTTTAGCAGATGAGTCGTCATATTGTTCAAGCAAGCTGTTTGTTTGCCTCGATAGTCAAGAAGTTAGGTTATTTAATGACTTACTGATGTCAGTCACATTCTAAGTCCAAGTCAAGTCAATCTGAGCACATACAGAGAACTTACGCAAACACAGACACACTTACACAACATTACTCTTGTATTTATGAGTGCATCTCCTCATAGCAATGTACCAGACAGTACTTATTGAGAGTAATAGTGTACCTTGTTAAATGTATCCTTATCACCATATGATTATATGAACAGAATAACTAGCCTTGCTAACTCCAGTCTTCCTCATGGCTTTGTTAACCTCATCCCGAGGACCAAATCCAACACAAACAGCATAGACCAACGTGAAGAGTAACTGGACAATGACTGAGGCATTAGCAAATGTCCGAAGTTCGCGAAAGTGGAACTCGCGAATGTGGAGGGCCACCTGTATACCAAATTATACTCGAAGAGTTGTGTAGGAGCTTATCTCCTTAATTATTCAAACTACATTAATTGTAATTATTAACCCTAGACACCTTTGTTATTAAAGATCTCATGACTCATGAAATCGCAATGACACGATTGCAAACAAACCATACCACCGGCGGGACTGAACCTGCAGTCAGTGTCTCAAAACTCCAGACCGTCGCGTTAGCCACTTGAGCTAGAGTTCGTCACGGCCACGCTAGCTGGAGATTCGTCTGTAAAAACTTGCATTTTTGGTCACAGTGGTGCCTATGCTAACCTTCCTATGGTGTAGAAATATACCTAGTTGGACGAATATTATTGTGGCTAGCTGGTCTAGTGGCTAACGCGACAGTCTGGAGTTTTGAGACACTCTAACCACCGCGGGTTCAATCCCGCCGGTGGTATGGTTTAAAGATCTCATCTTTTATTTGGTTGGTTTGTATTCATCCAGTTGCAAGCCAAAGAGTGCTACTGAGATGCCACTTATTTTACAAGATAAGGATACTCTCTGACAAAATTACAAAACCAGAAACAGGCTAGATACTAGAGGTGATCAATAAGTTGACTATCTATAATTATAATAATACATAATAGTTTTTATTTCTGCAAGTACATGAGACATCTCGTGCAGACCTAGTTGACATCAGTGACATGCTATATAAAAAGCCCCTGGTTATGCAGAGCATTTCGGGTAATTTAGGTTAATTTTGTCAGCAGTAAGTACACCCCCATTGTTTCCGGTCGAACCACGGACCTCAGTGTGTGAGTTGAGTGCATTACCAACCGAGCTATGGCGCACAATGTGTGTGTGTGTGTGTGTGTGTGTGTGTGTGAGAGAGAGAGAGAGAGAGACAGACAGACAGACAGACAGACAGACAGAGAATGTGTTCATGTATACAAACACCTATTAATAATCACTGGTTAGTCATTGCAGAAGTAGACTTACGCTCGTCTTGTCTTCAGTGTTTATCCTCTATAATTTGCAAAAATTATCAGTGGTGGTAACACATTACATCCTCCTGGTTAATATTTGCAGCAGTCTAAAACATCGTAAAGACATATTTTCAAGAACCATTTTAGCATGGTTAATTTCGCAGTTTACAGTTAAGGCGACTTGTTGAACCTTTATTAACCTACATGCTCTTTTATGCCCCAACTTTTCCTCTTGTCGACCAACGAGGCATTTTTTTTTTTTAAGTTCTTGAAATCTTGCCACTTTATATTCCTCGGCTCTGGCAACCAGTTTGACGCATAAGAACATAAGAAAGGAGGAACACCACAGCAGGCCTACTGGCCCATTCTAGGCATGTCTCTCTCAAACCCAAACCCACTATCAAAATTATTTGCCCAGTCCATTTCCATTAGCTCATGTGCAAGTCCCATTTAAATCCAACCCCGAGCATTATTTTGTTTTAATTTTATCAACATTTAGATACGGGCATTAGCTAACCTTACATATTCTAGTTATGGTCTATCAGGATTCTACCTGGAGGTTGTTCCGGGGTCAGCGCCCCCGCGGCCCGTTCCTCGATCAAGCCTCCTGGTGGATGAAGGCCTAATCAAATAGATTGCTACTGCAGTCAGTTACCCCACAGCCCTGCTGATGGCGAAACTGACTTAGGTATCTGTCCAATTTCCTCTTGAAGACAGCCAGGGGTCTATTGGCAATTCCTCTTATGTATGATGGAAGGCTGTTGAATAATCTTGGGCCCCAGACACTTATTGTGTTTTCTCAGTATACTCAGGCACCCTTGCATGTCGATAGCGATATGCTGCACATTCTACCCAGTCTTTTGATATCGTAGGCAGTGATTTCTGTGTACAGATTTGAGACCAAGCATTTTACGATTTTCCAGGTATAGATTTTGTTGTATCTTTGTCGCCTGCGTTCCATGAAGTACAGGTCAGTAATTAAGATGCTTGACTAAATAAATACTTGCAGTGAAGGTTCCCTGTACATTCTCTGGATCTGCAGTTTTACCTACCTTGAATGGGACAGCTAGTGTGCAGCAATATTGCAGTCTAGAGAGAACAAGTGAATTAAAGAGGGTCATCGCTGACTTGGTATACCTTGCTTTGAACATTCTCATTATCCATCCCATCATTTTCCTTGCAGATGTGATAATGACACCCTTGTGGTCCTTGGTGGTGAGATCCTCTGAGATTATTACTTTTAAGTCTTTCACATTAATTTTTCGCTCTATTGTGCCGTTGGACTTTGTTGTATACTCCGTTCTCAAGTTTTCAATTACGGAGTAAATTGAAATTTGTTTTCATTGAACATCACACTATTATCCACGGCCCACTGGAAAACTTGGTTTATATTCACTTAGAGATATACTGTGTCCTCTATGCAAATTATATAGCATCATAAGCTAAGGAAGACACTGTTTACAGTTATAAGGATGAGGAAAAGGATGGGGCGAGCACTGTGCCTAGTGGAACAGAGGTTTTGACTGTGACAGCCTCCTATTTAACTCTGTTTACCATTACTCTTTGTGTTCTATTGGTTAGAAGTGAGGAAGCTTTAATTTAGATATCTTTTCGAAGGATTTCTCAAGAATTAGTTAATAGGTCCACCAAATATATATCTTCTCGCCACATCGTAGACCTTTTTTAGGACCATCATAAACATTCTGACCCTACATGATGATTTTTTACTTTATTTTTCCATTCGTTCATTATAAATATTAAGACATTTTCCTTAACACAAAATACACATTCTTAAAATAAAGATTCTCATTCTTATCACCTAAAATTTTGACTCTTATATTTGGCATAATACTTCTAGCAAATTAATGTTAAATATTATAAGTTTTTAAGACCATTGTGCCATTTGCGTTAACTTTTTAAGACTTGTTAATTTGTCACTCATACGCCTCTCATTAACTCACAATCTTCACTTCCTCAATGAAGACTCACACTCAGTTACACACACACACACACACACACACACACACACACACACACACACACACACACACACACACACATACACACACACGCACATACTCACACACACACACAAAATCGGACTGACGACACTGGAGGACAGAAGGGTTAGAGAAGCCATGATAATGACATAGAAAATACTGAGAGGAATAGATAAGGTGGACAGAGACAGGATGGTCCAGAGATGGGAAACAGAAACAAGAGGTCACAATTGGAAGTTGGAGACTCAGATGAGTCAAAGAGATGTTAGGAATTATTTCTTCAGTCATAGAGTTTTCAGGGAGTAGAATAGTCTGGCAAGTGATGTAGTGGAGGCAGGGACCATACACAATTTTAAGACGAGGTATGATAAGGCTCATGGAGCAGGGAGCGAGAGAGGTCCTAGTAGCGATCAGTGAAGAGGCGGGGCCAGGAGCTATGTCTCGACCCCTGCAACCACATATAGGTGAGTACACACGTACACATGTACATTGGCAAAAAATGAAAAAATAATAGCATGGAAAATCTGTAGAAAACAATGGACGGATGAGAGCAGAGAAATGGGCAGGTTAGCCAAGAATGAATATATGAATGTGAGGAGACAGGGTAAACGACAATTTGAGAACGACAGCAACGACGGCCAAGTCTGAACTAAGACTGCTTTACTGTCACATCAGATGGAAAACAACGGTAAACGACCAGATAATTCGACTGAAGAACCCATTAAGGGAGGTTCCCTGACCCTGGTGAGGGGCTCTTGATCTAGGAAATTGGATCTGTGTTCCAGTTCCCTGAATTAAGCCTGAATACCTTACACTCCCACACGGGCGCTGCATAATCCTACGGGGTTAGCGCTCCCCTTGATTATAATAATTTTGAGGATCCCATAAGGAGGAGGGAGGGGTAGAAATATACATATTAATTAATCGCCTGAGTTTCTGTCACCATGTGGGTTATTAGTGAGCAAATAGGTGGATATTGCAAGAAGGAGCAGAAGCACTGCCAGACGGCTAGCTATGATCTAGAAGACAGCAAACCTATTGCATAAATTTAAGAATGGAGATAGAAAGATCTTGAAGATTAGGACAGCTTTGCTGACAGGTATACCATGCAAGGTACATAAGAAGAACATAAGAAAGGAGGAACACTGCAGAAGGCCTGTTGGCCCATACTAGGCAGGTCCTTCACAGATCCATCCCACTAATAGAATATTTACCCTCATAAGAACATAAGAAATAAGGAACACTGCAACAGGCCTACTGGTCTATGCGAGGCAGCTCCAATTCTCCCCGCCGGCTTAAGCCAATGCCTTGACCTAGTGAGGTCAGACACGTCACTTAAGGAAGGAGCACTGCGTCCGACCTAGTAGCTAGTCAGGTCTATTTCACACCCACCCACACCCACTCATAAGAACATAAAAACACAAGAAACAAGGAACACCGCAGCTGGCGCACCGACCCACGCGAAGCAGGTCCATGTCTTCCCTCCCTTTCCTGGATTAGCCCAATGACCCACCTAGTCAGGTCACTTCCGTTTAAGGAAGGAGCACGGCATCAGACCTAGTAGCACAAGCTAGTCAGGTCCAACTCACACCCACCCACACCCACTCATATATTTATCTAACCTATTTTTAAAACTACACAACGTTTTAGCCTCTGTAACTGTACTGGGGAGTTTGTTCCACTCATCCACATCTCTATTACCAAACCAGTGCTTTCCTATATCCTTCCTGAATCTGAATTTTTCCAACTTGAAACCATTGCTGCGAGTCCTGTCTTGGCCGGAAATTTTCAGCACGCTATTTACATCCCCTTTATTTATTCCTGTTTTCTATTTATACACCTCGATCATATCCCCCCTAATTCTACGCCTTTCGAGAGAGTGCAGATTCAGGGCCCTCCGTATATCCTCATAGGGAAGATTTCTGATACATGGGATCAACTTTGTCATCCTCCTCTGTACGTTTTCCAGTGCATTTACATCAATTCTGTAATACGATGACCAGAACTGTGCAGCATAATCTAAATGAGGCCTAACCAAGGATATATAGAGTTGAAGAACAACCTGAGGACTTCTATTATTTACACTTCTAGATATGAAACCAAGAATTCTGTTAGCTTTATTGCGAACACTAATGCACTGTTGTCTTGGTTTTAGATTACTGCTAACTAGAACTCCTAAATCCTTTTCGCAGTCAGTAGTATTAAGATCTACATTATTTAGTTTATATGTGACATGGTTATTTTCCTGTCCAACATTTAGAACTTTGCATTTGTCTATATTAAACTGCATCTGCCACTTCTCCGACCATTGCATCAGTATATTCAAATTATCCTGGAGTGCTCTAATGTCCTCATTAGAATGAATTGGACGGCCTATTTTGGTGTCATCAGCAAATTTGCTTATATCGCTATTTATTTCCTCATCTATGTCCTTTATGTAAATTGTGAACAACAATGGGCCCAACACTGACCCCTGCGGAACACCGCTTGTGACGTGCACCCATTATGATTTCTCCCCATTTATGCAAACTCTCTGCTGCCTATTTGCTAGCCATGCCTCTAAACAGGGAAAAATTTATCCTTCTATTCTGTGTGCCTTAAGTTTCCTCAATAGCTTCTTATGTGGAACTCTGTCGAAAGCCTTACTGAAGTCCATATACACAATATCATATTCATTACCATGATCTACCTCCTCAAACACCTTAGTGAAAAAAGTTAGTAAATTCGTAAGACAGGAACGCCCCTTTGTAAAACCGTGTTGAGATTCATTAATCAATTTATGCCTATCAAGATGGCTACGAATTGCTTCGGCAATTATTGATTCCATAAATTTTCCCACTATGGAGGTAAGGCTTATTGGTCTATAGTTCGAAGCTAAGGACCTGTCACCTGCCTTGTAAATATGTATAACATTTGCCATTTTCCACTTATCAGGCACTATGCCAGTCTGTAGTGATATGTTGAAAAGATTTGCCAAAGGTATGTTAAGTTCCTCTTTACATTCCTTTAACACCCTTGCAAACAGTTCATCGGGGCCTGGGGATTTGTTAGGTTTTAATTTCTCAATTTGTCTCAGGACCATGTCACTAGTTACCGCAATCGTGCATAGTTTATTATCGTCCTGTACTACATAATCTATTATTTCAGGAATTTCACTAGTATTTTCTTGGGTAAAAACTGAGAGGAAGTAGGTATTGAAAATTTCACGCATAACCTTATCATTGTCAGCGATCTGACCAGAGTTACTCTTAAGTGGGCCAATCTTGTCCCTAATCTTACTTCTGTATACCTGAAAGAATCCTTTTGGGTTAGTCTTTGAATCCCTTGTGACCTTAGCCTCATAATCCCTTTTTGCTTTTCTTATTCCTTGTTCTATTTCTCTCTTTAATTGAATATATTGATTTGTTTTAACTGCCCATCCCTTCTTTTGACAAATCTGTATATGCCTCTCGTTTGACCAATGAGATGTTTTAATCCATTGTTCATCCATTTGAGATCATTTTTGTTAGATCTAATTTCCCTACTCGGAACAAAAATTGTCTGGGCAGCTAGAACTATGTTCTGAAAAACATCATACTGGCAACCAAGATCACCTACCTGACCCATAGTCAGGTTATCCCAATTTACCCACCCAGGTAATTTTTCAGTCCCATGAAATCGGCCAAGCAAAAGTCTGGGACAGATTTGATTGCAGTTATCTGGGTAATTCCATGGTATATTGAAACTAAGTGATTTGTGATCACTTTCCCCAAGCTCATCATTAACCTCAAGATTATTAATTAGTGATTCTTTGTTGGAAAAAACCTAGTCAAGTAGATTGCTTCCTCTAGTTGGTTCTGTCACAAACTGTTCTAAAAAGCAATCCTGAACTGTATCAAGAAAGTCACTAGACTCAAGATTTCCTGTCATATTGTTCCAATCAGTTCGTCTAAAGTTAAAATCGCCCATTAACACATCATTTCCGTATCTTGATGCCTTATTAATTTCGTCCCATAACAGCTTACTGCACTCCCTATCAAGGTTTAGGGGCCTATAAATCACACCTAAAATT
The DNA here is from genome assembly GCF_038502225.1 of Cherax quadricarinatus. Taxonomy (NCBI): domain Eukaryota; kingdom Metazoa; phylum Arthropoda; class Malacostraca; order Decapoda; family Parastacidae; genus Cherax; species Cherax quadricarinatus. The sequence goes on along the minus strand of NC_091311.1, from coordinate 11,635,303 downwards.
AGTCTGTCACGACCCTCGAGAAATCGTAGCCAAACAGATTTTGTGTTCGATGTTTCTAATCTTATATCATGTCTAAGACAACAATTTAAATTTTCTCTGACTTACATCGCCACACCACCACCCTGCCTGTTGACCCTATCAGTGTGGAATAGTTTATAACCCTGTATGTTGCATTCGGAAGGCATTTCTCTATCTTTCAGGTTGAACCAGGTCTCTGTTATACCAATAATATCTATATTACCTGCACTTGCAAGTAATCTTAGCTCATCTATCTTATTTCTTAGACTCCTACTATTTGTATAGTAAACCTTAAGGGAGCTAGTCACTCGTTGCCCTCTACTATCTCTCTTTGTTTGTTGATCAACTGATTTGCCTTTACTAGCAACTTTATTTTGAATATTGTCTTTTAAACATATCCCTGAGGTATCCTGGTAATATCCGTTGCTTTCAACCCTAATACTGCAGCCTGACTGTTTCCCACAAACACCCATGACTCTATAATCTATGGGTTTAAATTCCTTGACATGTCCTCAATTACCCCCTCAATCGAATTGGCTAATGCAACCACTCCAGCCCCAGAGAGATGAACCCCATCCCTTGCATACATGTCACGTTTGCCATAGAATATGTCCCAGTTACCTGTCTAGCCAGCAATTTGTACCAATTGCCCTAGATATCCATTCATTGCCCACTCCCTTTCTAGGCAAGATGCTACATATGACTGGGATCCCTCCCTTAGACCTGACTACTTTATGGCTGACCTGTACTTATCCAGCAGCTCCTGTCTCCTGCCCTTCCCAATGCCATTACCCCCAGCACTAAGACAGATAATGGGCTTGTTCCCATTACCTGACATAATATTGTCCAACCTGCTGACTATATCATCAGCACCAGCTCCTGGAAGGCACACCCTCTGTCTGACCTTTCTATCTCTATTACAAAAAGCACGGTCCATATATCTTACCTGAGAATCTCCTACAATTAAAACATTCTTACCTTGATTAGCAGGGGAATCAGTGGTACCTTCAACCTCACTAACCATTGAAGTGCACTCGTCCTGGAGAACAGAGAATCGATTTCCTACCCTCACATCTTCTCTGTTAACCCTCCTTATCTTCCTTATTCCTGAACTGTGAACCACTTGCCACTTAGAGCAGCTATCACTATCACTGCTGGTGACCATTGCCTCCTTACCAGCTAAATCCTTCTCTCACTCACTCCCAAACCCATCTAGGCGAAGCTTCAGCCTTCTATTTTCCTCCTGAAAAAGTAGAACCTCCTTCTTCAACACCTGAACCTGAGATTCTAAAACACTACAACAAGCCATGGTGCTTGGTAACACCCCACGCTAACTCCCAGAGAGCTTAGGACAGGTATGACCACACGTGACCACTGAAGAAGATCGTCAGGAGGAGAGTGGTAGGGCACTTTGTGATAAGTTTTTTTCATAAACCAACGAAGATGGCAAGTCTTGTCTTACTAACCTTTTGGTATTTTGCGTGTGAGTAATGGAAGTGAGACAGGAGAGAGAGAGAGAGAGAGAGAGAGAGAGAGAGAGAGAGAGAGAGAGAGAGAGAGAGAGAGAGAGAGAGAGAGAGAGAGAAAGAGAGAGAGATGGTTGGGTGGATAACATTTCCTTAACTCTAAGAAGGCATTTGATACCATAACTCACATAAGACTGGGGCAAACACTTGAGAGGCAGGAATATTTGGGAGGTACTCCACTAGAGCAGACGACGTTTCGGTCCAACTTGGACCATTAACTAGTTCCACCAACATTGTCTCCAATGAGATAGTTATATGTGTACTGTTCCAGTCACAGTACTCTGCCATTTTATTCTTGAGGCTCTCTGCTACTGCAGAAGTTTCCGATATTACACGAGTGAATCTGAATGAGTTTTGGCGTGATTAAAAGGTAACGGTGGTTTGAATCTTCAACATTTGTTTTCAGCTCTGGGAACGTCTTTCATTACCGAGATAAACAGCTACTCAGTCAATCTATAAGGTTGCTTCATCAGGATAAGTTACCCGATAATCTCTGAAAGCATCGCATCATTCTCGTACTTCTGTTGTTCGTGTTGACACTTTTACCACTGCTGATTCTGAATTTGCTGCATCTGCAGTTATTGATGTTTCTGCTACTACTATTGTTACTGCTGCTGCTCTTTCGACAACTACTATTGCAACTGCTGCTTTTGCTGACCACTGTTGTGGGGATTTCTACTGTTACTGTTGTGGATGCTACTATTGCTTCTGTTCATTCAGGTGTTGCGCTTTATTTTGTTAGTGTTGCTTTTAGAGACGCTGCTGATACCGCTGCTATTAACACTACTACTACTACTACTACTACTACTGCTACTTCTACTGCTACTACTACTACTACTAATAATAATAATAATAATAATACTTCTACCTCTATTGCTATCATTACTACTGCCATTAGTAATATTGCTTCTCGTGGGATGATTAGTAGCGTCGTCATCTCACACACTGATAGTCCAGGATCGAGCCCCGCCATGAGCTAAACGTTAGGCATGTTTCCTTATACCTGCTGCTCCTGTTCACGTAGCAGTAAGCAGGTACCCGGGTGTTAGCAAACTGTTTTGAGTCGGATGTTGTTGCCCGAAATGCTCTTCATAGCCTCTTTCTACATATGTAGTATGTCACTGACGTCAGCTAGTTATATTATGTACTTGTAGTTACATAGTTATATTATGTACTTGTAGTTACATAGTTATATTATGTACTTGTAAAAATAAATATTTTATTATTATTATTATTATTATTATTATTATTATTATTATTATTATTATTATTATTATTATTATTATTACCACTGTTACCGCTGTTGTTATTACTGTTACTACTACTGCTGCTGGATTCATTTCTATGAATGGAATAAAATCGTGAGTCTTCAGAGACGATTGAACACTCGACCCACTTAAGAAAAGAATGAGCAGAAAAGTAAATAGTAACGAAATATAGTCAAATGTTGGCAAGTAAAGACTAAGCAAATATGTACTACTTACGTAACTTATAAAAGAAACACGAACCGAAGCAAAACAATGGGAAATTAAAACAGAGTGATATCAAACCTAAATACATCATAGCGTAGTGCAGACTAGCACTGTCAAGACTTTGATCTGCTATGAATAATACAGTCAGGTTTAGAGATGCGAGGACGAGGCGTCGAGCCAACGACAGAGATCGCTATATCTTTGAAGGGCTAGGCATTAACCATAGTAAAACGAGTGGATGTCAGCACAAGGTGCAGAGTGCTGTGGCTGCTGCTTGCTGACACAGACTTGAGTAAATCGTTAATGGGTCGGTGAATCGCAAAGAATGGGGGGTTCGAAAATTCATGAAGGTGATAAGACGAAGATAGAGATGCAGTAACGCGCCCAGAACGGCAGTGTTGCTAGATGTGGAGGGGACTCGTGCAGTCATGCAAAGAGATAAACTAAGCAGATCACAAAAGCCTCTTATATGACTATCAGCCCGACTTCTACTATTTATACTACTACACAATTGCAGTCACTATTACTATGATCACTATTATCCCATCAAGTGTATTATTTTTTACTGCAGTCACTACTGCCACAACTTTACTACGACCATTATTACTATTCTACCACAACTGTTATTTCTGCTGCAGTCACTGTTTCTACCCTCACTATTACATCTACTGCAATCTCTACTGATGCTGCTACTACTACTACTACTATTTCCGTAATCTCTACTGCTACTTCTACTACAATCACTACTAATCCTTCTATTCCTGCTATTGCTGCAGCTGGAAGCAGAAGCGTAATGCAGAGACCTATGGGTATAAAGGCACAATATGCTGACCAGTCGTTCATTACGACAACGTTTCGCTCAAGGACGAGCTTAACTGTTAATTATCATAACAATATTAGCTAACGTTTATTCTTGAGCAGTATCTTCTCTAATTTTCGGAAAATAATATGCTACGCACATTTCCCTCATTCAGAATGTTAAATACACCGAGAGTAGCATGTCTCTCCGTGCATATATTCAGAGAGGAGTATGTCTCTCAGCATATATATATCGTGAAGTCTTTTCTCAATACGTATACACTGAGAGATTATTTTATTTCCTGCTTTAGGGATCAAAATACTCTTGAGTGATCGTAAACAAGTTCCAAACTGATAAAGGTTTAACAACCTTCGTATTGGCGATAAGTTTTCCACCCAGATATATAAACAGCTTCATTCTCATGAGTCGACTGACGCCAGAGTCATCAACCACTCTCCAGTGACATCAATATGTAAAGTCTTTCCAGAATGTTGAGGTGTTAAGACTGCTTCGAGGAAAAGACGTTTTGCTGAACGGACTTTAATTGGGACAAAATTCTCATCTGTTAACATCATTGCTGTCTGCAGCGATCTCTTAATATATGTTGCTCTCTGCTCTGATATTTTACAACGTGTTAAGGATCTGTTGGGATCTTTTAATTTGTGTTAAGCTCTATTAACGTCTTCTAAGATAAAGATCTTAACGGATCGATACGTTGTCCAAATAATAGCCTTTTTTGCATCATGCGTTGTTTCTTCGTTGTCAGTAACACGCTACTTAGCGGCAAAATTGTCCTTAAAATCTGAATCATACATTTAAAGAATGAAAATATTTATCAAAAATATGGTAGGATTGAGTAGGAATTACAGTGTTATAGTAAAAATATTAATGTATATAGTTGTGGTTCAATGGTAATATTTTTTTTATAAAAATTAAAAATTCTGTTTTGGATTTGGTTCTAAAGAATAATAATCGTATCAGATTACAATAATGCCACTATGCGTAACTAAAGAGAAACCTATTCAGTAATCCCTTCACTCGGATCATGGATGGTTTGAATCCTTTTTATAGAAAACAAAACAAAACAGGAGGGTGCTTGCATCTGGAACAGGAAGATACGGGGTAGTGGATGTCCCAGTAAAGTTTGGAGGTAGGGAGGGAAGGAAATTCTAAGAGGTAGGGACCTGAACATTTAGGAGGTATGTGTCAACATGTCAGCTATGAGTAGAGACATTTTTTTTTTATGATTTGACGTGCTGAAGGAGTGCAAATGTGGTTAGCCGGACTTGAGTTCCGTAGGCGGAAAGTACATAGCTTTCATTTTGAAAGGAGGGGGTGAAGCTGGGAATGTTATTTGATGGTTATTTGATGTCTGCGTATTTCACTGTACTTTTAGATCACTCTGAAATGATGAAAAAGACATAGGTAACACTTGGTAATTTTTATTGTCGATAAAGATACTCAAGTATTCCTGAGTTGTCTTATTCAACAACTTGTCGGTAATATAAATAATAAGTAGTAAGTCAAGGTACCTTGTTGGAAAATGATGTGTGGTAGAATGAAGCCACAGCTCACGGAAATATATAGCTAGTTAGTGATGTATCGGATATCCGCATCCGCATCCGCATCCGCATCCGCATCCGCATCCGCATCCGCATCCGCATCCAGGGATGTCTAAATTTTCACATCCGATACATCTCTAAAGCTAGTGTGTATTGCAGTTTTTAATCCTCACTTATGTAGCTAGATTCTAGACAAGGAACTTTATTCCTAATTATGTTAGCTCTAACTCGTAGGTCTGTGATATTGTTGGTAAAAGCAATATTCTACCCTAATAATGAGTATTCATTGTCTAAATATGTTTTTGAGAATATAACTAGGATGTTCTTGCCTATAAATTCAAGCAGAGTGTTTAGTTAAAATGTTGCATTAAATTCGGTCTTCTCCTAACTAGCCTCAAGTTACCAGGTCATTCTTGTCAGTCTTCTACGACTGCATTTATTAGCACTAACCCTTCCCTTGTTCATTAATTGCAATAGTTAACGATATTTTTCTCTTCCTATCAAAGTCAGCAAGTCGATTTGAGAGAAAGGGAGATAGAGAAAAAGAGAGAGAGAGAGAGAGAGAGAGAGAGAGAGAGAGAGAGAGAGAGAGAGAGAGAGAGAGAGAGAGAGAGAGAGAGAGAGAGAGAGAGAGAGAGAATGAATGTATCATTGTGAACAGCGAGGAGCAGGTACTGACCAGTCCCTGAAGAGACTGATACATCAGCTGATAGTCAGCATTACTCTATGCATGTAACTCATCCTGAGTGATATAAGATGACAGAGAAATATGACTTGCTTTTACTACCACTCAGAAACTCATCTAAAACAGAGTACTCCTACACTCCAAGCGTACACAAGTTTGGTAAATAAATATATAAAAAATCTCGTCTAGCATTTCTAACGTGCTGGTACACCCCACAGTCGTCCTCTATCTGCTAACACCTTTTTCCTCTCCTAAATCCAACTTTCCTCCATAACTTCCCTGTCGTTACGTTTAAGTGACTTACTGTTACGTAATACGAGGACTGGAGTATTACACCACTCTTGCCGTTTCTGTCTAACTCCCACTTCATAAACCTTCCTCTATTGGCCCTTTACAGTTCTCTCATTCTGGTTCCGTGCAGTTACCTTTTATTAGTGTCCCGCTATTTACCACACCTTTCTCCCTTTTAATGTCTCTTCCTTGGCCGCCTAATCCGGAATTTTTCCGATTCCCTTAGATCGAAACATTCTTCAATTCATTTTATTTTATTTCCTTGCCGTTTATGACATCGTTAATCAAAAAATCATAGAGGATACAGACCATATCACGGGTGGTGTTGGAATCCGCAATCAGAGTCTCTCAAAACCCAGACCGACGCGTTAGCCACTGGACCAGTTAGCTAACGTTACCTCAACGGCTAACGCGTCAGTCTGGAGTTTTGAGACTCTCTGATCGCGAATTCTAACCCCACCCGTGATATGATTTGTTTGCAATCGTGTCATTACGATTTCGTGAGTCATAGAGGATACATATAAGTCAAGAGAACTAGTGATATTTATCTCTCACAGTATCTTTGTGTAAATACAGGTGTATGCAGCTGTACTTTGTAACGATGTTCTTTGACAATCCATTTCGTCTTTTCGTGGTTCCTTCTACTCTTCTGTACACTGACTATTTTAATGCATTCCATAAATATAATTATAATAATAGTGTTACTACTACTATTATTACTACTACTACTACTATAAATAGTAATAATAAGCAATAAATTTTGTGTTTACTGTGTATTATAAAATTTTTAGACGATCTACTGACCTGTGTTTGTCCTTGATCTAAACATTTCCTACTTAAAGCGATTTTTAATTTCCATAATTTCCTGTCATTGTGACTCTGAAGAAATTGACGTATTGCCAACAAATAAGATGAGTAACACACAAGTTACTTTACTTTCTAGGGAAGGAGTAAGAGCATACCGCTCTTTATAGAGCTTTATCATGTCTTGAATCAGTTACAGCTCTATAAAGAGCGAAACGTCTTCACATCTTTGTTTTTATTCGATATAACGAGTTTACAAGTAGCAACGCGGGATAACATCTAAAACAGGAAAATTTGCTGATTGCAACATCAATGGCAGATTGAATATTCAGAGTGATACGGACAGGTTTACTCTGTGGCCGGAAACGTGAAAGTTGGCTTTCAACGTTGACAAGTGCAATGTAAATATAAGTCAGAAACATAATGCAAAATGTTTAGCAATATAGTAACCGGGGGGGGGGGACAAGAGAACAGAAGTAACCTGTAATAATCATTAGCAATAACCCTAAAAGTTGCAAACAATACTTCATTACGAGCAACATAGCAATGAGAACCGCAGGTATCGTAGACAGATATTTTGGGTACGAAACACTGAAAACGAACCATATGTAGAACAACACAAAGTACTCAACATTCTCTCTGAATGGGTGTGACACTCTCACGCACACGTAACACTATTTGAAATGTTGAGTAAGTACATTACTCGAGGCAGAAATGTGAATCGATCCATCGTATTCTTTTTTTCAGCCAGAATAACAGCAGACAGGACCAAACTACCCAAGGACAATACAGTCAATGCAGGATAAACCGGACATGCACTTTGTGGGTATATGATCCATTATCTTGAGCCGATGGGAAAATAGGTCCTACCTCGCATGGGCCAGTAGACTTGTTGCAGTGTTCCTTCTTTCTTATGCTTTTATGTATAGATACTACACTGAGGCAAAAAAATCAACATATTCCTGACATTTGTTCAACTACGTTCAGCTGACAACTAGCCAAGCATATAAACAACAGAAATTCGAAGGTCCTGTGGCTCTGGTTGATAGCGCACTTAGCTCACACACTGAGTGTCTGGAGTTCGATCCCCGGTACAGGTGAAAACGCTGGGCATGTTTCCTTACACTTGCTTCCATTTTTCACCTAGCAATAAATGTGTATGTAGGTGTTAGCCGACTGGTATGGGTGGCATCCTGGGGGGTGGTAGTATATCTTTAGATAGGGCTGGGCTTTGAAATGAGTTCAGGTAGGATGACAGCTCTTAGCCTGTAAAACGGTTTTGCGTAAAAAAAAATTGTGGTAGTATAAATCATGGCAGAGAAGCATATTCATTCTCCTGCACCACTGGATACATAAGTAAAACTGTTAGTACTGTAAGTAGAACCACTAGTACACGTATCTCTGCAAGTGAAGCGACACAAGTTGTGAGACACCTAGATCATACAAGATAGATAGATAGTTGTATATAGTTCTTAAATGCAGAGACCCTCAGTGTAAACTCCCACGTCTCCTGCCACCTGTTACTTGACCATCCTCTTCGTTATCAGTCATTCCTGATTGTCCTCTCTGTTACCTCTCATGATTTATGGTTGTCATATTCGTTCATTATTGCACATGTGGTCTTTCACTTTGTCCCATGTTACTCGTATCCACCTTCATCGTCTGTGTAACTCCTCACAGATCTCTTCGTCCTGTCATTCATGGTTGTTCGCTTCGTTCCCTTCCATTCGCGGTCGTTCTCTTTGCGCTTTTCATTCGCGGTTTCCACCTTCGTCGTAGATAATGACATCTGAAGCATGCAGACTAGCTAAATTGGGGCTACTGAGCACATTCTTCCCAATACTTCTGATCCTTCAGCCACTGTGCAGAAGTTCATTCTCCTCATTAACTCTCTCTTCACAGCCGGTAGTGCTGAATTTTTTCTGACCTCAGAGAATGCTTTAAAAACTACGATCCTTGGTTCATTCCTATTAAGAGTAAGATTCGTCTTAAAATGGCTTCTGGGAGATGGTGTGGCTGGGAGTCGCTGCTGGTATCTTGGCATTGAAGATCAATATCTTTCGTTTTAAGATTGCCCGTCACGTCTTTTGAGTGATGAATGTGTGAAAGATCTCTTAAAGCTTCGAACTGTTAACCCGACCGGCGTCAGTAAGACGCGTTACGACTGTCAGCTCCACGGCTGCGAGAAAAAGTAGGTTACCGTGGATACCGTTGTCCTGGTATCCATTGTGTTCTCATAACACTTTTTTTCAGAATTGTTAATGTTATCGCGCTTTAGGTGTGAACAGGTCGACACCAACACAAAACCTCTTTCTCAGTGTTTCCTTCATGAAAGTGTTTTTTTGTGTTTTTCGTATTGACTGGAATCTAAACTAAGAGGAACAATTGTTGCCTTCGTCTGTACTTGGTAATGGGAATTCTGTTAAAGGGATTTGAAAAGTTAAATGACGAGACGTTTTACACACACACACACACATATATATATATATATATATATATATATATATATATATATATATATATATATATATATATATATATATATATATATATATATATATAATTATATATATAATTGTATAAATTAGACACATGTGCAACTCTTGGGTATCTTTATTGAGGAAACGTTTCGCCACACAGTGGCTTCATCAGTCCATACAAAGGAGAATCTTGAAGAAACAGGAGGAGAACGAGGTAATCAGTCCCTCAACCTTGAGTCTATGTGGTCAGTCAATCTATTCAAGATTGATGGACTGACCACATCGACTCAAGGTTGAGGGACTGATTACCTCGTTCTCCTCCTGTTTCTTCAAGATTCTCCTTTGTATGGACTGATGAAGCCATTGTGTGGCGAAACGTTTCCTCAATAAAGATACCCAAGGGTTGCACATGTGTCTAATTTATCAACATGTCGGTTCTCTGAACAATTCATCGACACACACACACACACACACACACACACACATATATATATATATATATATATATATATATATATATATATATATATATATATATATATATATATATATATATATATATATATATATATATATATATATATATATATATATATATATATATATATATATATATATATATATATATATATATATATATATATATATATATACATATATATACATTTATGAAGGGAGTTCAGAAACCGCTTGGAGGCCGGACGTGAGTCCTGGAGATGGGAAGTACAGTGCCTGCACCTCTGAAGGAGGGGTGTTAATGTTGCAGTTTAAAAACTGTAGTGTAAAGCACCCTTCTGGCAAGACAGTGATGGAGTGAATGATGGTGAAAGTTTTTTTTCTTTTTCGGGCCACCCTGCCTTGGTGGGAATCGGCCAGTGTGATAATATATATATATATATATATATATATATATATATATATATATATATATATATATATATATATATATATATATATATATATATATATATATATATATGTACAATGACGTGAAGGGTGATATCACCACAAACAACTGTAATGTAACCTTGACGAGAAGTGGCTATCAGCCAAACCCAACACTTTGTAATCAACAATAACAACACTGTGATTAGCCGAGGACTCGAACCCATGTTGTTTTGGCCCGCCTCATGGTGAGCGAAAAATCACATGATGCTCTGACCCACTGGACCACTCAATCCTACAAAAATCATGCACCCAGCAGAGCTAGGCGTTTCACCGTGATCCGAGGACATACGGTGGTGTGGGTGCCTCTGAGCTAATTTCATTCCTCCAGATAATCTCAATGACTTTGCATACTGTACACGTCAGCAACACAGGTCTGCAGTTTAAAGACTTGTGTCTGTCTCCTGTCTTAAAAATAGGGAATACATCTGCCATCTTCTATACCTCAGGTAGTTGCCCAGTTTCAATGGATGTGTTGAAGATTTTTGTTAGTGGCACACACAGCATCTCTGCTCTCTCTCTAAGAACCCATGGAGAGATGTCCGGTCCCACCGCCTTTGAGGTATCAAGTTCACATAGCAGCTTCTTCACCTCATCCTCGGTTGTGTATTTCAACCAGTACTTGTTGGTGTATCCCTTGTTTGTGACTTCCTGGAGTCCTTCCTGTTTGCACTGTAAATGCTTCTTTAAATCTCATGTTGAGTTCCTCACATACTTCTTGGTCGTTTCTTGTGAGCTCCTCACCTTCCTTCCTCAGTCTGATTACCTGGTCATTGACTGTTGTTTTCCTCCTGATGTGGCTGTACAACAGTTTCGGGTCAGACTTTCGATGCTATGTCATTTTCATATTGTCGCTGAGCCTCACTTCTTATCTGTGTATATTCGTTTCTGGGTCTTCGGCTAATCTCTTTATTTTCATGGGTGCTTTATCTTCTGTACATATTCCATTCTCTAGTACACTTAGTGTTTGCCTCCCTACACTTTTGGGTGAACCAAGGACTCGTTCTTGTCTTCCCATTATTTCTGTGGCCCTTGGGAACAAACCTCTCCTCTGCCTCCTTCCATTTCGTTGTCACGTAGTCCATCACTTCTTTTACTGGTTTTCCTGCCAATTGTCTTTCCCACTGAACGTCTTGTAGAAAGTTCCTCATGCCTGTGTAGTCCTCCTTTTGCAGTTTGGCTTCTGCAGTCCTATTCCTGTACTCACCTATTTGTGGTTGCAGGGGTCGAGTCCTAGCTCCTGGCCCCGCCTCTTCACCGGTTGCTACTAGACCCTCTCTCTCCCCGCTCCATGAGCTTTATCAAACCTCGTCTTAAAACTGTGTATGGTTCCTGCCTCCACTACGTCATTTTCTAGGCTATTCCACTGCCTTACAACTCTATGACTGAAGAAATACCTCTATCTCTCTGACTCATTTGTGTCTTCAACTTCCAATTGTGGCCTCTTGTTTCTGTGTCCCCTCCCTGGAACATCCTGTCCTTGTCCACCTTGTCTATTCCACGCAGTATTTTATATGTCGTTATCATGTCTCCCCTGACCCTCCTGTCCTCCAGTGTCGTCAGGCCGATTTCCCTTAATCTTTCTTCATAGGACATTCCCTTAGCTCTGGAACTAACCTTGCTTGCAAACCTTTGTACTTTCTCTAGTTTCTTGACGTGCTTTATCAAGTGCGGGTTCCAAACAGGTGCTGCATATCCCAGTATGGGCCTGACATACACGGTGTACAGTGTCTTTAATGATTCCTTACTAAGGTGTCGGAATGCTGTTCTCAGGTTTGCCAGGCGCCCATATGCTGCAGCAGTTATCTGATTGATGTGTGCTTCCGGAGACATGCTCGGTGTATATACTCACCCCAAGATCTTTCTCCTTGAGTGAGGTTTGCAGTCTTTGGCCACCTAGCCTATACTCTGTCTGTGGTCTTCTGTGCCCTTCCCCTATCTTCATGACTTTGCATTTGGCAGGATTAAATTCAGAAGCCATTTGCTGGACCAGGTGTCCAGTCTGTCCAGGTCTCTTTGAAGTCCTGCCTGGTCCTAATCAGTTTAATTTCTCCTCATTAACTTCACATCATCTGCAAACAGGGACACTTCTGAGTCTAACCCTTCCGTCATGTCGTTCACATATACCAAAAATAGCACTGGTCCTAGGACCGACCCCTGTGGGACCCCGCTCGTCACAGGTGCCCACTGTGATACATCATTACGTACCATGACTCGTTGTTGCCTCCCTGTCAGGTATTCTCTGATCCATTGCAGTGCCCTTCCTGTTATATGCGCCTGATGCTCTAGCTTCTGCACTAATCTCTTGTGAGGAACTGTGTCAAAGGCCTTCTTGCAGTCCAAGAAGATGCAATCAACCCACCCCTCTCTCTCTTGTCTTACTTCTGTTATTTTATCATAAAACTCCAGAAGGTTTGTGACACAGGATTTGCCTTCCGTGAATCCGTGCTGGTTGGCATTTATACTCCTGTTCCGTTCCAGGTGCTCCACCACTCTCCTCCTGATAATCTTCTCCATAATTTTGCATACTATACACGTCAATGACACAGGTCTATAGTTTAGTGCCTCTTTTTCTGTCTCCTTTTTTGAAAATGGGAACTACATTTGCCGTCTTCCATACCTCAGGTAGTTGACCAGTTTCCAGGGATGTGTTGAAGATTGTGGTAAGTGGTATGCACAACATATCTGCTCCCTCTCTAAGGACCCACGGAGAGATGTTGTCCGGTCCCATTGCCTTTGAGGTATCGATGTCCCTTAGCAGTTTCTTCACCTCCTCCTCATCTGTATGTATGTCGTCCAACACTTGTTGGTGTATTCCTTGTTGGTGTCCCCATCTGGTCTGTCCCCCCAGAGTCCTTCCTGTCTCTACTGTAAATACTTCCTTAAATCTCGTGTTGAGCTCCTCACATACCTCTTGATCGTTTCTTGTGAGTTCTCCACCTTCTTTCCTCAGCCTTATCACCTGGTCCTTGACTGTTGTCTTCCTCCTAATGTGGCTATACAGCAGTTTCGGGTCAGATTTGACTTTCGATCATGTCGTTTTCACTGTCGCTGGGCCTCCCTCCTTATCTGCGCATACTCGTTTCTGGCTCTTCTACTAATCTCCTTGTTTTCCCTGGGTCCTATGCCTCCTGTACCTTTTCCATTCTCTGTTGCACTTAGTTTTTGCCTCCCTACACCTTCGGGTAAACCAAGGACTCGTTCTGGTCTCCCTATTATTTCTGTTTCCCTTGGGAACAAAACTTTCCTCTGCCTCCTTGCACTTTGTTGCCACATATTCCATCATCTCGTTTACTGATTTTCCTACCATTTCTCTGTCCCACTGAACCTCCTGCAGGAAGTTTCTCATACCTGTGTAGTCCCCCCTTTTATAGTTTGGCCTGTCCCCTTCAGTTCCTGTTACCTTCTCCACTTGTAACTCTACTATATAGTCAAAACTCAGAACCACATGATCGCTAGCTCCAAGGGGCCTCTCGTAAGTGATGTCCTCAATGTCTGAACTGCTCAGGGTGAACACAAGATCCAGTCTTGCTGGCTCATCCTCCCCTCTCTCTCTGGTTGTGTCCCTGACATACTGATGCATGAGGTTTTAAAGTACCACATACATCATCTTGGGTCTCCATGTTTCAGGACCCCTATGTGGCTCCAGGTTTTCCCAGTCGATCTCCCTGTGGTTGAAATCGCCCATTACCAGTAACTTTGCTCTGCTCGAGTGAGCTCTTCTTGCCACCTCAGCCAGTGTGTCCACCATCACCCTGTTGTTTTCTTCGTACTCCTCTCTTGGCCTCCTGCAGTTCTGTGGTGGGTTATACATCACTCCAATGACTACTTTATGTTCTCCGGACTGAATTGTACCTACAATGTAGTCTCTTTCTCCAATCATGTCCATGCCTTCCATTTCCTCAAATCCCCATTGGTGTTTTATGAGCAGTGCAACCCCTCCTCCCCCTCTACTCCTTCTATCTTTCCTCAGGATCTGATATCCTGTTGGGAAGATTGTGTCTGTTATTGTCTCAGCGAGTTTTGTTTCTGTGACTGCTATGATGTCTGGGGATTTTTCACTGATTCTTTCATTCCACTCCTCATGTTTATTCGTTATTCCATCCGCGTTTGTGTACCAAACCTTTAGTTTCTTTTCTATCATTGTGGTCATGCAAGTATATTGGGTTGGGGGAGCGAGAGCCTTTGTGCGGGCCTATATGGGGCTGTGGTGTAGGTGGGGTTTGTGTTGATGGGGGTGGGGTCAGAATGCCCATAAGGGACAGCTGTTGGGGTGAGGTTTGTGATATGGGGGTTGGTGGCAGAGGGAACAGTGAGTGGGTTGGAGCTATAGGTTGCTCAGTTGTGTTGGGAATGTCGCGGGTGGGGGTCTTTTGGTGAGAGATTCTGGGGGTGGGGTGTGTTTGCCCTTCCTCCTGTGTCTGGGTCCTGCTCATTTTCATTGCTTCTCGTTCCTCCTTGCGTCTCTGTACCCTCTCTTTCAGTGTAGTCCTTTCTTCTTGTGTTCTGTCGTGGTCGAGGTATACTCTCTGGTACCCCTCTTTGTCTCTCAGTCTTGCTTTCTCTTGCAGAATCCTGATTCGAACTGATTCTTCCTTGAAAGTTACTCTGACAGGCCGTATCCTTCCACTCGCAAACCACCCAATTCTCTGAAAATTTGTCACCTGGGTCATATTGCCCTCCCCCTATTGTTTTCATGATGCCTTCAATCATTTTTTTTCTCCTCCTGTTTTATTTCTTCAAAGTTGGCCCCCTTGGCTTCTTGGAGCCCGTACACAAAAACTGGACCTCGCCCTTTCCTCCTCCCACTGAG